>NC_141621.1:12434368-12774011 GCF_047967505.1 Dipteris shenzhenensis
CAAAATCAAACCCTCCCTCCCTCCACACACACTCTCTCCCTCCCCCTTCACATAGCCTCTCTCTCTCTCTATCTCTCTCTCTCTCTCTCTCCCCCCCCCCCTCCTCCCTCCCTTGTTAAAGCTCATTAAAGCGCTCTCTCTCTCTCTCTCTCTCTCTCTCTCTCTCTCTCTCCCGTCCCTCCCACTCACAAGATGAAATCCAAATACATCAAAAGTTTTGGCCACAAGGCCAAAACTCTTCCACAACCTTATGTGTATCTGGCCAAAACTTTTCCTCATCGTTATGGCCAACAATCTATGATTGTTTACATTAGAAGTTTTGTCCACAAGGCCAAAACTCTTCCATAACCTTAAATGTATCCTTGATGAAAATTTTGTGTGCTTGTATTATTTCATCAACCTTATGTCTAGACTTGTATCTTTCCACAAGGTCAAAACTCCATGCTTGCATTTTCCATAAGACGTTTTGGCCTCAAGGCCAAAACTTTTCCACATACATAGTTTGTCAAAACTCTATGCTTGCACTTTCCATAAGAAGTCAAGGCCAAAACTTTTCAATAAGAAGTTTTGGTCACAAGGTAAAAAATCCATGCTTGTAGGTTCCTATTAGAAGTTTTGGCCACAAAGCCAAAACTATTCCACAATCTTATGTGTATCCTTGGTCAAAACTATGTGCATTTGTATGCTTGCATCAACCTTATGTCTAGACTTGTATCTTTCAACAAGGCCAAAAGTCCATGCTTGCATTTTCCATAAGAAGTTTTGGCCTCATGGCAAAAAATTTTCCACATACCTAGTTTGGGCCTCAAGGCGAAAACTCTATGCTTGCATTTTCCACAAGAATTTTTGGCCTCAAGGCCAAAACTTTTTAATAAGAAGTTTTGGTCACAAGGTCAAAAATCCATGCTTGGAGTTTCCTATTAGAAGTTTTGACCGCAAAGCAAAAACTCTTTCATAACCCTATGTGTATCCTTGGTCAAAAATGTGTTATCTTGTATGCTTACATCAACCTTATGTCTAGACTTGTATCTTTCCACAAGGCCAAAACTCCATGCTTGCATTTTCCATATGAAGTTCTAGCCTCAAGGCCAAAACTTTTCCACATATCTAGTTTTGGCCTCAATGCGAAAACTCTATGCTTGCATTTTCCATAAGAAGTTTTGGCCTCAGGGCCAAAACTTTTCAATAAGAAGTTCTGGTCTCACAAGGTAAAAAATCTATGCTTGCGGTTTTCTATTAGAAGTTTTGGCCCGAAGGCCAAAAATCTTCCACAACCTTGTGTATCGTTGGTCAAAACTGTGTGCGCTTGTATGCTTGGATCAACCTTATGTTTGGACTTGGATCTTTCCACAAGGCCGAAACGCCATGCTTTCATTTTCCATATAAAGTTTTGGCCTCAAGGCCAAAACATTCCCATAGACCTAGTTTTGGCCTCATGGTCAAAACTTTGTGCTTGTTTTTTCCAGAAAATGTTTTGGCCACAAGATAAAAAATCTATGCTTGTAGTTTCCCATTAGAACTTTTGGCCACAAGGTCAAAACTCTTCCATAAACTTTTGGATCTATGACTACTTACATTAGAAGTTTAAAAAGCTTCCACAACCTTATTTGTATCCTGGACCAAAACATTTTTGCATCCTTATGGCCAACAATCTATGATTATTTACATCAAAAGTTTTGGCCACAAGGCCAAAACTCTTCCACAACCTTATGTGTATCCTTGGTCAAAAACTATGTGAGTTTGTATGCTTGCATCAAAAATATGTCTAGACTTGTATCTTTCCATGCTAAAACTCTATGCTTGCATTTTCCCTAAGAATTGAGGCCAACAAGCTAGCATCGTGGATGATGCCTTTGATGGAATTGCAGGAAAAGAAGGAGTAGCTTGTAATGTGATGAAGATGAAAGGGAAGAGTAAAATATACAAGCTCAATCCATCGGTGTTTGATTTCACTTGTATTATTGATAAGGATGAGAACTCTATGAAGAAGATGGGGTGGAATGTGAAAGTAGAACTTGTGTGTCCCGAAACAATTTTCTTGGCATTTCAAACTGTAAAAAGCAATGAGCTACTTGTTTCTCATCAAAAGGATGGTAGACAATCAAAGAGTCAAAAGATACATGAGAGCAATTCTTCAAAAGTTGATTGTGGAGGTCCTTTAAAGAGTAAAGAAACATCTAAAGAGTCAAGAGATGATAGCATTTGAGGGAGTGGTGCTGCATAGAAACAAGTTATACACTTTGGAAAGCCCCTTGATTTGATGCCCTTGGAATTTTCATTCCGTGCGGGGAGAAGCCTAGAAAACATGTAGACTGAGTCACTAGAAAAATCATAGAAAGGAGTAAAGATGGAGGGTGTGTTAAAGTGAGGGATTTAACTCTCCTTTTTTTTATACATGAAGAGCAAGATGATCAAGGAGAATCGAAGAACCATGAGAGAGACATAAGTTAGAAAACACTTAATCTATTCCAATGTGCTTATTGTAATACAAGAGATAGGCTTCTTATATAGAGATAGCCTTTAGAATAGTCAACACTTGTGGGATCCTCTGATCCACATCTCTCCTTGTGGATGTCCCCAATCCACATCCTCAAATCATATAGTCCACATCCTAGGGTGGCTACTTTAATACATTCCTATACCATACCTTAGCCTCTAATTATGTGCTCATGGCACCATATCTCAACACCTCCCCTTGGTGCCATAATCCATTGGCTACTACAAGGTGGTCAAATGTGAGTTACAAATCCATCACCTCCCCTTAGTGCATACCTGCTACTTAAGGTGGTCAGAATTGGGTATTACAATATCAAATCCTCCCTCGGATGCCTTCATAGATATTTTCAGGTGGTCAGGTTTGATTTACAAACGTGTGGGCTAAAGGTGGCAAGGCTTTTGCTTCTCAATACATGTTGTTGTTGTCATTATGCCCATGGCTTGATGATGACTCCACATAGTTAACCTGCTGGTTCTTCAATCGACAATCTTCTTCCTTGTGTCCCAGCTTCTTGCAATGGTGACACTTTGGTTTGTTCTTCAGTCTGCAGTCACTTTGATAGTGACCCATCCTTCTGCAATGGTAACACTTCATTGATGTTTTATTGAACAATGCTTGTTCTTCATTATTGTTGCTGCGTGTTGATGTAGATGTTGATGTCGATGCCTTCAACTCTCTTTCTTTCTCAAGAAGAGAGGATACACATTCCTCAAACTTTGGATCTGGAAGATTCTTCAATGTGGTTGTCAGTGTGCTATACTCTTCAGGCATGCTTTTAAGGATGATTGCAAGTGCATCCTTTTCTCTTACTTTTTCATTTATGCCTTTTAGTTGGGTCATAATTCTTTTGATCTTGTTGACAAATTCTGCCATGGATTCATTGAAGATCCTGTGCAAACCATAGAATTCAATCTTAAGATGAATTTCTTGGTTTTTGGCTTTTGCACCAAACACTGTGTTCAACTCATCCCATACATCTTTGGCATGATCCTTATAGTCTATATGATAAATTATGTTTGGACCCAAGTGCAAGCCAATGAGTAATAGTGCTACTTCATCGTTCTCTTTCCAGGCTTCATTTTGTGCAGTAGGTATGTCTTCTTTTACAGTCTTCCAAAGCTTCAGATGCATCAAGAGATACCTGATTTGTGTAGACCAGGTGTGAAATCCTTCCCCAGTGAGCTTTTGAATAGTTGGGGTGTGTATTGCCATTGCAAATGTCTTACTAGTTGAAGAAACTTTCAAATATTCTAGTGTCTAATGGCATACAGAAAATATGATTTGATAGGTGTGTAGAGCTCAAAAAAGCGCTCACTTTTCCTTTTTGGAGCACATGCAAATTCTTCTTAGATTGCAAGTTATGGCTTGTCGTCGAAGTTTTTATGAAGAGTTTATTCCTAGTGATTGTTGAGAGATGGAGGATGGTGATGGAGACAGCGATGGTGACCTGCGTCCTTCACAATCTAGGCTCCCTCTCTTTCCTCTCAAACCTGAGTATGTCTCCCTTCCCTCGACATTTTGGTCTCACTCAACTCTCACTTCACCACGTATGACACTTATAGAGAATCCCTCATTCTACATACATGATGTGATAGTGGCTGCGCCCCTTCAACCTTCTTTCGAAAGAGAATACTTCGGTCCTGACTTCGGTGATCTCACTTCCTTCCCTCCACTAGTCGACAACTTTCCTGCTCCAACTCGGCAGAATGTCGGAGATGGAAGAAGCAGAGAAATCTAGGCTTCTCCTACTGGTTCCCAAGAAGGAACCCAAAGAGGAATTGGTGATCGAGGAAACACCTTTACCTTCTCAGGCAGTCGAGGAAGCAAGCTGGGAAAGTCCACAGGTCGTGGTTCTCTCAACTCTAGAGCAATGCCTCCTAGCCACCCTGGACAAGCTTCAGCACCCAGCTCCTCATACGCGGGGGCACTCCAGCAGAGCAAAGGGAACTTCTTCTCAGCCCTTTCATAGAAAGAAAAAACTTTTGGTAGCTCCCAGACAAGCGGGAGTACAAGAAGCAAGGAATGGGTCCCAGACCACAGCTACAAAGCCATCCCAAGAAGATGGTCCGCCATCCTACAAGAACTCCCACAAAGCTAACGCACTTGATTGTTATGCAACAAGAGATATATCACAAAATAGCATCTCTATTGGAAAATTTTAATAAAGTCATAAAACAAATTCTAAAACTAAGGAAACCATGAATATTAGAGAATATAAGTCCTTTTTTAATGCCAAAAACATACAAGGAACCTACAAAAACATTGTATTTAACAAAAGAAAATTCAAAAAAGAAACCCAAAATACGCTTTAAAACCACAATTTTTTTTTTTAAATCATGAAAAATGTGGAGCATGAGAAGAAAATTAACAAACAAAAACAAAAAACGATCCCCACGATCTCATAATCGGCTTTTCAAGAGGGAAGACCATGCAAAATATAAAAGGCCGAAAAAGTGATTTAGAAGGGGAAGGAGATATAGTAGGTGGTACTAGGGTACACAAAGTGCGAGGACATCATACGGAATACCTAGCAATCCATGCTGGTTGAGCAATTGAGCGATAGCCTTTAAGCCATTCGTGCATGAGAGGGACGTAGAGTTGCGCCAAGATAGAGCTTTTGGGGGCAGGACTTTTGGGGGTAGTTCGCTAGGGAGAGATATGGCGACATTAAGCGAACGCCCGAGCTCGGGGAATCAGCGAACTAGCAAGAAATGGCATAGTTAGAGAGCTTGGGATTTTGGTACGGATGATTGTATCATGGATTTCAGAGAGACGGCCCGCAAAAGACGGCTATGTAGCAAGGGGGCTGTGGGGTAGACTGTAGAAGACTTAGGAGATGTGAGGGTGGTCGCTCAGTGAGAACTGGGTACCAGGTAGGGGAGTGACAGGGAGTGTGTGAGGGGGTTTAAATAGAAGGAGATAGGGAGTAGTTGGGAGGTTTGGGTCGGGGAGTGGAACGAAGCCCGAGATAATTGGTAAGGCAACCATCATGATGATGAGGGCGAGTGTAGAGATCGAGGAGCCGGGCGACCAGCGTAGTATGCCATGTACAAAGAGCGGGATAGTAAGAGCTAGAGGGTAGGGTAGTAAGAGATAGCGGGTACATAAAAGATAAAGAAGATAAATTTGAAAAATAAAATAGGTTTAGAAGAGATAAAAATTTATATTTAGAAAATCAGAAGAGAGAAAAATAAAAGATTTAACGAGGAAAGTAAAAAAGGACATAAAAGGAGCAACGTTTAAAAACAATTTTAAATAGAAAAAAGGTAAAGGAAACAATTGAAAAAGAGGAAGAGAATTTAAGAAGTACAAAAAGAATAAACTTAAATTTAAAATTTAAAAGGGAAACTTAAAAACTAAAAAATGATAAATTTAGAATAGGGAAAAAAAGGGGAAAGTAAGGGACAAGGATGGCATTATTAAAAAAGAAAGTGAGGGGGGTTAAGGATAGCAAGGAAAAAATTACTAAATTGACGAAGGGAAAAAGGAAAAAAATAAAGGAAAATGAGAGAAAAATTTTAGAATTATAAAGACTAGGGAGTGTAGAAGTTAAATTAAGAGAGGTAAGTACACGATGGGGGGGTTAACTTTGGGGGGGGGAAAGGGGCGAAAGGGGGGTGAGGGTGGGAATACAAGGGAGCTAGGGTTGAAACCAAAGGTAGAAAGGCGTAGGGGGTGTGTGTGTGTGTACCCACTTTTACCCCAGTAGGATACAACACACTAGGTGAGATAGTAGGTCATCACCTAGTGTGATGACCTACTGTCTACCTGAGGAGAATAAGAAGTATTGAGAAGTGCAATTTAAAGTAATGGAAAAGGAAAAGAAGTACTTGAATGAGGTAGGTGAATAGTATGGAAGCAAAATGGTTTAACAGATATATAGGTAAGTTGTGGTTATAGTAATATTAGGCAAGAAAAGGAAGTGGACAGTTTTGAGAATAATCTAGATTAGAAGAGTTTTATATAAAAAGGGAAAAAATATAATAACAAGGTAAGTGTAATAAAACAGTGTTGCTTAAAAGAGACATCAAAGGAGTCAAAAGGCCAAAAAGCCATAATGACTTAAATGTATTATTTGGAAGGTGGGAGCCGAAATTAGGGGAGGGCTGTAGAGAGTTTTGGATTCGGAGCATGACATCTAATGAATAATTCTGCAAGGATAAGAGAGGGATTAGAAAGATGTTTGTTAGAAAAAATAAAACAAAATAAAGAACAAGTTAAAGAAGGGAGTCAAGAAGCCAAAACGGCCTTAATGACTTAAGTGTAATATGTGCAACCGTCCTGAGTTGCAGGGGAAACGACCTGTGTGTGGAAGATTTTACAACACCCCTTTGCATAGTGAAAAGACTTTTGAGCGAAGCTAGACAATGAAATAGGACTAATTGCATTAATGGAAAAGTTTGTACAACTCGGTGAATCCCTGTTTATAAGGAAACTAGTAATGGATACTTTTGTAGAAATGACTTTGTGGAAACTGTATGGAAGTTGAGCTTGGATAAGTCCTGGCAAGCATCACTTTTATTGAAGAGGGGAGTCTGCCTACCTGTTACCATCCAACAAGAAAAATGGTAAGAACCAACTTAAGCTTTAGTTGGGAAGACAGGTGTCATAAACACTCCTCCCTTGTTATCGGGGTCACAATGAAAATTAACGCTTAGCCTTAGACTAATCAAGCTAGTGAGCACTTGTGGATGTAAAGACTTTTGAAGTAAAACATTAGGAAAATAGAAAAAAGGACTTTAATGTGAGCATTTAATCACACTAAGATTAATAGGAGAGTACATAAATATGCAAAAAATGGTTTATGAATAGAACTAAATTGAACATGGGAGAGAAAATATTAGGAATTGGTTTTTTTTTAAAAGGGGGAAAGAGGGGGGTGAAGAAGAGGCAATTTGTTTAAAGGAGAAAAATTTTAATAAACAAGGGAAATTAGGTTTTAAGGGATACGGTTGAGGGGGAGAGGGTTTAGAAGCCATGAAGTTTTAAGAGCTTTGAAAAAAGGGTTTGAATGGGTGAGAGTATATAGTGAGGAATGGGGGGGACGATATGGTAAGGTGAGTGGAATTGAAAAGAAGGGGGAAGGGGAGTTTAAAAAGATTTTAAAATAGATAAATTATATGTAAAGGGAGAAGTGAGAACTAATTGAGAAGGGAGAGGAACATAAAAAGGGAGGGGGGGGGGGGGGGGCGGGGTTGTTAATCAAAAAGAAATTAAGATGGACCTGTGAGTCCATGATGCATGGACGACGGCTGATACAGAAGTACGGCACTTGGAAGACGCAAGGATTGGGTGAGTCGTAACTCCAATGTTGCAGTTCTTTAATGGGGTAGCAAAGCAAGGTGATAGCATCAGAGGCAGCATGTACTGGGAGGCGCTAGAAGCGAGGCATAGTGGAGTTGTGTGGAGCATCCGCAGGGCTTCAACGGCGGGTAGAAGACAGCAAAGGCGACGGGATTGGAGGTGGGTAGAGTAGAAGGTAGTACCTCTTAAACAGGCAAGTTTGGGGGTAGCTAGGGAGTCGGGGGAAAGTAGAGGGCTAAGGAGTCTAAGGGTTTGGTAAGGCGGGCTGACGGTAAATGCGAGGAGATTTGCATATTGAAAGTCGAGCCAATGGAAAATGTGGGAAGGGTAGAGAATAGCGGGCGAGAAAAAATGCAAGGCGAGGAGTTTATTTAAGGTAGGAAATTAAACCATTTAAAAATATACAATAAAAAATTGAGTAGGATTAGAAAAATAAACAAGAAAAAAGAAAATTTAATAGGGGGAGGCTAAAAAAAAGGGAAAAGGAAAACATTTAAAAACCTTAAGGAAATAAATTTTATTTTGAAAAGGGAAATTAGAAACTAAAAGGAGGAGAGAATATATACATAGAGAAGGGGATAACTTTTAAAACAGAGAGAGAGAGAGAGAGAGAGAGAGAGAGAGAGAGAGAGAGAGAGAGAGAGAGAGAGAGAGAGAGAGAGAGAGTAGAGAGAGAGAGAGATGGTAGAGAGAGACAGGGAGAGGCTAGAGAGAGATAGATGTAGAGAGAGAGAGAGATTAGGAAAAACAAGGGAGATTGGGAAAAAATAAGGAGAAAATTAGAGACAAATTAAGGGGAGAATAAGGGAGTTTGAGGGAAAAGAAATTAGGGAAATTAAGAGGGGGTTGTCGAGGGGAGATCTAATGAGCAAGTGGCCAAACCAATGGAGGAAGGGTAGTGTGTGTGTGTGTGTGTGTGTGGCAAAGAGGATAAATTAGGGAAATTAAGAGGGGGTTGTCGAGGGGAGATCTAATGAGCAAGTGGCCAAACCAATGGAGGAAGGGATAGTAAGTGTGTGTGTGTGTGTGTGTGGCGAAGAGGAGAGATGGATAAAAGGAAGGAATATAGCTAGAGGGGAAGAGAGAGTTGTCACTTGCAAGGTTTGGAGGACTACTAATGTAAAGTATTAAGGATCATTTGCAAGAAGATCTGCAAGGTGCAATCAAAACCTAAAACAAATCTCATAACATAATGTAGTCATAATCTTGTCAATCCAACTTTTCATTAAGTAGCTCACACCTCAAACTTGAGAAATCAAGCTAAGGGTGTTTATATAGTATCCCATTATAGGCATGCCTATCGATCATGGATGGGCAAATATGGTCCTCTAATCAACTTTTGTTAGCACTGCCTCCTGTTATACTGAAGGATTGAAACTCCTTTATGAATTTCCACACGCAATGTTTTTAAAAGAAAATTCCAAAACATTGATTACGTATTTAGTTGGCCAGCACTAGAGGGTTTCAAGAAATTCTCAAATCTTATGAAGCCATGTGGCACATTTCAAAGTGTGAGATCTCACATAAAAAAAGCTACAACTAGGGTCTCCCTTGCCTATGCCTCACTACCTTCATCTACACTTGCCACAACGATCTTCACTCCTCATCTCTATGCCTTTCCCTTAGGCACTTCCCTCTCTCTCTCTTTTCTCGATTTCAGCTCTTAGACTCCAAAGGAGCGAGCTCCCTTGCAAGCTTATCCAAAAATCTCTGTGTCTCAAATCGTGGTCGGTTTTAATTTTCTTTTTCTGAAAATCTGCTTGCACTTTCTCTCATTAGACAACTGCCAGAACTAGATTCCTGAAGCTCCACCCCGGTTTAAGGGGCCCAAAAATGGTCTATCGTCCAAAATTTCCTTCTACTCCAGCACCGAACATGCTATTGGATTTTAGAGACTTCATAGCTCTCTCTGTGTGCTCTGCAATTTCCCTCTCATATTTTTTGTCAGAGTGTCTGCCCTCTCCCTCTTGTTCTTTAGCATTTCTCTCAAAGGCATCTCCGGTTCTCTTTGGATGTATGTTACAAGCCAACCCTTCTCGATTTCTTTCACTTGCATTAATGAACAATTTATCCAAGATGCTTTGCAAACTCTATAAGTGTAGCCTAGTGGGTGGAATTGTTAAATTAGACGGCGCAGCGGAACAGAAACTGAACAAAGAATAGAGAGTACACAGGAAACTAGAGACGAACAAATTTTCCTTCAATACTGATGTAGTACAAATGATGGCTCCGTCCACCCGTGCGCTCCCACAGTGGAGCTTAGATGGCGATCTAGGTAGATACTAGCTGAAGAGCTACTAGCTGGAAGATCTCTGTTGGAAGATCTGATCTGGTACAATGGGTTGGGGAGGTCGCCTCTTTATAGCTATGAGGGCGGTAGTCGGATCAACGTAGTCAGTGGAGCCAACCAGTCAACCTAGTCGATCAAGCCGACCAGTCAACCTAGTCGGTGGAACTGACTAGGTTGACTAGCCGCTAGCCCTTAGGCCCCAGCAAGAATAAGGGGCTCCCACACAATCACCTTTCTACCATCAACAGTCTCATTGATAGACCTCATCTGACATGCAAGTCAGGATCCATCCAGCGTCCCGGGCTCACACATGGCTTCTCCTCATATGGGGGCCTTACAACTTGAGCACCTTCGACCACTGGTGGTTACCAGGAGGGTGGGGCATTGAGCATATCTAACAGGAAGTGAACGTGATGGCAATCAACGATGTACTCAGTGTAAAGAATAGTGGCAGTGACTCTGCTAAAGCAGTGATTACGCTTGAGGTGTTCCAAGAAAGACATCTAAAATTCCTTGGAGATTTCATCCACTGCTTTTGCCGCTGATGGCTCTCGCTCATGCAGTGGCATTTGAACCCATTCTCATCACGGCACTGCTTGTGGCACATCTGGCAATACTATCAGAGATTCTCCAGTCAATGATAGCTTTACGGTGAGGAAATCATTCTTCCCCATGTTGGGGGATGAGAAAAAGAGACAACGCTTGCACCTATGCTGCATAGCTTTCATTCCATTTCGTGAGGTCTAATAGACCTTGTCGACCATGGCGATTGCTACAATTGGCCATGGTGCAGATGCTCGGAAGCACACTTACTAGCATGAACCTTTCCTTGCCGAATAGATCTCCCCAATATAAAATGGAGGAGTTGCCATCCATTGATTCACAATACAACAGAGGGCCCAGCTCCGTGGGGGACAAGAACATCAAAATGCAGCTTGCAAATCATTGCAACTCACGAATCAAACTGTAGCTCGTGAATCATTGCACGATAAGTTACAAATCAAAAGTGGCATCAACATTGTGTTTGCCATGACTTCATTTCCTTCAAGAACCTTAGCTTTGGATCATACGCTAAAAAATCTCAATCCTCCTCCTCCCAATTAGAGTCCATGCAAGAAGCAAACGCTAGGAAACACAACATCCAACATGCTCTCTAATTCAGTAAGCCGAACCCCAAAATGGGCGTCACATACCCAATGGATAACAATAAGAAATCAGTAGTTTTGTGAATAAAATTCGGATAGCTCACGGAGAATATAGGAAATTCAAAGCTTGAATAAAAAAGAAAATCTGTGCACTGACAAAGATCACTCCATCCGATGATTAATTTTTGCAAAAGATGTCGGAGAATCTAGAGTGGGGTTTATTTACAAGATTGTCATTGCAAAAATTTGACGTTCTTCTCGCCACGCTTCAATTGATTCTTTTATAGGCTGCAACTTAAAACGAATGCACATGGGCACCAACCTTTTGAAAGGACGATCATGAATTTTAGTGATCGCACCAACCTTTTGAAAGGACGATCATGAATTTTTGTGATCACTAAAATTGTAGATAGAAACGGTTAACCTTGAGATGGAGCAAACGTTTGATGTGATTGACGTGCAGAGAAACAGACAAAAACTCATCTTGAAAAAACAAATTGAAGTTTGACTGAGATTCGGCAGACGAACCTTGAGGAATGAGCTTCCAAAAGCAGGATTGCGAGAAATTACACAAGCAATCCAGCAGAGGTTGATCGAACTGTCATCATCTTGGGACTTGAAGAAAAGGCAATGTTGTGGCCGTGGGGGAAAAAGGTACATGAGAAGCAGTTGATCGACTGGATGACGGTGAAGCCATGTATGGAATTGGAGAAAGGCTGAGATGATGACGGACACAAATCAACGCAAGAATAGAAGCTCTTGGTCCCCTACTTTCCTGAAGATGGATAAACTCGATGTGGCACCCAAATTCTTTGTCAAGGATGTAGATCAAAGGATAAGAGAAAGAAGCAACGAAATATTTATGCTTCCTGTTGATTACAAATTATTGCAATAAGGAATAGAACTAGGGAGGATGAGAGAGTTGTATTTTTCTTAGTATTGTGCAACCAAGAGCCGTTGACCCTTGGGTATAGGTCGACGAGACTCAGGGCGCAAAATATAGTAATAAAGATCAGCAACATACATTGAGTATAGTTTCTTATGTCGAGGACAATTACAAGGAGAAGTCACTAAAGGTCATTTTCAAGTGCAAGAAAAAGACACATACTCTTTCCAGGCATTATGGGTGACACAGCTTCCACATTCAAAAGAGTCATTGCAAAACCTTTGCATATCCTAAGCTAAGCGCTTATGCCACTAGAACAATAAGGCAATTCCCGACAGTCGAGGAGGGAAGAGCAGGCGGCCCGTCTACGAGTTCATCTTTAACATCCTCCTCCTCATCTTCTTGCATCTACTATCAATCCAATAGCCAATAAGTAGAGCGAGCTTGCCAACCATTGACACTCCACGTAAGTATGCATTGCAAGAGAAGAGTACAAACTTTGGCCAAAAGTGGGAGTCAACCCTAGGCTTGCGTTGTGAAACAACAAGGGGAGCACTTGCAAAACGACTAACTAACAAACCTTGACTATGCGGGTCAAGGCCTCAACCACCACGGAGTCTCTTTTGTCCATAGCGTTAGCAGCATCTTTCAGCACAGATTTCAATTGACCTATTATCAATCCATCACCATAGCTCATCTTAGCTTTTTGCCCAAATACCAATTGATTCCTATGATACCAAATGGCTAACATAGCAACGGCCCAGATGACGGGCCAACATGCAGGTAAGGTTGAAGGCATCTCTCAACAATCCCAGTCTCCAATTCTGCCTTATGCGAAAACTGGCCATTAGTCTGTCATTCCTCACCGCTCCTTTGATCTTGTTCCACAAGCTATGGGCTGCAACACAATGCCAAAACAAGTGCATTAGGCTTTCCACTGAACTGTTGCATAGGGAGCATATAGGGTTGATCTCGAATCTTTTGGCTAGGCGTGCCCTCACAGCCAACCACTAGTGTAATACTTTCCAAGCAAGGAAACTTAGTTTGCAAAACTTGCATTCCTACCAAATTTCCTTCAGTTTTTTTCTCCACTAGTCGAAGGAGAGGCGTAATCTCCATGTTCTCTCGAGATCGGGGAACACGGGGAAGATCTTCTTGTAAATCCCTTTTGTAGTCATCTTTTTGAGACATGTCTTTCCAAGGAGCCGTTGTGAACTTCTACGGCTGGGCTGGACAATGTAGTTCATGGGCCAATCCTCGAGTAGCATGCACGAAATTCTATGTACGTAGCCTAACGCCTTGAAAAAATTCTTTGGTTTCTCTTTTTCATCCAAAAGCGCTTGCTTTACCTATTCAATGCACCATGGACACTCAATGCCCCTAAGGTACAACACGTTCCAATATAGCACCACGTTCCAATATAGTTAGTTGGTGACTAGTGCTCAAGGCTCAACTCCACACGCACGGATTTGCATGCGGAGCGTCGCATCATTACAATAATCAAGCCTTAATCACGGAAAGGAATCAAAATATATTCTTCACCTTGAGCCGTTAGAGGTTGCATCGCCACCCTCGCATCACTTGTGTATGGCAGGCCTTCGGACACCCAGCTGAATCGCAATGGCGAAATTGGACAGCTCCTCGCTTCGAGTACGTCGACCTCCCATCGTAATTGGACAGCTGAATCGCAATGGCGAAATTGGACGGCTCAAACACGAAGAGCGCCTGGTGCAACACATACTTGGACTGTAACAGTCGGAAATGCGATCGTCGTAGAGCCTCTCCTAGTCTGGTGGGCGCGGATTAGAAGCGGCAGCTCTGAAAGAGCCTTGAACACAACGGACAACGCGGTAGCTTCAAGGCCAGTGCAGGCAGTCGTTCTGCCCATTTGGTTTCGGGAGGACTTCTGAGAAGTTGCTTTGTGCATTGAGTGCAGGTAAATCACCCAGTTGAGCGAGAGCGAGCGAGCGAGCGAGAGAGAGAGAGAGAGAGAGGGGCATACGGGACAAGAGAGGCAGTGAGAGCTTCGATGGCGCAAAGAATTTGCTCGTTGCAGCGGTAGGCCACTTGTCTGCAAACTAACGTTTGATTGCTCAACGCTCGCTTGCTTCGTGTGTTATCTTAAATTTCAACGCCCGGTCGGTCTAACTTGAGCGTTTTCCAAACTGCAGCGCCTCCGTGTGTGTGCCTGCATTGACAGAGTCCTTCGCTCTGCCGAGCTAGCATTGACGGGCGGCGGGCGCTTTGGTTGTGGCAAAGACCTTCAACGCCCGGTCAGTCTAACTTGAGCGTTTTCCAAACTGCAGCGCCTCCGTGTGTGTGCCTGCATTGACAGAGTCCTTCGCTCTGCCGAGCTAGCATTGACGGGCACTTTGGTTGTGGCAAAGACCTTGATGAGCGTGTGGACGATTTCAGAAATGGTATGTAGACTTGCAGGTGGAGGTGATCGGCTCTGGAATTCAGCGTAGACCATGAGTTCATTCGCCAGTGTCGTGAGAGAATGGATATTGTCTTGTTAATAGCGTCCACGGTTTCCAATTTAATACATCTCAGGCCCTCCTCCCAAACCTGACTACCGTGTCTCCCCACAGTTCTAATCAGTGTTTGCTGAAACTTTATTGCTTCTTGGCCGAAGGAAGTCAAAGATATTCCCGTGGTGGTAGTTTAATCTTGCTCACTTATGCTTCAGTACTTGCTACTCTACTATTGCGTATCTTGAACGGCGTTTAAAACAAAGACTGCCATTCGCTCTGCGAGAATAGTATAATTGCCCCAATGATTTCTGTCTGTCGATTGCGTTAATACGCTGCCTGTATTAGTGGGCTTCTCTCTGAATTAGAGAGAGAGAGAGAGAGAGAGAGAGAGAGAGAGAGAGAGAGATTGTTTGATGGCTTTTTTTCATCTGTGGACACTGAAACATGAGAGCCTGATTGAAAGCATCCTTCCCCTTCACCTTTTATAAGTATCTTGTACGATTTGGTCGAGTGAGCTAGCGATTTTAACCCCATGCAGACTGGGTGCAACTGAAAGCCCGATACAGAAAACCTTTGTGGAGAGCCCTTCCCCTCAGCCTTTCAAAAGGGTCTATGTGAGCTGTTCAGTGAGTGCATGCATATGTCAAATGCACATGTCCAGGTGTAATGTGGACATGCTACCTACCTGTTTGTACATGCATAGTAGGACATTTCTTAGATCAAGGAAGGCTGTCAAATTCCATTCTTGATAAAGTATAGGTGTCACTCTCATGATGCAACGCAAAAGGCAGCACATGGATGGGTTACCAGAACTAGAAGGATTTTTAGATGCTCCTATGTGTCAGTTGGGAGTCCTAGTCAGAACCCTTACAGATGACACATGGCAGCCCATTACACATGCATGTCAGCACATGACTACCACACACATGGCAGCCTCCAAATGTACCACAAGGGCCACATGACACTGCCATGTGTACCACCTTCTTCGAGGGCTTTACGTCTACATAAAGAAGCCCTCTGCATGGAGTTCACCTCCAGCAAGGAGCCTTGGCATTGCAGCTTTGGGGCCATAGTTGCTGGTCTTCTTGGTTGCTCTGTTCAGCTTTGTACTTTCAACTTGTTCTTCTGCACCACACAATGCGGCCATTGCAAACCAATATCTTGACAGCATGCTACCTTTTTGACTCCCATTTCTCAGTGTTCTTCGTTTTATTTTACACATCTGCTTATTTATGCAAGGTAGGCAAGCATGAAACTTGAGTTCCACACTTCTAACTGCCGTGGAGAGAGACAGAGAGAGAGAGACCCTTCTCCGATGAGCATGCCATCGCCTTTGCTATGAATGTCCATCTTTCATTTCGCATTCGTCAAAGAATCTTTCAGATCTTCAAAGCTGGCGTGTACTGCTTCAACTGATCCAAGATCCTCTCAAGTGTGTAGGGTAGCATGTCTATTAGATGGTCAGGGTCTAGGGACAATCCTACGCCGAGGAAATAGAATGGAGTGCAATGATAAGACATAAAGAGGCATAGAGGTTCTAAGGTCCATATGGACACATGGCACTCAAGTAGACTCCATGTGGCAAGCATTGGGCTTGGGGGAGGATTCTAGAGGCAGCTTGAAGGAGAAGGTTGGAGAGAGAGAAGACGTCACGTGGGCATAGGAAGGCAGCTCCGACGAGATCCGTGGCTGAGCACCCATTGTGATAGTCTTGAAGAAGAATGGAAAAATCTGAGTATGTGTAGACCTAAAAATGGTAAATGCTGCCACAAGGCGTGATCACTACTCCTTGCCATTCACGGAACATGTTCCAGAAAGGGTAGTCAGAAAAGAAGCTTATAACTTCTTAGATGGGTTCTTAGGGTACAACTAGGTATGCCTCACCCCAAAGATTAGCACAAAACCACCTTCACAATGGAATGGGGTGTGTTTGCATCCAAGGTGATGCTATTTGGGCTCACTAACGCATCACAACATATTAGTGGGCTAATGATCACCGCCTTCAAGGAGTATCTGAGGGACTTTGTGGAAGCCTTCTTAGATGATTTGTGCATAAATTCCAAATGGGATGGTCATCTTAAATACCTAATGTTAATCTTTGAGAGGTGTAGATTGTGTAGGATATCCTTAAATCCTCTCAAGTGTCAATTTTGGGTCAAACATGGAATGATTCTTGGTTACATAGTGTCCAAGAATGGGATCTCCATGGATAACAATAAGATCAAGCTCATTCTCGAGCTACCACCACCCACGAATGCAAAAGGGGTGCAGTGGTTTACAGGCCACACAGGCTACTATCAAAGGTTCACCCTCTTCTATCTGACATATTTGGCCACTGTATAAACTACTACTAATCTTGGAGTGGAGTGTCTAAAATCCATTGACACTCTCAAGCTAGCTTTGGTCACGCAATGGTATTATGAACCACGGTGGGATCTATTATTCCACGTCCATATATGTGCCTCAAACTTTTCCATACGGTGTGTGCTAGCCCACCTAAGGGAGTAGAACTTGGACTACCCCATGTACTTTGCTAGCTGGCAATTAAACGGCACCAAGGTTAACTACACAACAATTGAGAGGGAAGGTCTGGCCATGGTGTATGCAGTTAAGAAGTTCAGGTATTACTTGTTGGCCAACAAGTTTGTCTTTTTTGTAGACCATCAGGCGCTACTGTACTTGGTCAATAAACCATGCATGACTATATGCATAATGAGGTGGATGTTAATCCTCCTAGTATTTGACTTCACAGTCATGGTGCATAAGGGAAAAACCCATGTCCTAGCATACCACCTCTTGAAGATCCCCAATGGAGAACCTCTAACAGGAGTCAAGGATGACCTCTCGGATGCCCCGTTATTCTTTATTGACATAATTTTGGATTATGGTCGGCTGAAATATGCCATTACTTGGCAAACAGGTTACTTGCCCATAAATTCCTAAAGAAGGATAGAGACTGCAAGCTCATAAATGATGCAACGCCATACCAACTAATCACAGGCCCACTCTACCGCATGGGAAAAGATGGCATCATGCACGTAAGTGCATGTGCAAACATGAATATAGATGTGCTCAAGGAAGCACATTAAGGGATAGTAGGTGACCACTTTGCCACGGACATTATAGCACATAAGGTGCTACAAGTAGGCCTTTGGTGGCCAACCCTCTGCGAGGATGCAATCAAATTCATCAAACGATGCGATCCATGCCAAAGGGTGAAAATACCCCATAAGGTGGATATGATGCCTCTAACGGGAATAATAACAGATCAACATTTTGAGAAATGGGGCTGGGGCATAAATTTTATTGGCCCTATAAGCCCAATGGCCAAAGGGACGGGACCCATATACGTCATCTTGGCTACTGACTATTTTATCAAATGGGTGGAGGGCTAGGCTACAAAGAAAGCTACTAACTATTTCACCAATTGGATGGAGGGACGGGCTACAAAGAAAGCTGATACGAAGTCCATACCAAATTTCTATATGAGTAAGTAATCACACGGTTCGAATGCTCCTTGGAACTAATCAGCGATCGAGGAACCCATTTCCTCAATGAAACCATAGTGATCCTGACTAGTGAATTCATGATCATACATAAGAAGTCCACCATTAAAAACTTGCATATCGGGACATGGGTCCCTACCGTGTAGTGGAGAACACTCCACAAGGTACATGTAGAATAGCCACCCTAGGTGGAGTTGAGATGGATGGCTACCTTAATGGTAGCAAATTGAAAATATATTATTGTCCCCTCGCTCTACAGTCCCTTCAAGCCATACACAAAGAAAAAGAACGTAAGGCCGAGGTAGCCTAAATGAAATTCCAGGCCATCGAAAAGGCCAAGATACGTATTGCTGAAATCAGACAAAGGAGGCAAATGTCTCTATTTAAAGCTACACTAGAATACCTGGGCACAACTGATGAATTAACAATAGATCTGGCTAGGTTGAGTATTCACTTGTTGCAGGGTCCCAGTACCAAGGTGAAGGCGCTTGTGGATTTGGGAGCAAGTCATAATTTCATCTCCCATGAAGTATGTGAAGCGATGAAGGTACCACCTGAATTCGAGCTGCAAAAGCACACTCAGAGCCCAGCAAGTACCATGGTTCCACGAATAGTATGGCTCAAGGAGAAAATCAACAAGGCCGTCAAGGGAGCGACACAAGAACCGACCCCTAAAAGCAAGGAAGATACATAAGAACCTCTCTCAAAGCCTATGTGACAACCATCGGAAGTCACCATGCCAAGGGTAACACCTACAATGTCGCCCGACCCTACTTCCGTTGTTGCTGAGTTGAAAGCCGCAGTACCACAAGAGCCTGTCTCCGTAAGGGGTAAAACCACACAAGAACCTGCATGATTCGTTCCCAAGAAGGACCATCAATGACAACACAGCAGCTCCATACAACCAAGCTAATGAGCAGGATCAACACATACTCCACCTGGCTAATGACCAAGTATGCTGTGATTTGAAATTCAACTCCATGATAATCAACATAACAGGAACCACGTCAAGTGTGCAACCATCAAAGTCCAGGTCTAGGTGAGTCTATAGGGTAGGCATATCATGCACAAGAACCAATAGTTCACAAGTCCTTGGCAATCATTACGCACCCACAAAAGTTAAGGTCAACATCAGGTATACAATTAGTACATTTCTGCATTAGCGCATGCTGACCTCATAAGTCTCTACTGACCACGCTACCAGGTCTATCTATTGACCTTCCAAATCCTTAGCAGCACCCTCGACATACTCCAACATGCTCAACACGCCAAACAAATGTTAGATTCTCCAAAATAAGACCTAACAGGCACCTCAGTGCCATAACACTATCCTATCGGGTCGGTGCCATACTAGCAAGCTGCTGACTTGGTGCCATGGATATCCCTTTCGATCGGTTCCTTCCAACTAGCCCACCACTCAATGTGATCCTCCACTAAGCCGCCGAGTCATCACCATCCAACTCTCCTACTGAATCTTTGCCATACAACAAGCTGCTGAGTCGTCACCATAGCGCTATCCCCCCGGTCGGAGGGATAGTTAAAACTATAAAAGGGAGCCCTAAGCCCCCAAATCATCGCTTTAGCAAAAACACCGAGACTCTGCCAAAATTTTTGCATTGTTTTGTATAGCTCCTTGCATCCATTCCACTTGCCAATCTGCCTCCATAATTGCCGTCATATGTCCTCTAACTCCTCCTCCTCCATAAAATCATTCATTACCTGGTACCTTTGTTCTTTCCAATGGTTGTAGCTATTAGTTCTATGACTTGGAGACAAAACTAGGCCTCCACCCTACTAGTCCATTACCCGCTGCCGTTGGTCCTTTCGATTCCCAAAGCACCCCCTTTGTATCTATTTGAATGCCCTGAAACATCCCTGCCAAAAACCTTAAGCTAAGGAAGAGACAAGCCACCAATAGTAATCCACCCCTTAAGAGCCAATATCAGTGGCATCCACCCCTAAGGAGCCAATAGCAAAAGTGGCATCCACCCCATCTTCTTGACCCTCAAAAAAGTGCATTGCATCACTAGCCTAGGGCAAATACAAAGTGGTCTGAACAATTGAACACTCTCCACTTAGCAAGGCCTAGATCCAATAGCTAAATGGCTATGCCATTCACTCCAAATATGTATATGAGAGTCATGGTTACACGCTCCATTACCACAACATAGCGGGCCGTGGCATACCAGGCACTCAAGGATTCAGAGGTGCAAGCCTCACTATAGAGTTAAACTATATAAAATTTATCATACACTTTGCGTCAGTCTGTAAGTTTTTTTGTGATGTGTCCACAGTCCATTGTGTTTACCTGAGTTCATTTTTGTTGTTGTTTTGACATGGAAGTGCAATTACGTGAAAAGTCCGTTCTTTCAGAGGAGGCAGCAACAATATTATTTTTTCAAAAAAATGATGGAAATAGTCCAGTCCTACTAGCCTCTTTGTATTTTTCCATCCCCACCAACAATTGCCAGTACAGAAGATGAGGGTTCAATGTGTCTTTGCACAGCCTTGTGGTGGCTGTGGCTTTACTATTGTTAAAAAAGAATTTGTTGTGGTGTGTGTGCTTGTGTGTGGTCATCCTTACCACTAATTTTGTTTTGCAAATCTGTGTCTTGAAGACACACATTGTAGGGTGGTTGGTTGCTTGGAAAAAATCCCCATAGTGACGAAATCGATGGTTTTAGGCTCATCAATTGGTATGCCTCACTCCTTGTTTTATTTGGCTTTTATGCATTGCATATCTGCTTTGTGACTGGTTGCCCATTACTTTCTATTTTTCTATTTCTGTAATGCTTTACATGTGATTTTTAGTGGTTTGACAATGCTTTACCAATGCTTTATGACTGCTTTACAATTGTTTTCCATGTAAACAATCATTGCTTTTAGTATCCTTTAGCACTGCTTGCTTTTGTGACTGCTTTTGTAGTGCTTTAGCGCTACTTGTGATTGGTTTGGTAGTGCTTTGGCACTTCTTTCTGACTACTTGTTCACTGCTTTACATTTGTAGACTGCTTTACATGGAATATGCAAAGTACTCTACATGTGCTTTTCAGTGGTTTGACAATGCTTTACCAGTGCTTTGTGATGGCTTTACAACTTCTTTCTCTTTTAAAACTACTTTGTGTGACTACTTTAAAACTTCTTTCTCTTTTAAAACTGCTTTCCATGTAAATAGTCATTGCTTTCTGTATACTTTTGGCACTGCTTTGTGACTGCTTGCTTTTGTGAGTGCTTTTGTAGTGCTTTAGCACTACTTGTGACTTGTTTGGTAGTGCTTTGACACTGCTTTCTGACTGCTGGCTCACTGCTTTGCATTTGTAGACTGTTTTACATGGAATATGCATAGTACTCTACATGTGCTTTGTGGGTCTCACTACTTTGTATGTGTGCTTGTCAATGCTTAGCAGTGCTTTGTGGTTGCTTTCTTTTTTAAAAATGTTTTCCATGTAAACCGTCATTGCTTTCAGTATGCTTTGGCACTACTTGCTTTTGTGAGTGCTTTTGCAGTGCTTTAGCACTACTTGTGACTGGTTTGGTAGTGCTTTGGCACTGCTCTCTGACAGCTTGTTCACTACTTTGCATTTGGCACTGCTTTCTGACAGCTTATTCACTACTTTGCATATGTAGACTGATTTACATGGAATATACAAAGTACTCTACACGTGCTTTGTGGGTCTCACTTTTGCTTTGTATGTGTGCCTGTGAATACTTAGCAATGCTCTGTGACTGCTTTCTCTTTAAAACTGCTTTCCATGTAAACAGTCATTGCTTTCAGTATGCTTTGTGATTGCTTGCTTTTGTGAGTGCTTTTCTAGTGCTTTAGCATTGCTTGTGACTAGTTTGGTAGTGATTTGGCACTACTTTCTAATTGCTTGTTCACTACTTTGCATTTGTAGACTACTTTACATGGAATATGCAAAGTACTCTAACTATACTTTGTGGGTCTCACTGCTTTGTATGTGTGCTTATCAATGCTGAATAATGCCCTGTGACTACTTTGCCACTGCTTTTGTTTTTAAAACTGCCTTCCATGTGAATAGACAATGCTTTAAAACTGCTTTGGCACTGCTTTGTGACAACTTGATTTTGTCAGTGCTTTTGTGACTGGTTTGGCAATGCTTAAGCATTGGGTTTACTTTTTCTTTTTTGCTTTCCTTAAAAAATCTTGATTTTCTCAATGCTTTTGTGACTAGTTGGTAGTGCTTTAGCACTGATTCCTATCCATGGAGTGCTTTACATGTTCTTTAAGACTGCTTGACCACTGCTTTCTACTTTTGGACTTCTTTGCATATTCTTTTCATGGACTTTGCAAGTGCATCATGTGCTTTGTGACGGTTTTCAGGGAGTGCTTTGTATATTTTTTGGTAGTGCTTTGTTTTTGCATTGTCTGTGAATGACTACATGATTACTAAATGTGTTCTTGCATTAGTTTACATGTGTTTTTTCCGCTGGGATAAAATCTCGGTTTGAAATTTGGCATGTTCTGTGGATGCAGTCTTTGTTGATAATTCACAAGTAGGATCATGAGACAAGCTTGGAGTACTTGGACCTACACAAGCGTTTAATGGTGATCCTACACCTTTCTTGGGCTGCACAGCCCATGAGAAGATTCTTGGCCTCAACCCAGGGCCTGAGCCCCATTCTCCTTTTTGGAAAGTTGCTTTTGATAATGAATAGGTGAGGTTATCAAAAAAGGTTGAAAGAGAACCTGATTGTACGTTTATTGATGATGAGATAACACCTTTGTCGGGTAGCCCAAGGTCTGTGTAGAGTCCTATAAAAGTGGTTGACTTAGAAGATGGAACAGATACACAGATGGGTGATGCACCTTCATAGGCATCTTTGGATGATCTTATAGATGCAACCGCAACTATAGGAGATGCTACTCCCAACAACTAGGAGACCAGTCCAGATGGGTTGACTGTGGGACAATGGATAAAGGTATTGACAAAGAGCAAGACCACATAGAACAATGCAAGTGAGGCTAGTCCATCAACTGCACAGATGCCTACTAAAACACCAAGTAATGTTGAGAAGGTTCCTGAGAAGGATACAAGTTCTGTAGCTAACCTGAAAGCAAGTATGCACCGCCCATGGGCCTGCAAGAGATGGTAATTTTTAGATTTGGAATCTGGGTTTACCCCATGTAATGAAATGCCATCTTAATCAAGTGATTGGTATTGTGATGTCTCTTATTGTAGTCTAAATGTCTTCCAGTTTTTACGCATGCTCTCCATCTGAATAGAGTTCATAAACCTTAAAATAATTTGATTATCATACATTAATCTTATACTGTCATGCATTTGAGGTTTGTGATTGCTTACCTCATCACTCCCCTCAAAGAGCTTAAAACTTGGGCAGGGAATTGTATCTTATTAAAATTATAGTTCAAAAATTGGGAGTTGTAGATATTTGCACCCATGCATAATGAAGCAATCAGCTCCAGAATTGGGGCCATCACCCATCTAAGCTATAGAGCATACTTTTCTGCAACTAGCAGGCTATTTGTATCTTCCCAAGCACCAAAGTAGTCTTTAGATGCAAACTGTTAGGGTCTTACATGCTTAACCATAAAATTATGCTACTAATGCACAAGAAGTGAATCTAACTTAGGAGTACATAAAATATCCCTTATGGATTTTCAGTACACTTGTAGAAGCTATCATCTAGAAGCATGGTGTTCGACACGTCATAGAAAGGGTATTGCTCCCATAAATACCACAGGTGCTTGGAAAAAATTGGTTTCCCATCAGAAATGGTGAAATGTGCCATGTCACAATATTCTTGATCAAAAAATCCTAAGATAACATTCTCCAAGCTAGGAAAACACAACTTAAAGTACCGCAACAGGTTGCGACTCCATTGGGAGCTTCATATATATATGTCAAACCATCGAGCAGCCCAATGCAAAAAAGTCTCTACATCTAGCACCAGAAATGTCAAGTCACCATTGGGCCCTTCGTGGACGTCTCGTACTTGGCATGTGTGAAGATGCCAACGAGGCCAAAATAGCTTCTTTTCATAGTGATGATGATAAATGAGCACACCATTCATGTCTATCACAAGTGCATGTTGTTTTGCATTCTTGTTCCCTTAATAGTCAAGTCCTAGGGGGGGAGACAACAAATTTCTACTCTCTGAGTTCATGAGGGGTATTGCAATAATGCTGCTACAGTGAATGATCCCTAGCTTTGTAGCATATCTTTTTAGTGCTCTCATGTGCTGACCTGGATGCAAACCACATGCTATCTTTGCACTTATCTTAGGCCGAAGTTTGAAAGGACCTTTTGTATGCACGACCAATGCTAATTTTTGGTTTACTTATACAAACCATGACATGATTAAGCTTCATCAAGACACCTCTCTCCATCTCTCGCTTTCTCAGCTTTTGAACTGCAAGAGATGTTGTTAGGTGGTGGGGTGTAAGTTGCAAGCGATGTTAGGTGGTGGGTGTAAGTTTTTTGCCTCATTATGCTCACAGTAAGAGGTAACTTCTTCATTGTCTTCTTTGGGGACAAATTTTTTTGCTTGCTAGAAGTACACATTTTAGAAGGAAAAGTGTGAGAAGAAACACTAAAACCTTGCACAAAGGATTATATTCTTTTTGGCATTTAGACAATGTTGACTGTTTATTAGCATGTCTAATGAAAAGTAAATAAACTATATTATATCAACTTAGCAAGTGTAATCAAGAGCAATTTCTTACCATAACAAGAATTCAATATGTACATTATGTAATGAAAATATAAGAGTTGTCTTGCTTCAAAACAAACAACACATGATAAAGTAGACATATGTCATGAACACACGAGTTGCCTTGCTTCCAAACTAACGACATATGATAAACATGTGAAACATTTTCCATAGTAGAAAGCTCAAGTAAAACCAACATTTGTTCTTCAAAGTCACAACCATACTAACTATTTCTCATCAACCTACCCACAATTAATTAGAGTCAATGTTAATAACATCAATGATGGAGCTTTGTGCTGGTAATGGTTTTTTCATTGTCTCAAGTGTATGCCTACGTTTGCGGGATCACTGGACGTATGTGAGTGTAGGGACTAACTTCAAGTAGGTACTAGTCAAAAATTTTGAACATGGCTCAAATTGACAACTTGGGGAGATTCGAAGCATCCCCTCTATGGAGATCTAGTCTACTCTGACCTAGATTTGAAGTCTACTCACTGAACTAATGAACGTCAAGTTTTAAGTAATGTAATGATGTGAAACCGTATGTGAGCGTATTGATCAAATGATATGCATACTTGTCTTTCGTATCCCATTCTACTTGAGCTCGAACAATGGCAGGATTTGCTACAAGTGCAGAAACTGTTTGTGTAGCTATAGATCCCATTGTAGATCCCACTGCTGGTGCTGTAAAAATAGGTGGAGTAGAGCTACTGGTGGCTGGATCATCCAATGGTCTAGGTGTAGATCCATCGACATACTCCCATTTGTCTTGAAGTACAAGAATGGTCTTCATTTGGTATTTCCATGTGCCATAATTGGAGTTGTCTAGCTTAGCAGATGCCTTTAGATTGAGGTTTCTAGTTGTAGACATGGTGCAAGAAATCTACTCAAAGTGTCATGAAAATCACTGTATGAATCAACTGCAAAAACACTGACTGTGCCAAGTGATATCTGAACCGTCAATGAAGATAGAACTGCAATATATAAAATTGGATTTGTGTTATAAGGCTTGCATGGCAAATGATGCTGGGAATAGCCAGGATGCTTTACAAGGTTGAAATGATGTGCACAATGCCGTGAAATAGCCGAATAGGCTTTACAATGATGGCATGTGTGTGAAATCAAATCATGTGCTATCTGTCCCACTGAACAATCGACAATGCCTTGAACACTCTGAAGTCTGCTCACTAAACTGATGAACGTCAGGTTTCAGGTAATGTAATGATGTGAAACCGTGTGTGAGTGTAGGGACTGACTTCGAGTAGGTACTAGTCAAAAATTTTGAGCATGGCTCAAATTGACAACTTAGGGAGATTCAAAGCATCCCCTCTATAGCGATCTAGTCTACTCTGATTTAGATTTGAAGTCTGCTCACTGAACTGATGAACGTCAGGTTTCAAGTAATGTAATGATGTGAAACCGTATGTGAGCGTATGGACTGACTTCAAGTAGGTACTCATGGCTCAAATTGGCAACTTAGGGAGATTCAAAGCGTCCCCTCTATGGCGATTTAGTCTACTCTAATCTAGATCTATACCAACCATCGATCGATGAAAGAACAACAAATAATTCCTTTTCTTTTGTTCTTTTTAAGTACTGGGTCAAATGCGTCAATGTAGAGGTTGATGTGTGTAGAAAGTGGATTTGTCGAATGATGAGGCTCAAAAGTGAGTGATACTTGCATTGAAACGTGTGCGTGATGTGACAAGCACATAGAGCACAAAAAATCGAGCGACTTTTCTTTTTGGAGCACCCTCAAATTCTTCCTGGATCAAGAGATAAGACTTGATCTAGGTGGAGGGGCAAAAGGAGTGCAATGGTGCTCAATAATGATGTGTCACTGTGGGTCACATGTAGTGATGATGTGACACTGTGCCTAGCAAGAGGTGTGCCTGTGAAGCACTATGTGATCATGTGGCAGCTAGGTGCACATGTAGAGCCTGTGTGTGCTTGATAGGAGGTAACAATGCTTGTCAGGGTCAGTGTGCCACATGGTAATGATGAGGTGACAGCTAACTGGGCATGATGATGTAGAACAAGTGACATGGCTGTGCTGATGTGGCCAAATGACATGACAGCTGAGATGGCCTGATGACGTGGCCTATTAACCTAGACTGCCATCGTGGTAGATGACATGGCAGTGTTGACTTTGATTGATGACATGGCAATAGAGCCAAGTTACTGATGTGGCACTTGCTAAGGTGGCAGATAAGATGCCACGTGGCACCTTTTTGACCAAGTCTCTGACCCTTAGGATAAGATGATGTCCACGTGTCATTACTGGTGACCAAGTCCTAGGAGTGAGGTTACCCTTGGGATAAGCTGTATAGACCGCCACATGACGCGAGGAGGAAAGCTGAATCTCAATGGAATCTTGAAAGATTCCATCTATCGTAGAGTCGTTGGGTGTCGTTTTGCCTTTGTATGCAGCTGTGGCTAGCTTGTTGGAGTCTACGAGTCATTTGATGGCATTCCGGTTCCCGTTCCCCCTTCCTGGAACATTCACATTCCAACATCCAAATTTTCGAAACGTTCCCATTCCCTCATAACTATGGAAAATGCAGCTTCAATCGTGAGAACAGATCCCAATTATCAATATTTGCATGTTCAAAAAAATTGTTATGACAGCCTGCTAATTCATCCCCTCCAATCCCTTGTCATACAACTTCTCTATGGCAGACCACTTCTTGCATTTTTGGGACAAGACGGCCCAACAAAATCCCTGGGGAACAAGCAAACTGAATCCGCAAGGAAATGTGTATGACAACATATGGAAATTCGCAGGAGATGTCAGGGAAAACTCTGCATCAACTTGTTGAGAAACCTCCACAGATTGGAAGTAAAAGATAGCAAGTGGGGCTCGACTGGTAACCAGCCCACTGGCCTGATCTAACGCACTGACTAACTCAACCCAGATTGGGTTGACCCAATCTGGTTAGGTCGCTTGACCCGCCTTGGTCACAGTCTCAGGTTGGCCTCTAGCTGGCCACTAACTTGCCTGGTTACTGGCCCATATCGTGGCCTATACATGGCCCTAAACCAGCCTGCTAATACTGCCTCTCGCCCTGGCAAAGTGCCTTGGCTAGACTCCCACATAACCTGCAGTGAGAAAGGACTAACTCATTGCACCTCTCTCTTGGTGGGCACATAGCAGCCCCCACTCTCTAACATACATATAGGACATGACTAACTCTAACACACCCTCTTAGCTCCTGGATGTCGAATCAACCCCAAGGAGCTAGAATGTCCAACGATCAATTGTTGTGGTAGAGGCTTGGTAAACAAGTCCATTGCATTGTCCTTTGTTGAACAGAAGGCAACAAGATATCCCCATCAACAATCATTGATGGACAAAATGGTACTGTATCTCGATGTGCTTGGTCCGGGCACGGAACACTGGATTCCTCAACTTTGATTGTCGCACTTAGTGACGGTCGATTCTCTCTGCTAGAACCCAAACTTCTCCAAGTAGCCTAGAAGCCAGGCCACCTCACAAGTTGCTGCTGCACGTGCAGCCCGGTACTCAGCAGCTGCTTCTTTTTGCCCCACGTAATAGCTGCTGAACCAAGGGAAAAATAATAGCCAATTGTCGATCTCCTTGTGTCCAGACCTCCTACAGCCAGTCCCATTACAATGATAGAATGATGGGAGCTAGTGCATGGGGGTGGACTCCACTACACGGAGTTATTTCACAACCCATAGGGTTGTCCAAGTCCTTATGACTAGATGATTATTTACCGGATCAACCTCAACCTTCCAAAATGCCTCACGAGATTGGGATGCTCTGCACACACCAGGTTTCCGAAACTAACACAAAGGGGATTTTATACACTTTCTTGCTTTCATACAGCCTTGGGGGTGAGCCTTGATGCATCTAGGCAATAATGTTGAGTCTAATAAGGACAAAATGAGATTGCATAGGTTAAGCCTATGAGTTGGATGTAATCTTTGGAACCCATAATCTTTGACTGTAATTATCTATACCCTTATCACTTACTTGCACATTAGATAGTGCACTACGAGATAAGTCTAGCTCAAGTTATGGCCTTAGCAAGCTTAGGGTACATCTGAATGGTCTAGGCCTAATTGTGCATTAATTATGTGCATGGGTAGAGGGGTCATGGGGCAACTCTTTGAAATGACAATTAAAAATCTATTTAACTAAATTATTAAAGCTATTTTTCCACTATTCAAGTAGGAATATTTGGTTGAATGAATATATGCATATTTTAATTAACCTATAAGTCTAATTTCGTTTTTGAATTGCTTTTCACAGCTTTTTATCTGTTTTAGGGTTAGAACCAACCATATGAAGCACTAGTTGCTTTTCCCACTTCATTCTTGCATGCTTACTGTTGACATCTTGGCTGCTCTGGTTTTTTAAATTTTTATATCCTCTAGGGATTTAAGAGGTTCCGTCCTAAATTCTGGAATAATTTTGTATTACTGCTTGAGCTTTGGCAAGGGGTATCCTAGTTTACACACCACGCGCCCTCGCTTTTTCTGTGTTCCACTCTTTTAGTTATTTTCAGCTTTTATGACTATGTGTGATGAAGGTAATGTGGTGGTATTACTTTTTAGATTATGATAATAAATTTCCTGCTTTAATTAGATAAATCCTCGGAAACACGCTTCCACATAAGCACAGCTCTAATAGGGATCAAAGGTCAAGTTTCTTCGTTAATTTACTTGATTAAACTTTAAATTGTTGCCTTAAGTAGTCAGTGCTGTGTTTCTGTGAAGAAGAAAGTGTTGACTTAGTGTTCCCTTGTGGCCGTGGTGAATACTTGGAATCATAGTGCCAAGGGTTCAAAGAGCCATGTCTTGCCCTTAAGAACTCTGTGCCAACAAAGAAGAGATCATTTCAATTCTTGGACACGATGTAATGTGCCAAGGACTTTGACCGTAGTTAAACAACCTTAGACTAACTGCAACTAAAGGACTAGATAGCATAGAGAGATAGATAGAGATAAGAGAATGCAAATCTGACACAAGGCACACAACTTGGTATGCAATGCAACATGCAAAATTAGTAATATGAATTTGCGAACTGGTTACAATGCTAAGCCTACTAGTTTTGGGCTTAGATTGATTCCTAATCGATGTTGAGGCTGATCTAGCTGCTGGTGTAGAAATGATGATGTATATCCGAACTGTGAAAAGCCTGCTATGGGTGTGCATTGTCTTCCAAATGCAGCTCTGGAATGATGTACGTTGACTGACTAGATGGAGATACTGGCTGTGAACTTAGAGCTAGTTGCTAAGCCTACTGGTGACTAATGGTTGAGGCTAATTGCTATAGAAATAGAGCTGAAGGAGCGCTGGTATTGAGGACCAAATCCCCTCGATTGAGTGCCCTGAACAGGGTATTGAATGGAAAGGTTGGGATCCTTTAAATAGGGGTGGTAGCCGACTAACCTAGTAGCCAATTGATTGACCTAAGTCTAGCCAACTGACCAATCGACATGGTCAGCCTTGACTTGTTGACTTGGTCCGACTTGGTTAGGCTATTTGGATTGGTCCCTGTATGGCCCTGGTTCTCTGCCTCCTGCTTACGCGGATACGCTAAAAAAAATTATGCCCTAATTGCTCTAAAATGTGCTGCGAATACCTAACAGTGCAGCTAGGTGTCACTGCCACCTGTGCCTGGCACTAGTGGCGTGACATTCCCCTCTATTGAACATGTTGCTGGGTGGATACCTTGCAACCCTTTGCCCTAGTGACTTGAACTGCTCCGTCATGACTTGTAAAGGACCTGACCACTTGATGCCGACTCTCACAACAATGACATGCTTGACGAAGCCACCAGCCACCTCCTGAACCTCCGCACGAACAAGGACTGTTGAAGTCCACTTCCTGTGCCATACGCACAGAACTCAAGGCCAAGGACATGCACTATAGATGGCGATGCTTCAGAGAGCGTCTATGATGCCGAAGCTTGTACGGAACTCCATGAACTCCTTTTGATGATGGATGTCAGACCACTCCATAAGATGTCATTTATGGTCCTATCTGAAATGCTTGGACTGGCAGGACTGATTATGCTCTGACTAGACTGGCTGACTCTAACTAGATTGGCTGGATAGATTGACTATGCTTGTTCTGGATTGGTGACTGACTAGATTGACTGTGCCTATACGCTGCTACAAGCCTAACCTATATGCTCCTACATGCTCATGCAAGAAGTCCACGACTTGTAACAAGATCTTCAAGGTTGGATTGATCTGAGCAGAAGCGAATGAACTCATTGATAGCATGGCTATTTTCATGCTCCTAAGGTTGTCAACCCTGGAAAAGGGATTTTTTAGTGGTGGTTGGAGAGGTGGCCAAAGGAGCTGCCTTGAGGACTTTGAATGGCAATTCCACCATTTCATTGTCTCACCTTCTTTCTCTTTCCTAGCAACTCAAACTTATATCAATCTTTGTCGACAACCCCCAAAGCCCGATAAAACAAGATCTAATACTACTGTAACATGCAAAGGACTTTGATTGTAGTTAGACAACCATTTGGGAAAGGACGATTAGTGGAACTATCACCTGTCGGGGATGATGTGTTAGGCATCATGTGTTGGGTGGATTGTGGCACATATATTTTATGTTACTTCTTTGATTGTATGTTCAATTCATTGGCTAGGTCAAACTGCTCATTCACACCCATGGAGTTTGTACTAGTTGTCTTTGTTGTTTTGGGCAATGAATTGTTCGTTGTTATGGCGGTGAACAATTTAATCTTGTTGAATTTTTTGCACTATTCCCAATTGTGTCTTTGTGTTGCTCGTACATGTCGTGCCATGTGGTGATGTCTTATGTTAAAGAGTGCTTTGATTTTTGAAAAGGTAAGTATAATAAGCATTGTTCTCTAAAGTGAGCCTCATGATCTTTAGTGATATTGTAGTTATTGAAATGTAATATCTTGGTCTTCTTCTTGGAATGCAATGTACAATTACTTTTATGAATGATGCGAACTAATTACAATGATGAGACCACTAGTTTTGGGCTTAGATTGATGCCTAATGCGATGCCAAGGTTGATCTAGATGCTGGTGTAGAATGCTAATGTAGATCCGAACTATGGAAAGCTTGCTATGGTTGCTTGGTGCCTTACCAATATGGCTCTAGAATGTTGACTGACTGATTGAATGGAGATATTGATCATGAACTTGGTGTTGAATGTTGAGCCTATTGATGATTGACTTCTGAGGCTAACTGGTGTGAAAATAGAGTTGAAGAAGCATTGGTACTAAGGGCCAAAAGTCCTCGACTAAGGGCCTTGAATTGGGTGTTGAAAGGAGAGTTTGGGACCTTTGAATAGGTTGGTAACGGGCCGATTGGTCAGCCATGTTACGTCAGCCATAATCACGTAAGCCATGGCTTAGTTATAGTAACGTGGGAAACTAGGAGGGTTTGACAATGCTTACAGTGTCAATGGGAGTTTAGATGTTCAGGGTCTAGGGACAATCCTAGGCCTAGGAAATAGAATGGAGTGCAATGATAAGACATAAAGAGGCATAGATGTTCTAAGGTCCATATGGACACAGTAGACTCCATGTGGCAAGCACTGGGCTTAGGGGAGGATTCTAGAGGCAGCTTGAAGGAGAAGGTTGGAGAGAGAGAAGACCTCACGTGGACACAGGAAGGTAGATCCGTCAAGATCCGTGGCTGCGTGGAAAAACCATGCAAGAGCCCTCTTGCGGGAATTGGCATAGCATTGGTATAAAAGCTATAGGTTCACAAAGGTGGGTAGGTGATTGTGCATCTCCATAAGCTAAGAGTCTTGGGTGTGATGCAACGGAAAGGAGGCCCCAAACTTGAAGTTTGGACGAACCATGTTGGCAGGTTGCGCTAATCTACGAGCTGCGAGATGAAGAAAGAGGATTTAAAGAAATGATCCAAAATCTTGTAGAAGTTAGCAGGTGAGTATGACGAAAGGGAAGCGTTCCACTGAAGCTTGGGATTCACGGGGAAAACAAAAGATAGGCTTTTCTTAAAGGTCGTTAGATAGCTAAGGAGTTTGGCATGTAGTTTCGCAGCTTGGGGAATCGAACATCTGTTCTATAGTTTCTCTTTTCTTGGTATACAATAACCAGCGTAATGTTCTGGTCTTCGCTTCAATTGTCAGCCCTTGCACCATGAACACTGATGGTACAACTAAGGTGACTCGTGCAACAAAGTGCTGCTAATAGATACGCTGAAACTTCTCCTTCCAATAAGTCATGTGATTGCTGTTTATTACGTTAAAATAAAAGTCAGGTAACACAATTGCACGTAGGCCGAGCTCGGAAGGAGTAGCCATAGCAATGGCGAGGATCCCCCTAGATGAACTTTGCTACGGCTGTGACTAGAAAACTAAATGCAAAATATAGAAATATAGTTAGAGTCAATTAATTGCTCGTTAAACACTCTAACTGAAGTCATTTCCAAGTTTTTCATTTCTCAATCGATAACTCCTGTAGTAAAATCACCAACTCCTCTAAGGCAGGTGCCTCTCGCCTAAAAAGAACTATGAATATGCTTAAGGACTTAAAACCACTTATATTTAATGGAGATGAAAAAGAAAGAAACAAGGATGCCATAAATACGTTCTTGCAAATGTGGCAAGACTTCCATTTACTCCGGAATACTCCACATGAAAATCAAGTCATGGAAGCAAGCCTTTCCCTTGGAAACAAAACATATAAATGGTGGATGAGTCTCAGGGAAATTGATAGGATCCCAAAGTATTGGTGCAAGCTTTCTTAAAAGAATTCTCACTTGAGAATCAGCTACAAAAGGCATGGGAAGCGTGGGATAATTCAGTATGGGAAAAAATACTTTAGTCCAGTACATAGCAAATTATAGGGAGGTAGTCCTTAAGTTAAGGGAAATCTTTGAATTCCAAAAGATAAGGGGTTTCGTCAGGGGTCTAAAAGACACCTACAAGATTGAGGTGAGAATAAATTCTTCCAAGACCTTCAAGGAAGCCATCAAGTATGCCCATATCTATGACAACACTACGGGAAAATCTCGACATTAGGTGCCAAATTCATTTTGAGTGCCATGATAGTCTGAGTGCTGGACACCCGAGAATTCACAAAACGCATGCGCTTCTGAAGAGGCGATTCTTTTGGCCTGGAATAGATAAGGACGTCCAAGACTATGTATTGAAGTGCCAAAAATGCCACGTCAAAAAGTCTAAATGCCTTAAGGTAGGAGTTCTCCATCTCTTGGAGATTTCATTTGGCAAATGGGAAAACATCTTCATGAATTTTATTGTTGGATTACCTAGGACACAGAGAGGGCACGTCTCTGTGTGAGTAATTGTAATGAAGAGGTTAAAACTCTAGAATTAGCAAGGCTATTTGTGGAGATCGGAATAGCAATTTGCCGTGCTTATACTAATTTAAATATGAGCACTACGAATCATCCACAAATTGATGGTCAAATTAAACGTGTCAATCAGGTCATTGAGGATATGTTTTGAGCATATGTAAGTAAACAACAAACTAATTGGGAACATTACTTGCCCATATTAGAATTTGCGTAGAATAGGGCCAAGCATTAAGTTTTAGCCCATTCATGATGATGTATGGATTTCAACCTAGAGCCCCAGTTGTTGATGCGGGACTCAAAAAAAGAGAAGGTTCAAGTAGGCAAAGACTTTCTTGAGGATATGAATCAAATGGTTAAAATAGCTAAAGATAACACTAGAAAGGCTCAAGATAGAGCTTGCAAGAAGTTATGCAAAGCCATGCCATAGAAGGTTGGAGTTTGAAGTAAATGAGAAAGTCTATCTTAGGGTGCCTAAATCTTCAGAATCCGTAAAGACAAGTAAATGTCCAAAGACGTCTCCTAGGTAATGTGGACCATTCATAATACTTAAGGAAATTGCAGAGTGCTTACAAATTAGCTTGAACAGAGGAATGTAGAGTATATCCAGTTTTTCATGTGAGTAGGGTGAAAAGGAAGTTGGGAGATGATGATAATCTCATTGGAAATGAAGTCCTAGTTGAATTCATCCCCTGTATGACCTTGGTTCTCTACCTCTTGCTTACATAGTGCCAAAAATATGCTACAAATACTTGATGCTGCAGCCAAGTGTTGCTACCACCTGCGCCTGCCACTAGTGCACGTCACCTTCCCCTCTATTGAACTTGCTGTTGGGTGGATACCTTGCAACCCTTTGCCCTAGCGACCCGTACTGCTCCGCCGTGGCCTGTGACTTTGGGGAGTTGGCCACCTTATGCCAACTCTCACACAAATGACTTGCTTGACGAAGCCATCCATCCACCTCCTCTGGGAGCCCATGAATCTCCACACGAACCAAAGCCGCTTTGAAGTCAACTTCGTGTGCCATACACAAAATCCAAGGCTTAGGGCACGTGCCACTGACGGCAATGTTGAAGAGAACCTCGATGATGCCAAAGGCTGTATGGAACTCCATGAACTCTTTTTTATGACAGCTGTCAGACCACTCCATAAAGTGTCATTGATGGTCCAGTTAGCAATGCCTGGACTGAGTATGGTCCGACTGGACTGACTGAATAGACTGACTATACTTGGTATGGACTGACTGACTATACCTAGATGAATCCATGAACATTTCCAAACTCATCCTCTAAAAACACAACATAGTGCAGTTTCAATCTCACGGTAGTCACTCATAAGATTGAAAACCATAAACTCCATCACACATAGCAAGGACTAGCTACTATGACATCCCCACTGACGTCATCAGCGCCCAACAGTCGGTGTAGACCATCGTATAAAAATATGCTCTCACACATACAAATCCACACACCCACACATACTTGAGCATCCTTTTATACAAAGTCTTCGTAGTGAGTTTCTGTCGGCACTCTGGAGGTGAAGGGCAAACTCAGCCATGACGAAGGCTAGCACTAAAGGAGAAGGCTAATCAAAAAGTAGTCCAAAATCTCTTCATTCAAGCTACAACTGCTTGTGAAGTCTATCTCTAGATCCTAACTGTGGGAAGCCTACTATGGCTGCCTGGTGCCTCCCAATTGCAGCTCTGGAATGCTGTATGCTAACTCACTGAATGGAGAGACTGACTACGAACTTGCTACTGAATGCTGAGCCTACTGATGACGACTCACTACTGAGGCTAAAATACCGAAATAGAGCTGAAGGAGCGCTAGTACTGAGGGCCAGAATCCCTTGACTGAGTGCCCTGAGTTGGGTGTTAAAAGGAGAGGTTGGGACCCCTAGCTGGTAACCTATTGACCTGCCAGCCAGTTGACCAAGCTGATCAACCAACCAACCAACTTAGTGAGTCTTGACTGGATGACTTGATTCGACCTGGTTGGACTGACTGGATCCTTGGATTGGCCCCTGCTTGGCCCTGGTTCTCTACCTCCTGCTGACATGGATACGCTGAACAAATGATGCCTATGTGAAGATAGTGGGAGAGAGGGAAGGAGTCTCACTTACGGCTTTCTCACATGCACAATGGGGGAATACACACAAAGGTGGAGGCTGAAAACAGTTTTCCTCTTCTTAGTTGTGAAAGCCAAAAGAACTCAAGTACAAAGAAATAGAAGAACCCTATATGTGGGTCTCAAACCAAACTCAACTAACTAAGGTGGCATACTAATTGAGCCACAAACTAGAGTAGATAAGGATAGCTGTCATCCAGGTATTATTCGTGGGCGGTGTACCAACCGCATCTGTAGCTAACAAGTCGGTGACATAAATGCACAACGGTCACCCTGGCATATCGTGAGTGGAGCTCCATATCTCAACACTCCCCCTCGAGCTCAATCCCAATTCCTGCACACCAAGTAGGTCTCTGAACTTGCGCAGCTTCTCTGCGCCCAATGCTTTCGTGAATATGTCAGCTACCCGATCCTCCTACCCGATCCTCTGTGCTAACATAAACTAGATCAATAAGACCTAGTAAAACATTCTCCCGTACATAGTGATAATGCACCTCAATGTGCTTTGTTCTAACATGAAAGACTAGGTTATTTGCCAAGTGTATACTGCTCATGTTGTCACAATAAATGACAACTGGCCCATCTGTAGACTGATGCATATCATAAAGTGGCTTATGCAGCCAAGCTACCTCACATGCAGCCATTGTTGCACCCCTGTACTCAACCTCTGTGCTCGACAAGGCAACTGTAGGCTGTTTCTTGCTGCTCCAAGTGACTGCAGCACTCCCAAAAGAGAACACATATCCACTGGTAGATCGTCTATCAGAAATACTACCAGCCCAATCAGCATCAGTGTATCCATGCAACTGTATCTGAACCCCAGCCTCATAAAATAGTCCATACTACAATGTGGACTTCACATACCTGAGTATGCGTCTAGCCGCATCCAAATGCGATTTCCTTGGAGCCTGCATGAACTGACTTACCAATCCAACAGCATAGCTTAGATCTGGCCTGGTAATAGTCATATAAATCAAACTTCCTACTATGCGTCTGTACATAGTAGGCTCTTCCAAAAGCTCACCTGCATCTGTGCTCAGCTTCACATTCTGCTCCAAAGAAACTGAAATAGACTTACAGCTTGTCATCCCATATTTGGACAGCATGTCCAATCCATACTGCCTCTGCAAGAGCTATATCCCACTTGGTGATCTAATCACCTCAATGCCCAAGAAATAACGCAACTCTCCCAAATCCTTCATCTCAAACTTCTGCCTCAATAGCATTTTCACATGAAGGATATCTTCATCACTATCACCTGTGATGATCAAATCCTGTTTTTCTCACATAGAGTGAGAAATTTGTCTTGAAAATCTGAAAGCCAATAGTGACAAGATATTGTCCTATCTTGTCAGACCATGCTCTAGGTGCTTGCTTCAAGCCATACAAGGCTTTCTTCAACCTGCAAACAAACTCAGGATGAAGAGCATGAACATAACCTGGTGGCTGCTCCATAAAGACCTCTTCTTGCAAATCACCATGCAAGAAGGCATTCTTTACATCCATCTGATGTAAAGACCATCTCTTTGATGTGGCCATAGCAATGGCTGCTCTTACGGTTGCCATCCTTGCAACCGGACAGAAAGTTTCTTCATAATCAATGCCATATGTCTGTGCATACCCCTTGACAACTAATCTTGCCTTGTATCTATTCATAGAACCATCTGCATTGTGCTTGATCTTATAAACCCACTTACAGCTAATTGCGTTATTGTCTTTAGGCAAAGGCACCAATTCCCATGTAGCATTTGCTTCCAAGGCATCCATTTCTTCATCCATGGCTTTCTCCCATTTTTCATTTCCCATGGCTTGCTCAAAAGAAGTGGGTTCTGGTTCCTGTATCACTTTGACCATATAAGCATAGTGAATGGCTGTAAATCCATCATATTTCAGCCTATCCACAGGATACCTAACCCTGGTAGACCTGCACAAAATAGGCTCACTTCCAAGTGCTCTCAAAACATCCCTGGTCTTCCTTACTCCAGGTGTAACAACAAAAGGAATACCCAACTCATCATCAATGCTCTGTTCTGAGCCACTGGATTCACCATCCACATAAGAGTGACCTGCATTCACATCAAACATGAGCTGATCTACCTTCTCTTTTCCTTTTTGTGATACCTACGTACCACTATCTGCATTGCTTTGAGAAGATTCTCCTGATCTCAATCTGCCTGTCCATGGCGAAGTATGTGAACCACTGCTAGAGGACACTAATATTTTGTGACTGTTGCATTGAATTCTATGCAGCATTACCATTTTGTGCATCTACATCAATCATCACATTTATTGGTTTATACTAGCTGCTCATCTCATCAAAAACATCTCTGCTCACTGTGAACTTACGTGTAGAAGGGTTATAGCATCTATACCCTTTCTCCTGCAGAGAATAACCAATAAAGACGCACTTCTCAGCTTTTGGATCCAACTTGGACCTCAACTCATCTGGCACATGGACATAGGCAATGCAACAAAAAATTTTCAAATGAGAAATGTCTGGTTTCCTATCAGTATACATCTCCTCTGGCGTCATGCCATGTATTGCTGCAGTGGGAGTCCTGTTCATTATATAAACTGCTGTAGCAACTGCTTCAGCCCAATAATAATATGGTAGATCTTTTTCATTTAGCATAGCCCGAGATACCTCTCCAATATGCCTGTTTTTTCTTTCTGCAAGTCTATTTTGTTGTGGGGTATGACTGCATGAATATTGCTGCTTTATGCCATGCTCCTGCAGGAACCTTGCAAACTCATTTGAGAGGTACTCTCCCTCTCCATCTGACCTTAGGCATTTTATTTGCAGGCCTGTTTCTTTTTCAACCATAGCTTTAAAAGCTTTGAAGTGCCCAAACACTTCACTTTTCTTTTTCATAAAATACACCCAAACTTTTCTGCTGAAGTCATCAATAAAAGTGACAAAATAGTGACAGCCTCTAATAGATGCAGCTTTAGTAGTCCACACATCAAAGTGGATTAATTCCAATGGCTTTTTACTCTCTTGAACATGCCTAGGAAAAGGTTTCCTTGCCTGTTTTCCAAATTGACAGGCTTCACAAACCTTGTGCGTTTCTGCAACCTTGAATTTAGGTAATCCTACAACAATATTTTGGGCTTGCATTGATTTAAGTCGCTGTATATTAACATGACCAATGCGTTTGTGCTAGATATCAATATCTGCAACTACACCGGTCCCATGTGCAAACATTGCTGCACTCAATTCAGGCATGTCCGCATCCAACGTAAACATCCTGCCCTTCTTTCCTTTTGCTATCAAGCGACCGTTATTTTTCATATCCTCAACAAAGCATCCATGAGGATTAAATCTGACCTGTGAGCCCTGCTCAACCATTTGACCAACAGAAACCAGGTTCTTGGTGATGTTCGGGACATGAAATACATCAAACAGGTATTTCTTTTTCCCATCCTGCATAGACAAAGGAATTTTACCAATCTGCACAATAGGATGTGCAGTATCATCACCAGTCTCCACAAATCTTAGTTTTTCCATTTTCCTTGCATCCTGCATCCATTCTGCATGACCTGTCATGTGGTTTGACGCACCTGAGTCAACATACCACACATCATTTCGTTCTTCTGCACTTGTCACAGAATCGGTCATATGCTGCACCATAAATAGATGCTCATTTCTGTCATCACCCTGTCTACTGGAAGATGCATAATTGCCTTGCTGTAACTTTCCATTCATAATGCCATTCTGCTTTTTGTAGCAGTCCTTAGCCATATGACCCATTTTAACACAGTAGTAGCATTCAACATTGCTGTTTGCATTTTGGCCTCTCTGTCATCCACCACGGCCTCTTTGGCTCCCCCTGCCTCTAGAGTTATCACATCCTCCTGCATAGGACTGGTTTTCTTGAGTTTGCTGCATATTCTGATTTCTACCACGGCATGCAGATCGGCCTCCTCTACCTCTGCCGGCATTTGAGTAGAAGACAGTTTCTTTTGAAGTTCCTCCTGAAGAAGATGCACCCCCATTTCTCTGCTCTTCAGAAATTAGAAGAGCAAACAACTCTTCAAAATCAGGAAATTTTTCACGGACGGCAATGGATGTCCGAAACTGTGCATAATCCTTTCCTAGACCATTCAAGGTCACAGAAACTAGATCATCATCTTCCACTGACGACCCAATGGAAGCAAGTGCATCTGCAATTTTCTTCACCTTCATGTGATAGTCATTGATGCTCAAATTTTCTCTCTGCACATTATGCAACTCCTGTTTGAGCTACATTTTTCTGGCTTGCGTATTTGTGCTGTACATTTTTGCCAAAGTATCCCATGCCTCCTTTGGCGTACTTGCATCCTGAATATGCACAATCATAGAATCCGAAATGCTGATAAACAGCCAGTACATAACTTTTCTGGCTCTCTCATGCCATCCTTTAAATGCCTGCATTTCTTGTTGATTGGAAACATTAGGAAGAACTAGTTCTTCTTCATTTCCTGTAATGAACTCCCAATAGCCTTTTCCCATAAGAAAATTCGTCATTCTAAACTTCCATGTCTGGAAGTTGTTCTTATCAAGCTTTTCAGTGACAATCTGTGAAAGAGAATCAGACGCCATTACAGAACACTGCAAAATATTCTGTCACTGCAAAAAACACAGCTTTTGCCTCACACGGGCAGATCTGCAAAACTGACGAAAGTGATATTTGACCACATAGTCACTTCGTAGTGACGATTTTGCATCAACAGGCAACAAGAATGATTCTGCAACTTTCAATATCTCTGCACATAGGCATACGATGCAATTTCTGCGGCAACTTTTCACCGACCAACCGAGCAGTGGTCGCACAGCAAAAACAGGGCCTTTTTCTGAGTGCCTGCAAAGAACTTTCGCCTTCAAAACGGGCCCCGAAACGGCCTCGAATCAAAAAAATAAAGTCACTGAGGGCTTTGTCCTCACCCGCAGCATATACTGCCCTCGCGCCACACCGCGAAGGGCATCTCAATCTGAGACAGTGCACTCTTGCACTTCTGGCTATGCTACCTGCAGAGATTTGCTCCTAAACTCGAAATAGGAAAGCAACACTGGTCCTCTTACCAGGACACCACGAACTTGGTTTGCTTTCTTGAGCTCCTTACCACGAACAAGGCTCTGATACCATGTGAAGATAGTGGGAGAGAGGGAAGGAGTCTCACTTGCGGCTTTCTCACATGCACAATGGAGGAATACACACAAAGGTGGAGGCTGAAAACAGTTTTCCTCTTCTTAGTTGTGAAAGCCAAAAGAACTCAAGTACAAAGAAATAGAAGAACCCTATATGTGGGTCTCAAACCAAACTCAACTAACTAAGGTGGCATACTAACTGAGCCACAAACTAGAGTAGATAAGGATAGCTGTCATCCAGCTATTATTCGTGGGCGGTGTACCAACCGCATCTGCAGCTAACAAGTCGGTGACATAAATGCACAACGATCACCCTAGCATATCGCGAGTGGAGCTCGATATCTCAACAGCCTATACTGCCTCAAAATATGCAGTGATAAGCTGACAGTGCAACAAGGTGTCACTGCCACCTGTGCCTGGCACTATTGGACATGACACAAGATGAAGCCAGTTTATCTAATGTTGAAAAGGAATTGCCCACGAGGAGTAGTGACGATGAGGTGCCAGCCTGGGGACAAGGAAATGAAGGTGTGTGAGCTATGAGTCTCTCAAGGCTGATAGATGCTCCATCTTCTTCAGGAGGAGAAGGTGCTACTTCTCAAGGTTGGTGACACACGATTGACATTGGTGCTTCCAGGCACATGACCACATCCCACGAGGAGTTCCAAGACCTTCAGTGGAAGTCAGGCCAAGTTTACATGGGTGACAATTTCACAATACCAGTTCACAGAGAAGGGAATCTTGAGACCATTTTGGATGGCAGAGAGGGAAAGAATTTCTCCTTGGTATTGTATGTACTGTCACTTGAATTTCATTTTCTTTCCGTTCATGAGGTATGTAAACTTGGCACATAAGGACTCATTCCGAGAATGGAGTGGTGGAGAGGAAGAACAGGACTGTGGTGGAGATGGCACGGACCATGCTAGATCATCTTGATCTTCCTATTCTCTTTGGGGAGAGCTAGTGGCAATAATAGTTCATATTCAACAACTGCTGTCCCAGATGCAACCCCTTTCCAAACTTACCTTGGTAAGAATCCAGACGTGTCTTACATCCACATGTTTGGCTGTGATGCTTAGGTTCGTGTTCCAAAGAAGCAGAGGGGAAGATCACAAAAGCTAGTCCTTGTGGGATACAACTCTCTGTCAACAAGTTACAGGGTCATACCCCGTTAGGAGAGAGATTGTGGTCAGCAGGATGTGATCTTTGAAGAACAACTCCCGGTTTCCATGGATGAGGAGCCACCGATTCTTGGAGATTCTGGTGATCATGAGGACCAAGTTATTGTTCCTGCCACTGAGCTCGAGCATGTACCAAAAGATGTTCCAAAAGTTGATGATGAACCCCAGTAGCATGAGGAGGCTCAGGGTTCTCATCGTGTTGATAGAGACACTTCGAGATTCTGGAGTTCCCCTTTTCCCTCTCGAATGGCTTACTAGGAGGGACCACACAGATCGCATCAAGGCAAAGACAAAGCCTTGGCTGCAGGTAAATTATTCTTTGATGTCTTGGGTCCTTCGAGACAAGGAGCTTTCCTTGATCCATGAAGCTCTCACTCCAGAACCTTGGAGGAGAGCCATGAAGATGGAGCTTGAGGCCATTGAGAAGAGCATGACGTGGGAGCTGACAGGCAGTGATAGGTGCCAACGAGGTCTATAAGACCAAGTACACGTCGGATGGAGCTGTGGACAAACTCAAAGCCATACTTGTAGCTAAAGGGTATGCGCAGCAGCCAAGGATCAATTACGAGGATACCTTTGCCCCAACCGCGAGGATGGCTACAATCAAAACAGTTCTAGGGTAGCCTCTCCTAAAAAATGGCCAATATATTAGATGGACATTGAGTCAGGTTTTCTGGACGGCGACCTGCATGAGGAAGTGTGTGTGGAGCAGCCTCCAATTCCAAGGGTATGGTCTACAGGCATTGTATGGCTTGAAGTGGGGCCCTCGGGCTTGGCATCAAAAAATTGATGCTCTTTCTTCGGAAGGGGTTTTGGAGACCTGTGGCTAATCCGAACATGTATACCTTCCGGGAGACAGGTTTGGTTACCCTCATCATCTTGTATGTCGATGATCTCATCTTGATAGGCAGCCATGTGGAGCACATTCCCATGACAAAGGCTGTGTTGTCTCAGGAGTTTGAGATGACAAATTTTGGTGTTCTCCATTCCTTTTTGGGTTTAGAGATATGGCAGACACGGAGGGGGTTTTTTGTGTCCCACCAGTGGTATACTCATGGCTGTTGGTGGCAGCTTTCAACATGGAAAGCTGCAAACCTATCTCATCTCCCATGGACCCAAAGACTAGCTGTCCCAGACTGATCCCTGTGAGCGGGTGGATGCAGCGTTTTATCGGAAGCTCATTGGCTCCGTGATCTGGCTACTCAACACTAGGGTGTTGGACCTCAGCTTCCCAGTGGATCTGTTAAGCTCCTTCACATTGGGATGCAAGTATGCGGATCCTCTGATATCTACAGGTTATAAGGAGTTGGAGACTGTTTTATCTGTAGGATGGTTCACCCTAGGATCCAACTACAAGGTTGAAGTGATTCAGACTGTGGACACATACAAGGTGTTGGCCTATCCTTCTGGCAAAAGGTGCCATTACCACAGATTATACTTTAAAAGGGTCCTCTGTATCATCCCATTGCACTGTTGAGATCTTCGATGGCTTGTGCCATAAGACTCCATATGCTGGTCTTGACTTAAAGCTGATGCATCCCGAATAACTCAAGCATCTAGGCTGCAATATTTGGCTCCGTTGCACTGTTGAGATCTTCGATGGCTTGTGCCATAAGACTCCATATGCTGGTCTTGACTTAAAGCTGATGCATCCCGAATAACTCAAGCATCTAGGCTGCAATATTTGGCTCCGTTGCACTGTTGAGATCTTCGATGGCTTGTGCCATAAGACTCCATATGCTGGTCTTGACTTAAAGCTGATGCATCCTGAATAACCCAAGCATCTAGGCTGCAATATTTGGCTCATCAATGGCCACCCCCCCCCCACCCCCCTCCCTCCACACCCTCCAAAAAAAAAGGGACTTCCTATTAATCTGATTGATAACCAAAATGTAGCCGGTGAATTTGTCAATCCAAATTGCAGCACTTTCAACTCATGGATAGAGGAAAGGAGGCATGCTTTGAGATATAAAATCCTTCTCAAGCCAACTCTTAACCTGGTGTGTACTCTTCCTTTCCCACGTTAGAGAGACAATGCATAGCTTTGTTGATTAGCTTCTCCCCTAGCTACAAGAGGCAATGGCAGGATCCACATTTTGACACCAATAGTCCATATAGCACTTTGCTTTTTGAATTCTATGGCCAAGTGTTTTGGTATAACCATCTGCAGTTAATGTCAGAGTCATGCTATTGCGGAAGGTGTGTATTTAATTATTTATTTAATCAACACTTGAAGTTCTATATAGCCGTAAATCTGTAAATAGTTAACAACACAAACTTTCACAGATCCACAAAGATCATAACAAGAAAATAGAGATTGGAACACAGAAATAGCATAAATAGTCATGAAGCTGAAAATAATTAACAATATAAGCTTTCACAAATCCACACAAAGATCATAACAAGAGAATAGAGATTGGAACATGGAAACAACACCACATGGGGTGCAAACGAGGATCACCCTTGCTAGAGCTAAGCACTGACATATTTCTGTATTCAAATAATATGTGGCTTCGAATACAATGATATTCCTTGGAATTCAGACAGAGCGAATACAACCTAGAAGAGTCTAATGAGACACTGTTATCTCCTTCAACAAATAGGAGGGACACAACATTATTATGACAATAGCAACGTCTTGGAATATCTTGGAGAAGCAAAGGAAGGTGTAGAACGACGGATAGACTTATGTGGATGCCAAAACGCAGCCAAATTGAGGTTTTTTTAACCCATAATCCTCAAGAAACTGTATGAATTTCCCACGTAAAGTGTGTCAAAGTCGCTGTACTGGTTAGGAGCATAGTATCTCCAATCAAACAAGGGAAACTGACTCAAGCAGAAGTCACTCTAGGAGCAAGATCTATCCTTTGGTGATGTCCACGTGCAAGCTTTGGCATGGAACCAGCAAGTGGAGATAATCCTTGAAAGTGTACAAAATTAATGTCATGCGCTTCTGGCATGACTGCCAACATGGCAGCTGTGCAGTCCTGCATCCCACAACAGCAGGTACAGCAGGCCAGCCACTAGTACAGGAACGGACTTCCACACAGGCAACAGTAGTCAGCAGATCGGCTGCTGTATGATCGGCTGCATACAGCAGCCGTACTGGGTCGTGCAGTCAGCAGGTTGGCAGAACAGTGCAGCAGTCCTTACAGCAGTCGCACAGGCTGTACAGCAGGCTGCAGACAGGTGCAGGCGCAGGCACATGAGGAAATGTGGCTGGCCGGGGCAGTCTGCTGCCACAAATGATTTAGTTGGGTCGACAATTTGCGACATTGCAATAGAAGTAACTAATTTTTTGATAGCTTTAAAACTTTTACTCCTTTGATTAGATGACATGCTTAAATTGGCCTTTACCTTTCTTTTGTAACATACCTACACATTCTTCTATGGACATTACTAGTACCTTTCTATTTTGGAATTGATATTTATTTATTTCTTGTGCACATACTTACTGATCACACATGAGTGTTTCTTACACCATGAGACTGTACTATCTAATGTCGCCATAGCCATGCTACACTACGCACTTGAGAGGATCTTGGATCAGTTGAAGCAGTACAGGCCAGCTTTGAAGATCTGAAAGATTCTTTGACAAATGCGAAATGAAAGATGGACATTCATAGCAAAGGCGATGGCATGCTCATAGGAGAAGGGTCTCTCTCTCTCTCTGTCTCTCTCTCTCTCTCTCTCTCCACGGCAGTCAGAAGTGTGGAACTCAAGTTTCATGCTTGCCTACCTTGAGTAAATAAGCAGATGTGTACGCTGAAACGAAGAACACTGAGAAATGGGAGTCAAAAAAGTAGCATGCTGTCAAGATATTGGTTTGCAATGGCCGCATTGTGTGGTGCAAAAGCACAAGTTGAAAGTACAAAGCTGAACAGAGCAACCAAGAAGACCAGCAACTCTGGCCCCAAAGCTGCAATGCCAAGGCTCCTTGCTGGAGGTGAACTCCCCCATGCAGAGGGCTGCTTTATGTAGACGTAAAGCCCTCGAAGAAGGTGGTACACATGGCACCGTCATGTGCCCCTTGTGGTACATTTGCAGGCTGCCATGTGTGTGGTAGTCATGTGCTGACATGCATGTATAATGGGATGCCATGTGTCATCTGTAAGGGTTCTGTGTAGGACTCCCAACTGACACGTAGGAGCATCTAAAAATCCTCCTAGTTCTGGTAACCAATCCATGTGCTGCCTTTTGCGTTGCATCATGAGAGTGACACCTATACTTTATCAAGAATGGAATTTGACAGCCAGCCTTGATCTCAGAAATGTCCTAGAGTCAAAATAGTAGCCCATAACGCTTTTTAGACTACTATGCATGTACAAACAGGTGGGTAGCATGTCCACTTTACACCTGGACATGTGCATTTGACATATGCATACTTACTAGCATGAACCTTCCCTTGCCGAATAGATCTCCCCAATATCAAAGGGAGGAGTTGCCATCCATTGATCCACAATACAACAGAGGGCCCAGCTTCGTGGGGGACAAGAACATCAAACCGTAGCTTGTAAATCATTGCAACTCATGAATCAAATTGTAGCTCGTGAATAATTGCAACTTCCAACAAGATCAATTTGTTACAAATCAAAAGTGGCATCAACATTCTGTTTGCCATGGCTTCAGTTCCTTCAAGAACCTCAGCTTTGGATCATACACTAAAAAATCTCAATCCTCCTCTTCCCAATTAGAATCCATGCAAGAAGCAAACGCTAGGAAACACAACATCCAACATGCTCTCTAATTTAGTAAGCTGAACCCCAAAATGGGCATCACATACCCAATGGATAACAATAAGAAATTAGCAGCTTTGTGAATGAAATTCGGATAGCTCACGGAGAATGTAGGAAGTTCAAAGCTTGAATCAAAAAGCAAATCTATGCACAGACAAAGCTCACTCCACCAATAATTAATTTTTGCAAAAGATGCCGGAGAATCTAGCGTGGGGTTTATTTATGGGATTGGCATTGCAAAAATTTGATGTTCCTCTCGCCACGCTTCAATTGATTCAACTCAAAACGAATGCACATGGGCACCAACCTTTTGAAAGGAAGATCGTGATTTTTTGTGATCACTAAAACTGTAGATAGAAACGGCTAACCTTGAGATGGCTTGGTACTAAAGCAAACTTGTGAAGTGATTAACATGTAGAGAAACATAACAAAACACATCTTGAAAAAAAAAATTGAAGTTCGACCGAGATTCAGCAGATGAACCTTGAGGAATGAGCTTCCAAAAGGAGGATTGCAAGAAATTACACAAGCAATCCAATGGAGGTTGATTGAACTGTCATCATCTTGGGACTTGAAGAAAAGGCAGTGTTGTTGTTGTGGGGGAACAAGGTACATGAGAATCAGTTGATCGACTGGATGTTGGTGAGGCTATGTATGGAATTGGAGAAGGCTGAGAGGATGACAAAGGACACAAATCAACGCATGAACAAAAGCTCCTGGTCCCTTGCTCTCCTAATTACAAATTACTACAAGAACTCCAGTACTAGTCACGATAGACCATTTTTGGGCCTCTCGGTTGAAATTGGGGTGGAGCTTCAGGAATCTAGTTTTGGCAGTTATGTAATGAGAGATGGTGGAGGTTGATTTTCAGAAAAAGAAGATTAAAACCAACCACGATTTGAGACACATAGATTTTTGGATAAGCTTGCAATTGAGCTCCTTGCTTTGGAGTCTGAGAGTTGAGATCGAGAAAAGAGAGAGAGAGGGAAGCACCCAAGGAAAAGGCATAGAGGTGAGGAGTGAAGATCGTTGGCAAGTGTAGATGAAGGTAGTGAGGCACGGGCAAGGGAGACCCTAGTTGTAGCTTTTTTTATGTGAGATCTCACGCTTTGAAATGTGCCACATGGTGTCATAAGATTTGAGAATTTCTTGAAACCCTCTAGTGCTGGCCAACTAAATACACAATCAATGTTTTGCATTTTTCTTTTAAAAACATTGCGTGTGGAAATTCATAAAGGAGGCACTACTAACAAAAGTTGATTAGAGGACCATATTTGCCTGTCCATGATTGATAGGCACGCCTATAATGGGATAGTGTATAAACACCGTTAGCTTGATTTCTCAAGTTTGAGGTGTGAGCTACTCAATGAAAGTATTGATAAGATTTACATTAGGTTATGAGCTTTGTTTAAGGTTTTGATTGCACCTTGCAAATCTTCTTGCAAATGATCCTTAATACTTTACATTAGTAGTCCTCCAAACCTTGCAAATGACAACTCTCCCTTCCCCTCTAGCTATATTCCTTCCTTTTATTCATCTCTCCTCTTCGCCACACACACACACACAAACACACACACACACACACACGCACGCATGCTTCCTACCTCTTTCTACCTTTGGTTTCAACCCTAGCTCCGTTGTATTCCCACCTAACGCAACCCCCCCCCCTTCCCCCCCCAAAATTAACCCCCCTCACTTTCTTTTTTAATAATGTCATCCTTGTCCCTTAATTTCCCCTTTTTCTCACGATTCTAAATTTATCATTCTTTAGTTTTTTTAGTTTCCCTTTTTCCCCTTTTACATTTTCAATTTAAGTCTATTCCCTTTATATTTCTTAAATTCTCTTCCTCTTTTCCAATTTTTTCCTTTACCTTTTTTCTATTTTTGTTTTTTAACTTTTTATGTTGCACCTTTTATGTCCTATTTTACTTTCCTCATTAAATATTTTATTTTTCTCTCTTCTAATTTTCTAAATACAAATTTTTATCTCTCCTAAACCTGTTTTATTTTTCAATCTTATCTTCTTTATCTTTTATGTACCCTCTATCTCTTACTTACCTACCCTCCAGCTCTTACTATCCTGCTCTTTGTACATGGCACACTACGCTGGTCCCCCGACCTCTCGATCTCTACACTCACCCTCATCATCATGATGACCGCCTCACCAATTATCTCGGGCTTCGTTCCCCTCCCCGACCCAAAACTCAAGACTACTCCCTATCTCCTCCTATTTAAACCCCCTCATAGACTCCATGTCACTCCCTTACCCGATACCCAGTTCTCATTGAGCGACTGCACTCACATCTCTTAAGTCTCCTACAACTTGCCCCGTAGCCCCCTTGCTACATAGTCGTCTTTTGTGGGCCACCTCTCTGAACTCCGTGCTGCAATCATTCGTACCAGAACCCCAAGCTCTCTGACTGCGCCATTTCTTACCAGTTTGTCGAATCCCCAAGTCCGGACGTTCACTTCACGACTCCATATCTCTCCTTAGTGGGATGCCTCCTCTAGAACCCGCATTGCAGACAGCAGTTCTGCCACCAAAAGCTCTGTCTCGCTGATGCAACTCTACGTCCCTCTCGCATACGGACTCGACCAACATGGATGGCCAGGTACTCCTTACGACGGCCTTACACTCTATGTACCCTATTACCACCTATTATATCTCCTCTCCCTTCTAAATCAATTTTTCGGCCTTTTTTATTTTGCCCAATCTTCCCTCTTTAAAAGCTAAGTCTTCTTATATGGCCCCCCTTGCTATAGGCCCTCCCGTTGCTTTAGTCATGTAAGCCCCTCTCCCCTTACTAATAATCTTAGCGCTATATGCTTTATTCTCCTTTTTTCAACCGAGTTATTTTTTACTTTATTTATTCATTAAATTCATATTTATACAATTAAATTTATCTCTCTCTCTCTCTCTCTCTCTCTCTCTCACACACACACACACACACACACACACACACACACACACACATGTACATATGCTTTGTACTGCAGTATAATGTTGGACTAACATTCTAGGTTAGACCATTGCATTAATCTGATGATGGAATATCTGATAATCCTTGAAATGTTGTAAAACAATAATTGTGGTTAATGATACGAACTTCGCTCATGTATAGAGTCATATCTATGAAAGGGTGATTGCAACATCATGATGATAGTAAAGGAATACTTATGCTATAAGCATCCAATAAATCCTTGATATGCTTGGAAGTCAATGGGCATTAAAACATTCTTTGCGGCCCAGGGGGACCCAAGCTTCACAAGTGACAATACGTGCATACAGTTTCATGTCGGTGATATATATGGTGGGAGCTTTTGAATGATACATCTATCGTGTTCATTAAATGGACAAAAATTCCAAACTTCGATTCATGACTATCTCAAGTGGGCTCATAAGATTACATGCTTTTCATGATTAGAGTACATGAAAATCATTACACATATTGTGCATGATTTTTCATAAAAGTGCTCAGGGGAAATGAAAGGATACACATAGTTGAACCGACTGAGTTGGCCAACAAAGCATGGATTGGCTATATAAACCTTCCATGTGTTCCGTAGCTACTAGCGCATTTTATTCCTCCTAAGCTAAGAGGTGAATACGACTCACCTCTCTGCCCTTAGCCACATCTAGTAGGCTCCTGAAGGAAATCCTGCCACCCTCCCATGTGTAGAAACACTCGTTGAGTTGTATATGTAGATAACGTAGCACCAACACGTACACATGCTACTCATGTCTATCACGAAACAATAGACTTATCGTCAAACTCTCGCTGTGCACTTCGTCGATTGAGTGATGGCTTTGTAATCTACCTCCAAAACGTAGTGGTTGCTCTTAGTTATTGGGACGTGTCGCAGACATCATGACTAGTGGATGTTATCTACCTAGTTCTTGAGGCATGGGCAAGTTGACTATGGAAGAGCATATTGTGGGAGGTGACTGCAATACTAGTGACTAGCTCTCGAGGCACAGATACCTCTCAAACTGAGCATATAATAGCAATAAGTCTTTTGCTGGATATACTTGGGTAAGACTTTCACAGTAAACCTTGTTTCATGCACGTGTCTACCAATACATGATATGATCCAAAAAAGAGAATGTACGGAGGGGTGTGGTACTGCCATAGATTGCTAAGTCATCACCTACTGGTACTTTGGTTGGCTAGAAATACAGCTCATAACTAGCTCTTGGAGGGTAAGACTTTACAACATAATTGAATGCCTACTCTTATAGCTATTTTGTTCTTACTCTAAAGTAGATAATTACTATTGTGATATCACTTGCTCCTTCTAATTGTGACATACATCATGGAAGATAGTTCACAAACTTACAAGCTTCATTCCTTGGATGGGAAATTATCAGTGCTGACATACTCTCTATTAAAAGCATGGGGTGAAGGACTTTGCATGATTAGCAATACTGGGCAAATTACGAGTGTTCAGATCTACTTCACAAAAGGTGTGGTTTTCTTTATTAAAGCACTTTCTATATACATCAATATGTGGCATTTTGTTGACAATGACTTTACGATCTATCTTACCATCCCTTAAAGGATTGGCTATGGTGGACCTTGTATATGGGAAATTTATCCTAACATGGTTTTAGTATCAAATATTGTATGTGTATAGTATAAAGTATGGATGACTTAGACAAGTCTTTGTCTTCTTGCCTTTGTGACGGTAATAAAGAGAACTACCTTAGTATATGGAGGCATTTAAGGAAAAACTACTATGACTCCCCACATAGGAACTTAAGCCTATAATCTCTTGATCATGGTTTTGTTTCTTGAAGTACTAACATGTTGACCATTGTTTTTGGGAGAGAGCACCGTACTATATATGATATGAAGTCACTTATGACCCCCTACTTGGGAATTTTTTTAAAATGGCAGCTCGAAAAGAGTGAATACACATGGAGCATTTAGATACATGTTACTCAAATGTGGGGGTGCCACACGATACACCACCCAAGCTCAACATTGCTTACCATTATAAATGGCTTATGATGTTGTGACATCGATAACAAGTGGAGCTGCGCTTTGAAGCCTGCACTCCCACAAGTAAGGATCCTTGTTCTAACTTGTCCTTATTGCGGATGGATGCAGGTGAGTGGAGCTCCTTCAATATCATTCGGTATTTATAATTTAGCAAATTGAATATATTTTTAATCCCTCCATGTAAAAGTTATCTTGTCATGTACTGTTTTGATTGATAACTCTACGATGGATAATGTTTGTCTTGAAAGGCACACACACTTGGGGGGATGGAGAAGGGAGGGTAACCTGCATCTCTTGCCATCCATAACATTTATCCAATCTTTTTCTTGTTTGATTTAAGCAGGACTATGCTTGGCACGGTAATCTACTAAAAATGGGATATATTGATCCCCTTCCAACTCCTTCCATTGGAATCCAAGGATTTTTATCCATCAGTTCCAACAAGGAAATCCATAAATTCGTCCAATAGCATGATAGTGGTCTACTTTCTATGGATCTAGAAAACTAGTAGCTACTGTTGATGTAACTAAGTATTTTTTATTGGTGCCGCATTTGGAACTTTTTGCAAAATCTTCTAACAATGCCCTTTCCACTATTCAAAAGCTATCAAAAGTTATTGGAAGGATAATTTCCAATGATGAGTCACAATACGAGGAGTATAAAAGAAAATTCGATGGGGTGATTAAAGCTTTTTACTACTACCACAATGCAGAATATCTTTTAGATAGTAGTGGAGGAAGAAAGCATAACACCACGGTTATACCTTTTTCCACAAAATTATACTCTCTTATTCCATTTGATACTTTATCTCAAGAAGAGAGAAATGTCCTTTCACAAAACTTTCCTATGCCAGACACTTTAGCTTTGAATATCAAGGATATTTCAGTTAATCCCCTTATCCCAAGAAGAATACTGGAAGGAACATTTGCACACTAGGTTGACCATAAGTTGTGGTCGCTCAGTCACTTAAGCATTACAGCACCTATCACATTTGAAATGTGGGTAGTTTTGGCAGGGATCACTGAGAATGTTGATACTGTTAAAAAAGAATATAGGAACATGGCTATTGATGGGAGACTGGCACATACTCATAACACCATCTTATCAGAACTCTTTTCTCTAAATGAGTTGGAAGAGTCTTTTTACACATCAAAGCAAGGGTTTTTTTGGAGGCATAAAACTTTACTACATGCAAAAAAGGTACTAGATGTTTGGAATTATGTGCGACCCTACTTGAAATGCAATTGAATCGATGTAGGGTTACAATGCCCAAACAAGGTAATGTGGTTTGACCATGCTATATGGTACATATTGAATCATGTACGCATACTTCATACAATGGTGCTCATCTTTTCTTCAGTTCTCGGTTAAGCAAGCTATGATTTTTTGCTGTTATTGAGAGATGGTTAGTGAAGGTGTAAAAGCTACAGTAAACGATCCAGACAATGATCCAATTCAAGGACTTAATGGCAAAGGGATTAACTTTTTAGTCAGGTCTCTCAACCCAAAACAGGCTAGAGTTATGGATGAAAAGTAACCTAGAAGTTCTAGAGGTGGTGGCAACTTAGCACGGGGTGGGAGGCAAGGTATACCTAGAAAATGAGGCTACCACCCCCTCATGATATTCTCAAAGAACATTTTTTCATGCATGGAATCAACAAAGCTTCTAATAACTTGGCATTGGTTTGTCGGAAATTTTCCCATGACTCATGGAGATTTTGAAATTATAAACACATTAAAGTTAGAGATTAAAATAGAAGCTGAACTCCATTCATTTTCTATGACACCTTTATCTACCAAATTACCACTTATTATGGGAATATACAAAGCCCATAAAAACACTTTTAGATGGATTGCCAATGCTACTGGTTGCACATATGATGAAGTTGGACTTATCAATACGTGCTTTCTAAAAACATATGTCTCATAACTTAAAAATAAATTTGCTAAAACTCATCATGATCTCTTTCTTAGAAGTGGGGTTAATTGTTCTTGTTGGTGGGGGATTGATGAATCCCTTTACGACTACACTCAATCTTCCCAACAAAATATTTAGTATTTTTTCCGCTAACATAGCACAATGTTATGAAAACATTCCTCTAGAAGGAAAAAATGGTCTAATTAACATCATGAGGAAAGTAATCACTATTTTGTTCAAGGATAGTAATTTCAAATTCATATCTTTTCAAAAGAAGCCCCATTATCCCATTGAAGGTGTTTGGACCATGACGAATGGACTTGATCTAAACTATGATATGGAAACTATTATTAAAATTAATTCATGAATTATCTCGAACATGTATGTACAACTTAACAACATGACTTGGAGACAGAAGATGGGAATTCCTATGGGCTTATCATGCTTGACACCCATTTGGTGCAATCTATACCTATTTTACTTTGAGTACAAATTCTGCATTAATCTGGCTAGACAAGGTAGATGTGATATTTTGAAATAATTTCAATATCCCTTTAGATATATCGATGAAATTTGCATGGTCAATATACCTAACCCTATATGAGGTTTTGTTCCCATGGTGATTATTGTATTTACCCTCTAGATTTTGTGGAGATTATTGCTGACACCACAACATTCTGTCAGCTAGAGAATGGTTGCATAATTGGTACCAACGCTAAATTTCTTAGCACAGAGGTCATTATCACATCTGTACATGATGGGACTTTCACCATACTCAAATATTATAAGAAGAATTCCCTCGCTTTTAAGGTGTTGAGATTCATCAAGGTGGACAACAATAGACCGTCAAAACTATGTTATATATAGGCTATGCTCTCAAATTATGCCTATCATTTACATTTGTAACAATCCTAAACATGCTACTTATTTTATTGGTAAACTATTTAGATACTTTTGTGATAATGGATGCAATATCCTAAGGCTCAGGAGGATTGTGTATAACTTTCCCAAGGGAAATTTCCCTGGCACTTTGATCAATATTGAGGATCTAATAAAATTTGTATAAATTCATTCTCCCTTTTTAAGGTATTGAGATTCATCAAAGTCTGGCTCAAATTTGGAAAAATGGGTGAAGGTGGAGGGTGAAGAGGAGGAAGAAGGAACCTATTGGAATCTCACACACATACATTTACTCACAAGATCATGGAATCTCTCTCTCTCTCTCTCACACACACACACACACACCCACACACATTCTCACAAGTCTATTGCTTTTCACACATACATACTCACACACACTAGCATTTGTTGCACACACACAGTGCTTACATTACCTTTTAAACAATTCTTTTTCAACCTGTTATGGTTATTTGTGTAGGGAGTTGTCTCTCTGATGGAAGATTGACATCTGATGGCTATCAAGTTCATGGATCTGTGGTTTCTGGTGGTATATGGGAACTTTCTCTTTGAGGGAAGATTGATAGCTTATACATGGATCCAATTTTTTTTTGGGTGTGTTCAGATCAATATTCAGTTCTTGTTGCTTCTTCAATTGTTAAGCTTATTGGTTTACACGACTCTTTCTACTGTACCTTCAGCGGCGCATTAATATAATGATTCGTATCCCCTTACCTTTCGTGAGTTCTATAGTAATTAACTGCTCCAGTCCCTTTATTTTGGTATTTAATTATCTTGAATTATGAAAATAATAATTAACCTGTCTTGGTTTGTTTCCCCCTTGTAGTTTCTTTCCTATCTAAATTTCCCACTATTTTAAGTTCACTTTTTCTTTAGTTAAACTTTAAAACGGTTATGATCTTCTCTAGGCTTTTGTTTTGAGCAAATATTAATGATGAATTTTAGTACCTTCGTCTAAGTGTTATACTACTAAGTCTTGACTATAAGTGTATTTGTACACTTACTGGAATTTAGTCAACTCAACTATAGTAAAACATCTACCTAAGGCACCTACACATGTAACTATAGCCTATAAGTCCCCCACTCATTTATGTGCATGTTCCTTTGTAACCCCCCACCACCCCATGTTCTTTCCCACCCCCTTCATCTTGCCTCAACCTTCTCTCCCTATTTAAGTATGAGTGATAGAATACGTACTATGCACCCTTCAACTTGCTGGTGTGATTCCCTTTACTGAATCCCGCTTTTTCATGATGCCTTCTATCCCTTATGATGGCTTCTCCTAGTTCACAGGTGGACCGCTCTTTCTCTTTGGTTAAGATTCGATTTTGTGCTTGTTCTCCCTTAGTGTTGTAGTCTGTACCTCTTGCTGGTAGTAAGCGATCTTCTTGACACATTTCATTCCTTTGCTAGCTACTTTCTACCTTGCATGTTCTGCCCTCCTGTCCAAGACATGACATGTGCTCATTTTCCCTGCTGCAAGCCTACTACAAAATGGTTGCTTTGTGGCTCTTTATTAGCTTACGATATTCTGTCACAATTGTAACACCATCGTGCTGTCATTTGTCTTGGACACTCTTTGCGTAAAACAACGTGATAGTCACTTGCGGTCTTCCTGCCCATTGATTCTGCATAGTAGCTCACTCCATATTAACCACCTTCATCGTTGTAGCCACCTTGATGGTTTTGACAAACTCTGTGGGAATCGCCCGTCAAGGTTTGTAAGCATTGACTATTGCATTCGGGTCCTAGTTTCTGGTCTGAGTTCCCCTTCACTTGCACAACTTCTACATGGTTTTGAGACCTCTCTTTACATGAAGTTTCCTTAATAGCTCCTCCTTCATAAGATCTTTTGCATGGCATTCAACTAACGATTCAGCCGTCATCTTACAAGAGTTCGTTCTTCTTACGGGCTTTCGTAGGGCTTTATGCTAACAGCTTTGGTAATTTATTCTTGTAGTCATTCACTTTTCTCTACGTGACTGTCTCGATGATAGTGGACTATCTTTTCTCCTTCTTTCCGCTTTGTTTCTGCTATTAGTTTGCACTTATTGACCTCCCTTCTTCATGTATTCTTCTTTGTTGGAAACAATCTCCCACCTTGGTTTTGCATTGCACTGGTGTTTCTTCTTATAGCTTCATTCTCTGCCCTACTGTGTGTTGTGGGATTTCTGCTCTGTAAGTGCAACTGTAAGTGCAACTTGCTTTTTAATGAGCCACTTTTCTGTTTCATCTTCTTCAACTATTTTTTTCAGTTTACCCAGTCGACACTTTGGTTGATGATCATGTTAATTATTGCTTGGTAGTCACTTAGGCTTTTATTGAGTCAACCTTTTAGTTGACCTTGGTTTTGGGCCTCCTCTCTTTTAAAAGTGTTTTTTAAAGTTATTTTAAGTGCCCCTTAGAGTATGTTGTTTGACTTCATGTCCAGGGTTTACATTTTCAAAAATAATATCGTAATATCAAATTTACCAAATATGGACCTTTGAACTCATTTTTTTCATTATTTTAATCCTTTTTGAGCGCCATTTTTAGGATTGGTTTAGGGTCTACGTTAAGTAAACCTAAATTCCTTTTTCTATCCATAATGGTAGGCCTTTGTTTAGGCATTTCCTTTTTGTAACCATGATCTTCAAGATGCCTGTCTCAGTCTCAACCTATGGTCTTGGAAGTGCATCTTCCTCTAAGTTATCTCCGACTACAAGCTTCATCAACCGCTTCCATTGGGACATCATAGACTCCTGAATATCTATTACCATTAAGGGACCCCTTATGCTTTGCTCTCCTACTTCACAATGTAGTGCTTAGCATCCATGTACAAACATATAAAAAAATTTGAGGGGATCTTGAGAGAAGCATGCGATGAGCCTTATCTGCATAAGAAACACTTGCATCTCTACATTCTCTTATGGAATCCTTGTTTACACCTCCCATTTCTTAGATAGTGCATTGATTGACATCATCTTTCTTGTCTACAACTCTTCCTATGCCATGCAACTCATCATATCAGACAAAACTCAATTGAGATTCTGCCCTTAGGGAGAAACTCCTTCTATAAACCCTATGTCATAAGCATGCACCAACCTCAAGAATGCAAAATTTGAATACTGTTAGAATATGGAGGATGGACACACACACACACACAATGTGTGTGTGTGTGCATCTCCAGACAAACATTATCCATCTTAGACTTATCAATCAAGACAGTACGTGACAAGATAATTTTTATACGAACGGATTGAAAATATATTCAATTTGCCAAATTATAAATACCAAATGATATTGAAGGAGCTCCACTCACCTGCATCCATCCACAACAAGGACAAGTTAGAACAAGGATCATTACTTGTGGGACTATAGGCTTCAAACTTCATGTCCACTTGTTATCGATGTCACAACATCATAAGCCATTTATAATGGTAAGCAATGTTGACCTTCGGTGGTGTACCGTGTGGCACCCCCACATTTGAGTCACAAGTATCTAGATGCTCCATGTGTATTCACTCTTTTCGAGCTACCATTTTAAAAATTTTTCCCAAGTAGGGGGTCATAAGAGACTTCATATCATATATAGTATGGTGCTCTCTCCTAAAAACAATGGTCAACATGTCAGTAATTCAAGATCGATCCCCCACATTGGCTTAGCATGAAGTGCATGCTAATTTGATTTGGCATCAGATTATCATGAATATGCATGCTAATCCCATCCCTGATCCTTGGAATTGGATTTGCATACAAATGCAAACTTATTTGATCCTTGAGATTGGATTTTCTTGATTGCTTTAGATTACAAGATCATGGGGATTGTTTTTTGTTTTTGTTTGTTGATTTTCTTCTCATGCTCCACATTTTTCATGTTTAAAAAAAAAATCGTGGTTTTCAAGCATATTTTGAGTTTCTTTTTTTGAATTTTCTTTTGTAAAATACAATGTTTCTATAGGTTCTTGGCATGTTTTTGGCATTAAAAAAGGACTTATATGCTCTAATATTCATGGTTTGCTTAGTTTTAGAATTTGTTCTATGAATTTATTAAAATTTTCCAATAGAGATGCTGTTTTGTGATATTTCTCTTGTTGTAGAACAATCAAGTTGAAAATCAAGTAGCCCACTAATGACTCTAACCCTTTGGGTTCCTCTCCTTCTCCAACTCCTACCAAACCAACTAGAATAAAAGTTGAGTGTAGAGAGAGAGACTAATTAATATATATTTAAAATAAAAGTTGAGTCTGGGTACATAATGACAACTTCTCTTACATTCTTTGGTGGATATTAATGCTCGTACACACCATAAGAGTACTATAAAAAATTGTCCTCTCATACATTTTGCATCGGCTCAATTTGAGGAAAAATACACAACTTATTTCACCTCGTCTTTAGAATACTGACCAAGATTATGAATAGTTTAGTATAAAAACGAGCAAATATGTATCTATTGAGATCACAAAAACTGATTGACTTGGAGAGTATCCATATTTTGATTATTTGGGAAAAACGGTTTTCGCTAGCACTAAAAGCACATTTTGCCCAATCACTATTGGGGGTTTGCCCATGAGTGGTCGTGCAAGCGCTTGAGTCCCAAACAAACATGAATAGAAATTGCCCAGTGCCCTCCAGTGCCTAACTAATCTCTTAGGAGATTCTCCCCCTCCCCCAAACACCATTAGGGAAATTTCATATACTTTTGGAATTTTTAAATGAGAAAAATCGTATTAAATTTGGGAATTTTGTTACTATGGAACTGGCCATGAGATGGTATGTTTTTATAGATGCATGTAAATTGCCATGAGATAGTATGGAACTAGCTTGGTGTGATTGTAATTTTTATAACACTAGCAATATGCATCCACATGGTATAGTATTGAAGATACTAACATTGGTGGTGTTTATAAAAAATCAATATGGTGTTGTTTACAAAAACCATTTGTAAGGCTTGCATAACCTTGTTACATCACAACAATGAATCTCTAGAGGATAACCATAGATTTTCTTTCGCCTTTGCCGCATGTTTTGATGGGATTTTTATTTTTTTGTGGAGTTTTGACAAAATATGAAGAGGGGAGAGGAGAAGAGTGGAGATGAGGAGAGAGGGCACAGCTAGAGAGCACACCACAAATGATTAATTGTACACTAGATTTAGTTGAAAAAATAGAATATATACAAACCCATTTAGGGTTAGGGTTAGGGCATCTAACCCTTTCCTTTATAGCACTCTATTGGGTTAATGCTATGCACATATGATCACGTGATGGTGCTATGCACACATAATCACATGATGTTGAGCGTGAACTCTCAACACCTTCCTTCAAGATCAACATCATAAAGTAGGCCTTCCCTCAAAATGATGATTCTAGGGAATTGAAGAAGGACTGAACATTACATCGAAGAAGGACTGAACATTACATTCCATCACATGCCTTTAATGGGACCTTCCTCTACGTCAAACCAAGAGCTAGTCGGTGTTTCTCGAAAATAGCTTTACCGAGTGGTTTGGTAAAGATGTCTGCAACATTCTCTTTGCTATCACAATGCTGCAGTGTGATGTCACCAAGTAGCACTCTTTCTCTGATGAAGTGCTTTTTGACATCAATGTGCTTTGTCCTTAAGTGATATACTAGATTCTTGGCCAATGCTCGAGCCGATTGATTATCATAGTATATTGTTGTTAGCTTTGACTCATCAAAGTAATCTATTTCTGACAATAGTCTTCTGAGCCATATAGCCTCACATGCACCTATAGTGAGTGCTCTATATTCTGCTTTAGTTGAAGACAAAGAAATAGTTGGTTGTTTGTTTGACAACCATGATATAGCACCTTGACCAAAATGCATATTCCTGTGTCGATCTCCTGGTCTCATGATCTCCGACATAGTCACACTGTCAGAGTATCCATGCAACTGTGGATGACTTCCTCTGTATTCTATCCCAAACTGTCTTATACCTCTGATGTATCTCAAGACTCTTTTCGCTGCATTCCAATGAGACTATTTTGGATTTGCCATAAACTGTTATTGTATCTTCATGTACCCACACTATTAAGAAAATTTGATGAGTCAAAAATGTCATACATATAGTTAGTGCATGCTTCCAAATTCAATATCCAAAAGTAGTTGCAAATATCTTTTATTGCTTCCTGACTAGTGAGTTGGCAACATTTGTTAGCACAGCATTCAGTTGTAGCCACTTGTAAAATATTATCCATACATAACCTCAATGTAGAAGCCTTTTGAGCGACAACCCTGGCCTTCTGATTCACCATACAATATGTTCTCTTGTAATGTAGATTGAATTCTTGCTTGGGATGAAATCCTTGCTAGAACCTTCTATCCCATCTCTGGTTCATACATGCTATCACCCTTGTGTTTGTCCTCTAGCAAAGGTCTTCCATCCTCAAATGAGAGTGTATTTGATAGGGTACCTCACCAAATTGACACAATTTAGATCATCACTCAGAGTTGATGATGCATTGGCATTGTTTGTCCTCTCCACCACTACACCCACATCAAGGTCTCCTAGTAGTTCAAAATCAATAGCCTCATATGGGTAAGCTAGAAGGATGACCCTTGTGCCAAGGTACTGTGTTCTTCCCTTTGACCATGTAACACTCTTCTTTCTCTCCAACTATCACATACACTAATGCAATAATAATCCTCAAGCATCTCCTCACATTGAATTAGTGTCCCACCACCATTACATAGGTCATCTCCACCATTTTCAAGGCCCAAATCATTGTGTTGTGTTCCATCCTCATTTTGTACCACCATTACATTTTTACTAGTCCACTTGACAAAACTACCAATAGCATCATAAATTGTGCATGCATCATGAGTTGCGAATGGATAAAGTGCACTACTATTGAGACATTTCTCCACTGACACCGATAGGCACCCAACACCAAGAAGTTTCCCATGGCATGTGTCGAATGGATTTATTGCATGTATCTTCACCATAGGCACAACTTCATTAACCATCAAGTTGACCATATCCCTCCACCATTTGCAAGGCCCAAAGCATTGTGTTGTGTTTTGTCCTCATTTTGTACCACCTTCCTCACATTTTTACTAGTCCACTTGACAAAACTACCAACAACATCACAAACTTCGCATGCATCATGAGTTGGGAATGGCAAAAGTGCACTACTATTGAGACATTTCTCCACTGACACCGATAGGCACCCAACACCGAGAGGTTTCCCATGGCATGTGTTAAATGGATTTACTGCATGTACTTTCCCCATAGCCACAACTTCATTAACCATCAAGTTGACCATATCTTCGCACTAGATTTCTTCACCTATGACTCCTAAGAGATAAAATGGGAGCTCATATTTAGTAAATTAATTTTGAAATATAAAACTCTACCACATGGTAGTATCTCTCCCACTCTCCCATACCAATCTCTCTCTCTCTCTCTCTCTCTCTCTCTCTCTCTCTCTGTGGTGTATACACACTCACAAAGCTTAGAAAAGTTTTGACCATATGGTGAAGTAGTTATGATGATTAGAAGGTGTAAACATATTCATAGAGCATTAAAGAAGTTTTGACCTTATGAGAGATAATCTTCATTAGTTTGTTTCCCTTAAATGGCCACAAGGTCTAAACTTTCACACATCTAGTTCAAGATATCATCCCCAGGGATGGTTTGGAAAGATTCACAAATATTTCACCTTGTGGCCAAATCTTATTCTAGAGTGGTATTCTCAACAAGATTTGGAAACTCTTTGACATTGTGGCAAAATCTAATGAGCTAAATCTCCATGGAGAATGAGAAAAAAATTTAAGTGCTACCCCATAAAAAAGTAATGGAAAAGTTTTGACCTTGTGGCCAAATATTTTCAAGTGTCTACATATGTATATGTGTGTGTGTGTGTGTGTGAGTGTATGTGGGAAAGTTTTAATGTTATGGCCAAATCTCATGAACAAGATGAGGAAAAACTTTGACCTTGTGGCAAAATCATCATGGGTCAAAAGTTTTGCTTGTAAGATGCTCTTCATCTCAGATCTTGTTTCCTTTTATAAGATTTGGCCATAAGGTCTAAACTTTCACACATCTGGTTCAAGATGTCATCCCCCAGGGACAGTTTCGAAGGCCTCACTAAGTTTTCATCTTGTGGCCAAATCTTATTCTAGAGTGGTGTTCTTAACAAGATTTGGAAATGTTTTGACCTTGTGGCCAAATCTTATTCTAGAGTGGTGTTCTCAACAAGATTTGGAACTGTTTTGACCTTGTGGCCATATCTAGCAAATCTAATAAGCCAAGTCTTGATGGAGAATGAGGAAAATTTTAAGTGTTGCCTCATAAACAAGCTATAGAAAAGTTTTGACCTTGTAGCCAAATCTTTTCAAGTGTCTACATATGTATATATATGTGTGTCTGAGTGTATGGGGGAAAGTTTTGACCTTATGGCCAAATCTTATGAATAAGTTGAGGAAAAGCTTGTGACATACTCTTCATGAGCTTGTTTCCCTTGAAAGTTTTGGCTGCAAGGTCTAAACTTTCACACATTTGGTTCATGATGTCATCCCCCATGGACGGTTTGGAAAGCCTCACAGAGTTTTTGCCTTGTGGCCAAATCTTATTCTAGAGTGGTGTTCTCAACAAGATTTGGAAATGTGTTGACCTTGTGGCCAAATATAATGAGGGAAAATTTTAAGTGATGCCTCATTAACAAGTTCTGAAAATGTAAATTTGCTGCCAAATATTTTTGTTATATGCTCTTATATGCATTTATTTTTTATCTTAATATACATAATTGTATATTCTATTATATAACCTATGCTTGATATGTCTATATACCTATACAAATTTCTATACCACAAGTAGAGAAAACACACTAGAAGCCACATCAAAGAACCAAGGAAAGCACAAAAAAACAAACACAAAAAGGAAATGAGAGGTGAGAATAGCATAGCCTACATGATCTCCTAATTATACCACCATATGAAGCCTCACAAGCCTAATTAAATTGTAAACTAGGCCAATATAAATCAAGCTATTAAAAATGACAACCAAAATGCCACAAAAGAATAACAAAAACTAAAAAATAAACCACAAAAAGGGAGAAAAGGAATCAATGCCGCAAATATAAAAGACAAAACAAAAATTCATGTTATAAAAACCATAGAAACCAATAACAAGAAAACAAGCGGGGAAGAGAAGAGAAAGAGAGAGCGACACTGCATGGGGTTCAATCTGCCCCCCCTAGATGGTGGCTCTTGGTTCCCATCTAGAGTATTTACAATTATAATTTCAAAAAGCAAAGAGCCAATAATAGTACATCCAAAAGCATCCCTTCTCCATAATTAGAGGGATTGCTCAACATAGCTCCACAAGCTTAAAATATCACAAGGCTTAATATGCCCTCATCAAAATTTATAAAATAAATTAGCTGACGGCTTAAAATTCATTACTTTACAATATGGCCCATGGACTTTGACAGCCATTAGATACTTCAATCAATCCAAATCACCTTCACCATCTCTGTTCCTCGTTATCCAACTCATCATCTATACTCAAGTCGCCAATTGTGTTAGTTGTTACAATCAATTGATGAATCATCACACCAACTAATCCCAACACAGTTGTACGCTTGATATACAGACATCAAAATACACACCTTGCAACCAATTGCAATAACCCTAGTAACACTAGTGACATTAGTATTAACATGGAATCACCCACAATACTAGACAAAACATAGGTAGTTAGACATCCCCAACTAAACCCCACAAAGCATCCACTAGGACCCTCGCCACGTTCAATGCACTCCTATGGAATACTTTGCCATAGTCACACTTGACTAAAGTAAAATAATTTCCATAGCAAGAAATATTGGAAATACAATTCCGTAACATCCTTCTTGCTTGGATTGCAATTGACCTCAATTATGTATTTGACTTTTCGAGACAACGAGTAGAGATGTGAAGACTAATCTCTTGGATATCCATCAAGTATCATCATGGTCAAAAAATTTCTTCAAGAGATCTTCAGCTCTCATTAACCAAGAGATAATGAATTTAGCCAATTCAAAACTTATGAAAGACTACTTTTATTCTTATCCCATACCAAGAGAAAGTACTATACCACATCCATTCATTGCTTATGTTATTTTGGTATAGGTTCTAGCATTATATTTGTCATATTTCTCAATATCTATATTGTCCCATATTAGTATGATATTGAGAAATAATAACAAATACAAACCGTAATTCTTTATCCTTTTGATGTGAGTAATAATAAGTGACATATACTATTCTATGATCAGCAGAAGGGTATATGTATGTCATTGTCTAATCACACATCAAAGTTTTTGATTTAACTTGGTAGCTAGTAATGATCCAATATGTATTTTCTTCAGCTGCTAGAAAATACATAGAAGATATTATCTAACATACCAACTGTTTTTCATTATCTATAAAAGTAATTCCATAAGGAAATTATTAGAGAAAAAAGCTTATCAATGAACAATCATGCCTTCCCTCTTGCTTAGCAAAAATGTCAGATGCTTTTTCTTCTCTTTAATTTTCTCTAATTCAGTTCATTTTAGTAAAACACTTTATCGAAGCATACCATATGGATCACACAATAATAGTTTTGTTATCTACAATGAAGCTAAGATTGGCATCTACTCAAGAAAGCTATGAGGATACAAGCCCTTTAAGTAACTATATTTCTTATGATATACATCTTCTCATCCTGATCAATGCACATAATCATGCTTATTTAATCATAAAAAACTCTTAGCTTACCTAGATTATCCTAGATCTTATATAGGCTATCATATTTTATTCTCTTTTTCATGCTATTTTAATATGATTTGTCACTCTTCTTCAAATTCAATTATCCCCTTTCGTCGCCATACCATTCTTTTTTGTCTCTATATGAGTATTTCTATGAGACTAAGAAAAATGAAAATATAGGAAAACAAAAATATGAGAATAGATACGTATCTCCTTTGTCCTTCCAAATCTTTGCTTGCTTGGTTGAGTCCCAATCAACTTTCTTTTTCTTCCCATTCCATCGTCGGTCTGATAACTTTGTGGTTCAAAAGAGATTCCTTGCAGAGCCTCTCTTTCATAGTGACCTCATCATATGCAACTTAAGAAAAGCAATTAAGTAAAACAAAGAAGAAAGATAAAAAAATATCTAGAGATGCCTTGGCAGTCTCATCATAATGCTTGTATGCTTGATTGTGTCTATTAAGTTGACAAGAGAAATTGTCAATTGTTATCGAAGCAATAACATGCATATGGTGCATCTATTTGTCCTTATTTCATCTACAGCTCTCGATTCTTAATTTAGTCCTATTGCTTTCTTCCAAATTAAATAGCCATGGCCTTTCCCTTAGGAGAGCGACATCCGGGTTGCAATTTTCATATGACTTCCATTCTTGAAATCACATCATGATGCTACTATTGCTTTAAATATCATTAATTCTATAAGAATATGAATCTTTACAATCCTCATGCCCTAAGCTTAAGTCATCTCTGGTCATGGCTGTTCATCTTTCTATCCAAAGATTGCTTCTACCAATTCATTTTTTATAGTAAGCACTCAAAAGAGACAACCATAAAATTCATACTTGAAGTCAGAATATATTGGTCCAACCACTCAAAAGAACCGGTGCATACCCTTTGAACAAGTCAATGTGGGTCATTTTTGTTAATAGTAAGACCTTTCAAAATATTAGAGCGACTGGGAACATTGGCTTACCAACTTGAATTGCCTCAGAATATCAAAGTACATCCTGTTTTTCATGTGAGCTTATTGAAAAGTTATGTTGCTAATCCTTATCATGTTTTGTAGGACACATCTAGAATTCAAGAAGATGGAATGTTGACGGTTGAACCTCAACTTATTTTGGATAGACAAACCAAGCAGCTTAGAAATAGAACAATAGTAGAAGTTTTGGTAAAATGGGATGTATATCCTATAGAGGATGCTACTTGGGTAGATTTAGATTCACTTATTGCTAAGTTCTCTTCCTTTAAACTTCGAGGACAAAGTTTTTCAGAGAGGGGGCAGTTGTGACACTCCACATTTTTGTGTGATGCTCCATATTTGGTGTATAAATTTCTTTTTAGATTTATTAGTAGTAGTTGTTTGTGAAATTTATTTTTATGTCAATTTTGAGTTTTGAAAATACTAATAAGTGATTTGAGATTTAACAAATCAATATAAATATATATGCATGGGAGTTGTATCGAGAGTTTGCAGGTTTAAACGAGGGTCTAGCTTTGCGGATTCTAAAGGAGAACTTGGAAAGAAGTGATTGATTTAAAATGAACTAAAGTTATTGCTATAAGGATGGAGCAAATTGGTCTTGTGAAGGGCAAGAAAAGCAGGATAAAGTGGAAAAGCCAGCTAAAACTGGGGGAAAGTAGGTCGCACCTTTCTTGGATAAAAACAACAATCACTCTTTCGACCATAACTTTTGATTCTAAACTCGGATTGAGGAGCCCTTTTTTGTTTGAAAGTAGAGATTGCAATCTACAACTTTACAGAAAAGGTCGAGATCTAATTCTATGATCTATTAACTCAAAAACTCAGAATACGCAGCAAGGCAACATATTTGAGAAGCTCTGAGATTGAGAGTGAGAGTGTGAGTGAGAGTGAGATTCTTCTTTCATCTATGATTGTATATACCATCATGAGTGAGAGTGAGATTCATCGAAACACCTTGGTGTGAGTGAGAGTGAGAAATTTGATGCGAGTGAGAGTGAGAGTGAGAATAGCTTGAGGGTGGTCAGGTGGTTCAAGCTCTGTACATGGAGTGTTGTGACTCTAGGATTGATTGTAAATGATTTTGATTCAACAGAAAGTCTCCTTCTATTGTATTTTAGTTTTCTCCTTCTCTCTATAGAATCAATCTTGATTTCAAGGTTTGGAGCATCTCAAGTGCTCCTGATACAACTGTTATGAAAATTGAACTCAAAACATAGCGATCAAGTAGTCTAAACAATCAAAAAGAACATTCTGAGAATGACTATCATTAGATTGCAGAAACTCATGTCGCTTGCCTCCCGCAATCAGGCTAGAGCGTAGCCAGCCTTTGATACCATTGTTACGAAAATTGAAATCAGACATGCTTAAAAATTCAAGATTTACCAAAACCATAGAAACCAAGAACAAGGAAACCAGTGGGTAAGAGAAGAGAAAGAGAGAGTGACGATACATGGGTCCAATCTCCCCCCCCTAGATGGTGGCTCTTCCTTCCCATCTGGAGTATTTATAATAATAATTTCAAAAAAAAGCAAAGGGCCAATAATAGTACATCGAAAAGCATCCCTTGTCCATAATTAGAGGGATTGCTCAACATAGCTCCACGAGCTTAAAATATCACAAGGCTTAATATGCCCTCATCCAAAATTTATAAAATAAATTAGCCCATGGCTTAAAATTCATTACTTTACAATATGGCGCATGGCCTTTGACAACCGTTAGATACTTAGATCAATCCAAATCACCTTCACCATCTCTGTTCCTCGTTATCCAACTCATCATCTATACTCAAGTCACCAATTGTGTTAGTTGTTACAATCAATTGATGAATCATCACACCAACTTATCCCAACACAAATGTACACTTGATATACAGACATCAAAATACACACCTTGCGACCAATTGCAATAACACCAGTAACACTAGCAACATTAGTATTAACATGGAATCACCCATAATACTAGGCAAAACACAGGTAGCTAGGCTCCCCAACTAAACCCCACAAAGCATCCACTAGGACCCCCGCCGCGTCCAGTGTGCTCCTATGGAATACTTTGCCATAGTCACCCTTGACTAAAGTAAAATAATTTCCATAGCAAGAAATATTGGAAATACAATTCCGTAACAATTCACTATCCAATCAAGGAAATAGGAAACAAGCCCACATAAATAAAATTCTAGAAAATATACCTAAAATCTCAAACCCAAACATTTCAAAAAAGAAACGGAGCACCATCAAAGGAAGATCACTTACACCCACAAAACTACCATAAAATGAGCCATGAAAAGAGATTGAAAGTTGAAATGTGCTCAATGAAAATCCTAGTGATAGGTTGATTTCATCCACGACCTAATCAATTTGACGAATGTGCTGTCCAAATGTGAATATCAAAATCACTCTATTTTATGAATAAATAACAAGTCATGGAAAGAGAGAAAAAGTAGAACACATTTAGATTAAATCCAAGTGATAGGTTGATTTGAAATATATACCTTCTGACTAATAATTTGAAAAATATACCTTTTGGTTATGAATCTCAAAATTACCCTTTTTTATGTATAGCATAGTTGTTGATTGTCATAAAAACCTTTAATTGTGTCTTAATAAAGGACAATACATCATGGCTATATATATATACTTATATAATATATGTATATATATATATATATATACATATATTATATAAGTATATATATACATATATAATATGTGTATATATGTATATATGTATATGTATATATATGTATGTATATATGTATATATATGTATGTATATATGTATATATGTATATGTATATATATGTATGTATATATGTATATATGTATATATATATGTATATATGTATATATGTATGCATATATATGTATTATGTATATATATGCATATATATGTATATATATATATATATATGTGCATATATATGTATATATGTGTGTGTGTGTGTGTGTGTATATATATATATATATATATATATATGTATGTATGTATGTATGTATGTATGTATGTATGTATGTATGTATGTAATTTCTATTTCTTTGCCTTTCCCTAGATTTTGCAAAATGTCTTTGAGGCCTCTTTTGTATCTCATAGCTTTCTCGAATAAAATTTGCATAATGGTCACGATCCCATGTTTGTTTAGTTTATGTATTTTCAAAAATTTTGTGAATATATATATATATGTAAATATTATGTGATAAAATATAACCTACTTCTTATATGAGAATATAAATACCTTTAAAAAATATATACACATGAAATAAAAATAAAAGAACCTACCTGCCCTATCTCCTCCCCTCCGCCTGCAAAATCTCTCCCTCTCCATGCAAAATATGTGCGCCTCTCTCTCCGCCTATGAAATCCGTTAAGCCTCTTCCTCTCCATGTGAATCCATACGGCGTCTGCAATCCATGCCCATGCGAGTATGTGAGTCCTTTCGTCAATTTCATGCCCTAGTTAAAAATCTATCCATGCAAATCCTTTAGTTTGAATCGGTCCCCTAGTCAAAAGTCTGCGATTGTTTTCAAATCCGTACCCTTTTGTAGTCGATTTTCAAAATTTTAATTTGAAAAGGGTAAAAGTTTAAATTTTGAAATTCATGCCTAAGTTCAGTTTCCCACTTAAGATTTGACCTTATGGCCAGAACACATGGTCAAAACTTTTTGACCATATGACTTGCATAAATAGGTTTTCCATAAGAAGTTTTGGCCTCAAGACCAAAACTTTTCTACATACCTAGTTTTGGCCTTGAGGCCAAAACTCTATGCCTGCATTTTCCCATTAGACGTTTTGGCCACAAGGTCAAAACTCTTCCAAAAACTTTTGGCCAAAAGTCTATGATTTTTTACATCAGAAGTTTTGGCCACAAGGTCAGAACTCTTCCACAACCTTATGTGTATCCTTGGCCAAAACTTTTCGTCGTCCTTATGGCCAACAATCTATGATTGTTTACATTAGAAATTTTGGCCACAAGGCCAAAACTCTTCCACAACCTTATGTGTATCCTTGGTCAAAATTGTGTGTGCTTGTATGATTTCATCAACCTTATGTCTAGACTTGTATCTTTCGACAAGGCCAAAACTCCATGCTTGCATTTTCCATAAGAAGTTTCCACATACCTAGTTTGGGCCTCAAGGCCAAAACTCTATGCTTGCACTTTCCATAAGAAGTTTTGGCCTCAAGGACAAAACTTCTCAATAAGAAGTTTTGGTCACAAGGTCAAAAATCCATGCTTGGAGTTTCCTATTAGAAATTTTGACCACAAGGCAAAAACTCTTTCACAACCTTATGTGTATCCTTGGTCAAAAATGTGTTAGCTTGTATGCTTGCATCAACCTTATGTCTAGACTTGTATCTTTCCACAAGGCCAAAACTCCATGCTTGCATTTTCCATATGAAGTTTTGGCCAAAACTTTTCCACATACCTAGTTTTGGCCTCAATGCGAAAACTCTCTGCTTGCATTTTCCATAAGAAGTTTTGTCCTCAAGGCCAAAACATTTCAATAAGAAGTTTTGGTCACAAGGCAAAAAATCCCTACTTCAAGTTTCCTATTAGAAAGCCAAAACTCCTCCACAACCTTATTGTATCCTTGGTCAAAACTGTGTGCACTTGTATGCTTGCATCAACCTTATGTCTAGACTTGGATCTTTCCACAAGGCCAAAACACCATGCTTTCATTTTCCATATGAAGTTTTAGTCTCAAGGCCAAAACTTTCCCACATAAGAAGTTTTGGCCACAAGGCCGAAATTCCATGCTTGCAGTTTCCCATTAGAAATTTTGGCCACAAGGTCAAAACTCTTCCATAAACTTTTGGCCAAAAATCTATGATTATTTACATGAGAAGTTTTGGCCACAATGCCAAACGCTTCCACAACCTTGTTTGTATCCTAGACCAAAACGTTTCCACATCCTTATGGCCAATAATCTATGATTGTTTACATCAAAAGTTTTGGCCACAAGGCCAAAACTCTTCCACAACCTTATGTGTATCCTTGGTCAAAAACTATGTGAGCTTGTATGCTTGCATCGAAAATATGTCTAGACTTGTATCTTTCCATGCTAAAACTCTATGCTTGCATTTTCCATAAGAATTGATGTCAAAACATTTGGCAAGAAGCTTTGGCCACAAGGTAAAAAATCCATGCTTGCATTTTCCCAGTAGTAGTTATGGTTGTTTACATCAGAACCTTATGTCTATCCTTTGCCAAAACTTTTCCACACCCTTATGGAAAAAATTATATGATTGTTTACATTAGAATTTTTGGCCACAAGGCCAAACGCTTCCACAACCTATGTGTATCCTTGGTCAAAACTGTGTGCACTTGTATGCTTGCATCAACCTTATGTCTACACTTTTATGTTTCCACAAGGCCAAAATTACATGCTTGCATTTTCCATAACAAGTTTTGGCATTTCCACATACCTAGTTTTGGCCTCAAGGCCAAAACTCTGTGCTTGGATTTTCCATAAGAAGGTCCAAAACTTTCCCATAAGAAGTTTGGGCCACGGTTGGAAATCCATCCTTGCAGTTTCCCATTAGAAGTTTTGTCCACAAGGCCAAAACTCTTCTGCAACCTTATGTGTATCCTTGGTCAAAAACGTGTGCACTTGTATGATTGCATCAACCTTATGTCTAGACTTGTATCTTTCCACAAGGCAAAACTCCATGCTTGCATTTCCCATAAGAATTTTTGGCCTCAAGGCTGAAACATTTCCACATACCTAGTTTTGGCCTCAAGGCCAAAACTCTATGTTTGCATTTTCCATAAGAAGTTTTGGTCACAATGTCAAAAATCCATGCTTGCAATTTCCCATTAGAAGTTTTGGCCTCAAGGCTAAAACTCTTTCCACATCCTTTGGTGGTAGGCCAAAACTTTTCCACATACCTAATTTTGGCCTCAAGGCCAAAACTCTGGGTTTGTATTTTCCATAAAAGTTTTGGCCACAAGGTCAAAACTTTTCCATAAGAAGTTTTGGCCACAATGTCAAAAATCCATGCTTTCGATTTCCCATTAGAAGTTTTGGCTACAAGGTCAAAACTCTTTCCACATCCTTTTGGCCACCAAAAGTTTTCCACTATTCTATGCTTGTATATTTCCACCAAAAATTTTGTCCACAAGGTAAAAAATCCATGCTTGCATTTTTCCATTACAAGTTTTGGTCACGAGGTCAAAACTTTATGCTTGCCTGTTTCCATCAAAACGTTTTGGAGAGAGAGAGAGAGAGAGAGAGATTTCATTTTAGTATCACTTGCTAATGGAAAGGTGCATGTATCTCACAGGGTCGTATCCATGGCACCCAAAGTTTCATCAAAGAGGGATAGCCATGTGGTTGATGGTGTTAGTGGTGACAGTGATTATGAATGTTTTTTAGATGTCTATGACAATTGTGGGAATATGCCACCAACTGTCAACTTATTCATACTCCTTGATTCGATGCCCTTGAAATTTTCATTCCATGCGGGGAGAAGTCTAGAAAATATGTAGATTGAGTCACTAGAAGAAAGGAGTAAAGATGGAGGCTGTGTTAAAGTGAGGGATTGTTGAGCTCTCCCAATCTTTATACTTGAAGAGCAAGATGATCAAGGAGGATCAAAGAACCATGAGAGGGACATAAGGTAGACAACACTTAATCTATTCCAATGTGCTTATTGTACTACAAGAGATAGGCTTCTTATATAGAGAGAGCCTTTAGAATATAGTTAACACTTGTGGGATCTTCTGATCCACATCCTCACATCATGTAGTCCACATCTGGCTACTTTAATACATTTTTATACCATACCTTAGCCTCTAATTATGTGCTCATGGCACCATATCTCAACACTCCCTTGGTGCCATAATCCATTGGCTACTACAAGGTGGTCAGATGTGAGTTACAAATCCATCACCTCCCCTTAGTGCATACCTGCTACTTATACAAGATGAAATCCTCTCTCAGGTGCTTTCATAGCTACTCTCAGGTGGTCAGGTTTACAAAAGTGTGGGCTAAAGGTGGCAAGGGTTTTGCTTCTCAATATGTGTTGTTGTTGTCATTCTGCACATGTCTTAATGATGCCTCCACATAGTTGACCTGCTGGTTCTTCAATCTGCAATCTTCTTCCTTGTGTCCTAGCTTCTTGCAATAGCGACACTTTGGTTTGTTCTTCAATTTGCAATCACTTTGATAGTGACCCATCCTTCCGCAATGGTAACACTTCGTTGATGTTTTACTGAACAATGCTTGTTCTTCATTATTGCTGCTGTGGCACGTTGATGTAGATGTTGATGTCGATGCCTTCAACTCTCTTTCTTTCTCAAGAAGAGAGGATACACATTTCTCAAACTTTGGATCTGGAATATTCTTCAAAGTGGTTGTCAGTGCGCTATACTCTTCAGGCATGCTTTTAAGGAGGATTGCAAGTGCATCCTTTTCCCCTACTTTTGCATTTATGCCTTCTAGTTGGATCGTAATGCTTTTGATCTTGTTGACAAATTGTGCCATTGAATTCATTGAAGCTCTTATGAAAACCATAGAATTCAATATTAAGATGAATTTCTTAGTTTTTGGCTTTTGCACCAAACATTATGTTCAACTCATCCCATGCATCTTTGGCATGATCCTTAGAGTCTATATGATGAATTATGTTTGGACCCAAGTGCAAAGCAATGAGTGATAATGCTGCTTCATCCTTCTCTTTCTAGGCTTCATTTTGTGCAGTAGGTATGTCTTCTTTTACAGTCTTCCAAAGCTTCTGATGCATCAAGAGATACCTCATTTATGGAGACCAGGCGTGAAATCCTTCCCCAGTGAACTTCTCAATAGTTGGGGTGCGTATTGCCATTGCAAAGGTCTTACCAGTTGAAGAAACTTTCAAATATAGTAGTGTGTAGTTGCATATAGAAAATCTGATTTGATAGGTGTGTAGAGGTAAAAAATGCGATCACTTTTCCTTTTTGGAGGACATGCAAATTGTTCTTAGATTGCAAGTTATGGCTTGTCGAAGTTTTTATGAAGAATTTATTGGTAGCTATTAGAGATGCAGGACAGTGATGGAGACGGCGATGGTGACCTGCATCCTTCATAATCTAGGCTCCCTCTTCTTCCTCTCAGACCTAAGTACGGCTCCCTTCCCTCGATATTTTGGTCTCACTCAACTCTCACTTCACCACATATGACACTCATAGAGAATCCCTCGTTTTGCATGCATGATGTGACAGTGGTTGTGCCCCTTCGACCTTCTTTCGGAAGAGAATACTTCGGTTCTGACTTCACTGATCTCACTTCCTTCTCTCCACTAGTCAACAACTTTCCTTGTCCAACTCAGCAGAATGTCGAAGATGGAAGTAGAGAAATCTACTGATTCCCAAGAAGGAACCCAAAGAGGAACCGATGATCGAGGAAACACCTTTATCTTCTCAAGCTACGGGGGAAGCAGGCTAGGAAAGTCCACAAGTTATGGTTCTCTCAACTCTAGAGCAACGCCTCTTGGCCACTATGGACAAGCTTTAGCACTGAGCTCCTCATACATGCGGGGTCTCCAGCAGAGCAGAGGGGGCTTCTTCTCAGCCCCTTTCAGAGAAAGACTAGACCTTTTGGCAGCTCCCGGACAAGTGGGAGTACAAGAAGCAAGGAACGGCGGGTCCTAGACCACACCTGCAAAACCACACCAAGAAGATGGTCTGCCATCCTACAAGAACTCCCACAAAGCTAATGCCCCCGTCGATGATGGCACAGAGTGAGGAAACTGAGCATCTGATGCTCCACGAGACTTTCAAAAACTGAGCTCAAGCCTTCCTTAACGAATCTGTCAAATGGTTTGAAGGTCTTGTCAGGTATTTGCATGGTCCGTGTCCTCCAACTGCTTTTCTTGAAAACTGGTTTAGAACCAACTGGAGTAGGAGACGCAACTTAGTCACCAATGTCCTTTTCCTCCGACGAGGATACTTCATTTTTCTCTTTGAGAAAGCTGAGCATGCTACGAGAGTACTTCTTCATGGTCTGTGGATTGTGTGCAACCAGCCGTTGTATTTGGATAAGTGGTCTCCTTTCTTCAGCCTAGATAACCCATGCTCCACTATTCTCCTGGTCTGGGTAGAGCTTCCTAATTTGCCATTTTTGCTTTGTAATCAAGCCACTTCAATTTGTTGCAGCCTAGGAGAGGTAGTCAACGTAGAAAGATAGCAGTTCATTAATCCCAGAGGTAATCCCAGGTCTATGTTCAACTAGATTTAGCTGAGGAGCTTCCTGATACAATTGCAATCCTAAATTTGAGGGGTGGCATTATTAGAGAGCAAAAAGTTTTCTGTGTGGTCTGTCGAACCACACATTTAAAAGCTGTACCTTGAAGCGATCCGAGCCCAAAGGTAACACTTATCCTCCTCAAAGTCCTAAGGAAAAATGGACTCCCAAACAGTTGGAAGCTCCTGTGCGTCCAACCAGTCTAGTTAAACCAAAGAAAGACGTCCCTCCACTACCCAATTCCAAACCTACTCCCGACATTTCGATGAAAAACGCATTTGAGGTGTTAGCAGAAAAGGTCCCTAAACCCAGCCTCCTACTCATTCCCAAGCTAGAACATTCAAATCTTGGCAAATGTTTCAAACCTCTATTTTAATTAGGGCATACAAACTTTCGACATCAATATAAAAGTTTCACCTCTTAACAAAACTAGCAGGAAAAAATCATCCATGATTTGAATGTGCTTATTGTAATACAAGAGATAGGCTTCTTATATAGAGAGAGCCTTTAGAATAGTCAGAACTTGTGGGATCCTCTGATCCACATCTCTCCTTGTGGATGTCTTTGATCCACATCCTCACATCATGTAGTCCACATCCTAGGGTCGCTACTTTAATACATTCATATACCATAACTTAGCCTCTAATTATGTGCTCATGGCACATATCTCAATGGGGTGACTACATATTTATGAACAATACTTCCCATTTGGATCTGACCCCGAATTTCGTATCCCAATTGATAGGTGTTCAGAAGCACCCCACTATATGCATACCGGACACTCTGTTGGGAGTACATGAAGAAGTTGGGTGTGGCTTTTTAGAGGAATCCAATGAACCTAGCAACTGCAACATATGTCATGCCATTTGTAAAGTAAGGGGATGTAACCCGGCCCTTAAATAAGGAATAACTGCACTCCGACCGGCGATAAGTATATACAACTATTGGATTATATCGGGATTGCGTTCTATCACAACTGCAAAGCTATATATCAAGGGGACGTCTCGATGTTTTATTGAAACAAAGCACCTGTATGCATTTAGAAATTCAAGAATTCTTGTTGATTGCTTTGTAAAAAAGTGCATTGAGCTATCATAGATGACAAATATGGAATCACACCAGGTGATGAAGAATGCCCCCTACTTTGAGAAGATCCAATAATTGAGAGATCAATGAATAGCATTTGGGTCTCCATCGAAACAACATCAAGGCCTTTCAAAGAACAGTCCATTGCGGCAGTCGTGGGAGGTAATGGTTCTTCATCTTCTTCCATCTTATTTGAATCCCCATCTGAGATATAGATTTTGCCACAAGGTCAAATATTCGTATATGTTGCTTGTCTTAACACGAAGGTTTTCTTTTGCAGAGATTTGTGCAACATGTGGGAGAGAAATTTGCACAAAGAGATAGCCACATGGTGGTTAGCCCAAAGGATATTGGAAACATTTCTTTATAAGAAAATTGTGATATTGATGGAGGGGAGGAACTATTTGCAAACTATGAGTTCTAATTAAAATTTAAAAATTGTCACTGATTTTGGCAAGAAGGACCATTTCTACAATTCTTTCCTATTGTAAAGATTACAAATAGATGTGACATCTATCAGGCATAAATGGATTTGAATTTTTTCTAATAAACACTGGTTTTGGCATGTAAGCTCACATCAAAATGTAAATGCACTACTTTTCTCCATAAGATGTGGAAAGAAACTGATTGTTTTAGTACTTTAGTTTATGTTGTGTAACATATGTTCTACATGAGAAAAAGCTATATTGGAAAATTTGGGAATTCTAAAATGGGACTTCGGAGATTCCCAAATACGATGGGCCACCCAAAGAAGAAGATGATGGAAAACTAGCACATTCAATTAAAATGCCACACCATGCCCTTGTTGAAGATGAACCCCCCCTTGTGCACCTAGCTATGTCACGATTGAATGGCCCCGCGCCTGTAGCCCTGTACAAAGCAACAATGCCTTGATTGTGAGTTGATTGTTAGGTGTTATAGTTGTAGTAGATGGCTCTTACCAAAACAATGGCCTGACCCTTACAAATTGCCACTAAGCATCTCATGGGAAACCGATTTCATCTCCACACCATGACTTAAAGCCTCTATGGAGAATGTGTAGTTTGTAAACATGATTCATGAGAGCCATCTAAATGAGTCAAAGACTCTATAGAGAATGTGTAGTTTGTAAATATGATGGATGAGAGAATGAGATTGCATAATACTAAATGACAAAGGTTGCAATCTATTTCATTTGCCTTTGGTCTCAACGGTTGGTCTTCGATTGTAATTCTGTATACCTTTTAGAACTTTGTTAAATTAGGGCTTTCCTTGCCTTAATGAGGTTTAGGTTGAATTAACATCACAGTATGTCAAAGGCATCGTCAAGTGAGGAGCATTTATTATCCTTAATAGGGATGCAAGGATGAGTACAACATTTAAAGGGGGTTTCCCTCTATCATAGAAATATGTCTTCGAGTTTAGTCATCTCTTAAGGCATTTCGATGTAGTTTAATGTTTTATTTTATGGAGTGTTTTTTATTTTGTTGTTGGAACACGAGAAAAATGGGTAGAAATGGGCTAGAAGGATGAATTACCCTCACTCTTCCCCTTTTGACAAAGAACTGTGATCTCATGGCATGTCTCTATCAAGTTGTTTGGAAAAGAATAATCCTTAAAATGCAATGGAAAGGAAGGTCTACATTGAGGAGAGATGCAAGCCTTGATATGAGTGTTTGGTGGAACTCTTCTAGATTAGTAGAGAGAGAACCCCTTTGCAATGTGGAATTCAACTCCACCAAGGAAAATGATAAATATGGCATTTGCAGGTGGTCAAACCTATGGGATGCCAACAAGGCAACATGGTCGCAAATCAAGAGGGAATTCAAACCCTCAATTGTTAAACCGAGCCTACTAGAAGAAATATTGCAGGAAATAGCTAGAACTTGGCCCTCCAATATTGCTAACAACCCTAGAGAATGGTGAGGTGTACTCTAGATAGAAGACAATTCCAAAGTCCGAGTTACTCATTGCTACTATAGTCTCATGATAGATTCCAAGCCTTTATTATGATGTGCTTGGATTTGGGGGCATACATATTCACCTAGTTTGTGGATGAAAAGATTCTAAGATATGGGAAGGCTGGTGCTTTTCCAAGTTCAAATATTTTAAGTGGAAATTTCTCATGCAATGGTTGTCAATTTGGGGCAAAATACGAAGGTTTTTGCTTTGCTTAGAGGCTCAATAGAAATAATAGTCCACCTCTTTTAGAGCTCACATGTCAGCGAGGAATTAGGGAGTACTCTAAGGAGAGCTCTCTCTCTTTCAAGACTAATGAAGTAGTGCTCCATGAATAACCCAATGCACTCTATGGGGACATGTGTTTCTTCACTTCCAATCTCTGCCAAATGTGGCCAACAATCGGAGGAGGAGCTCTCTATGCCATTTGGATCGTGAGGAATAACATAGTGTTTAAGAGGAGCCCCCTCTTCATTTTTGTAGTTTGAAGCTCTCAAAGGAATGTGTGAGTGATGCTAGTTTGGTTTTTAAGGGGGAGCAAGGTGACCTCGCTAAGGATGCATTAAAAGGACTCGTCAAGGTTTTGCTCACCATAATCAAGGTCTTTCTGTCTAATGTAATTCGGCAAATGTACCCACCTAAAAAGAACTTTGCATGAACGACCATTTACAATCATCACATTTCATCGTCTTTACATCTATGAAAATCATGGCTTGTCATAGACCAATCTGAACTCATCACTCAACTTCGTCTTTATTTCTGTCGGAACATTCCGGTATCTTATATACTGCGGCCTGTTCTGGCTCCATATAAATCTCGCAAATTGTCACCCACATAAATCCGGCAAAGTGGCCAGTCTTTCTTACTGTATATTTCATTGCCCGGGGAGACGAAGTGGAAGAGATAAATAAATCAGCAGTAAGATTGCGAGCATCATTTCAGACAGCAACAAAGACTCCATTGAGACGATAAATTTCATTCGCAAGAAGATCGAGCCCTTCCGGAGTGAAATGCAAGTACCCAAACATCATGTTTTGCATCGAGAGCCGTAAAATAAGATCCGGCACTTGGCGCCCACAATTGCTCGATTGTGCCGATTACTGCATAAAGCAGCAGGTCTCCAAAACAGATACAAATTTACCTAAATCTGAAGGTGGGCATTCTCTCAGGAGAAGAAAAATGCGTGGATGAGGTGCGAGGCTTCGAGGGCAGAGGATCGTGGAGCAGGCAAAGCCCGTAAAGGGGCAGGGTGAGGTGGGTTGGAAGGTAGAAGCTGAGAGAGGGGATGGAGGGGTTCCTAGCTTTGCAATTGGGTCATGTGTGTGGAGGGTGAGGGGAGCAATGGGGGCGGTGGGAGGGTGAGAATGGAGTTCGGAAAAGGTTGAGGTGGGTTGGAAGGTAGAAGCTGAGAGAGGGGATGGAGGGGCTGGGAATCCAGCTTTGCAATTGGGTCATGTGTGTGGAGGGTGAGGGGAGCAATGGGGGGCGTGGGAGGGTGAGAATGGAGTTCGGAGAAGGAGCAATCGCAAGAGTTGAAAGCGGATGGGAAGAAGCCTTGACACATGGTCGCTGAGATGAGAAGAGGAGGAGGGCGAGGGCGAGGGCGAGGGCGAGGGCGAGGGCTGAATGGAAAGTCCAAAGGGGGTGCCAAAACATTGCAAGGGGAGATGGCCGTTCCTGTGATTTCGGATGAAGGCATCGTAGTAAGCGATGGAGCTGGCGTCAACGGTGTGGAAGCGAATGATTCCTTACATATCACCAGGATAGAAAGGTCTGACGATGGATGGACAAACGGTGTGAGTTTTTCTACAGAAGGGAGTGCCTCTGGCTGGTTAACTATCGACAATCATGTGGCACTTGGAGCCGCTGCTGACAATCATATGGCACTAAGTACCGCATAATTACTTGTCTAAAGAGTTGCACCCATATCCAGACGACATACATTTTTCATAGTCAAAATGCCAAGAACCGTGGATAGTAAGTTAAGGAACCAAGATTAGATTGGCTGAGTTACAGCTAGAGGAGGCATGCAAGAACAGGGACTTCATACGAGCTAGTTTATAGTTGAAAAGGGTGAGTTTTTAGATTTTGATTGACGTCGGCAAGTGCTCTGCAGACATGCCAATTTTTATTAGTATGTCATGTATGTTTTTGAATCTTTATGCATAAAAGCTAACGTCGATGTTTTGTGGGATTGCGAAGGCTAGTAAGACGGAACTTGTTCACAAGATGAAGACCGTGCGAGATAAAGAGAGGGCTTGCAAAGAGGCAACCCAGAAGAAGCTGATGGAGTTAGATCCTCTTCAGGTAGCTCTGAACAAGTTTAAGGTCACACACAACACAACAAGAGGAAATATTTGTTCCAACGATGCATTTCTTTGCTCAGGATTGAAGTTAAGAGAGAGTAAGGTCCTTCATGTTCCCATTTTGTATCAAGAGAATAGTGTTGCCATTGCATCACTGGCTTTTCATCCTTTAAGAAAAAGCAAAAATAGTGTGGAGCGCTATGGCCTATCAGGGCATCACCACCTCTTTGTTTGAAAGGTAGAATAAAGCTCTTCCAATCATACATCCTCTCAACCATTGAGCATATTGTTCCTTCCTTACGGCCACCAACTTGCCTCCCACATTTTCTTATCAAGTCATCCATCGTCTCCATGTCCTTATGTTTTAGTTCTCTTGAAACCGTGCTAAATACCTGATCGATATCATCATGTGTGTGCCCAACTAACAAAAACCGAACTTCAATCTCATTGAAGATTCTATGAGCGATTAGCATTGAGCAGAATGCAAAGAAGAGTACATTCTTATTCTCTCGTTCGCAATTGTCTGCTTGTACTCTCAAAGTTGCTGGTAGGCGACCTTTTTCTGCATGTACATTGTGAATTGCCTTCATAACGGATGTGCTATCACGTAGATGCAAGGAATTGAATGATAGGGCAAGCAATCTATCTAATCTCTTTTCTATTTATAATTGGAATAGAAAAGCAATACCATGACTGCCGGCAAGAGCTATTTTATCTCTGGTTCCGATCCAAATCTTCGCTTAATGTTATTGGGAAACATATATTCATTAGGATTCAATTTGCATGCTACAGATTACTTGTAGCACCGAATTCAGCATGAGAGCATTCCTTTAAAAGAGGAAAAAAAGTTGATAAGAGAGATCAAGCATTTTGAATCTACCTGCAGCCAATTATCACAAATATAGCTGCACAGACAGAGTTAATCGAGACCCTCAGCTCTAAAGAGGACATTCAAGGGCAATGTTTGGTGAGTAGCTATGCTTTGCAACTTTTGAAAGGTCTTGTCAAATGTACGAGCTTTGAGAATTTTGTTGACACGAGAAGCCAGCGTTCATCACTTATTCCGACGTAGCATTGAAGTGTGAGTTCTGTAGCCAGATTATCAGATAAAACGATCGTTGAGTCCGATCCTCGCTCTTCCCTACTTTAGTCCCTCCTTTGGCCTTCTTTGATATACCTATAGTTGGGAGCCGCTCCTTTGTCTTCTCATGATCTTGTTCCAAGTGTTGACGATTTGGCGGACCAAGTTACTATGTAGAGACATGGTGGATCACCCAACTAGGCCTGATCAAAGAGGTACTTGTAGGTAACCAGTTCTAGAACATTGTATCTTAATGGGGTGCATAAGAGTGATTATCGATGAGTATGGGCATAAATCTATTCACATATGCCTTTCCTAGGTCGACCAAGATTTGCAATAAGTATCTTTTATTCTTGCAAATTCACCACTGTGCATCTGATTATAAAAGCAACCCGTACGTTGTTTCATGCACACTCTTTGCATAGTACCTCTGCATTGCTACTCTCCAAGAGAATCTATGCTTTGTTATTGCTGGGATTTTCCCTGTGTGGATCATGACTACCCCAGATGAAAAGAACCAACTCTCAAGACTCTATGGACACTAGTAGCAGCCAGTTCGAGAAACATTTCTAGAGTCGGTCGTTTAGTCGTTCATATTCTTCAATGCTTTTTTGAATTCCAATTCCTCAATTTGTTCGTTCACCAACGTAACCATGTTGCAAATATGATGAGTATTGCTGAGCCTAAACCAGGCTGTCCTGATGAAGGACTTCTCATCTGCAAGGTTCTTCGCTAAAGAATATCATTTCAAGAATGGTGTGGGATTTTGCAATTGTTTTATATATTTAATGTTTCCTTGTTGGCCCAAATATCAGATGCTGCGGAGAAGCACAATTAACCCAATGTTATTGCGACCCAGAGGAAAGATGAAGACTCCAATATAGAGCACCGCCTAAAAGCAGAAGCTCATAATCTTGGTTTTGTTTGCATTTTTTCTCCTCTTGTATGCTTGCTTCAAATTTCCTTGATAGCTACTCTGTGGTCCATCAAAAAAGCCAGTTGTGTAATTGTCCGCTTTCCATTATCTGTAGCAACACTCTAATGAAAATTGTTCCCAGCATTTTCTCGGACATGATTCATCTCTGTCACTTTCCAAATCTGTGGTTGTTGGCATCCAGTCATCACTCGTAGGTCCTAATGCAGGAGAGGTCCAAGCTCTAGCCAACAAAGGGTTCGTAACTTTTTCGGGTGCTTGCATTGTGAACAGCTCCTCCCCTGCTCCATGCATAGTAGTAGACGTTCCTATTTTGTTTACCCCACTATAAGGATCCACTAAAGATGGCAGCTTACTAAAAAACTTGCCTATCAAGAAGCCCAGCAAGAAAACCTTAAAGAACTGTTTCCAAGTAGCCATAGAGGAAGCGTATAACAAGGGTGAGAGGGACCCTTTATCTTTCCTTGCCAGCTTCCTCATTGCCTTGCCTAATGCCTTGGCTTGCATTCTTGTGATGACTTGTAGGGGCATTGCAGCCACCTGGCCTTGTTGATGCTAAGCAAGTTAAGGCTGGTGCGCTTTGGTGGGATGATTGGTGTTGTCGGTTTTCTCACAAGATAGTCCTGAAATAGGTGCTTCTGTTTTATGTTTCAATTCTTATAGCTGCAAGCATTAACATACGATATGCTTCTCAGTCTAGAAACAGCAGAATGTGAAGTTGAGCACAGATGCAGGTGAGCTTCTAGAAGACCCTACTATGTACAGACGCATAGTAGGAAGTTTGATTTATATGACTATTACCAGGCCAGATTTGAGCTATGCTATTGGGTTGGTAAGTTAGTTTATGCAGGCTCCAAGGAAACCGCATTTGGATGCGGCTAGACGCTTATTGAGGTATGTGAAGTCCACATTGCAGTATGGACTATTTTATGAGACTTGGGTTCAGATACGGTTGCATGGATACACTGACGCTGATTGGGCTGGTAGTATTTCTAATAGACGATCTACAAGTGGATATATGTTCTCTTTTGGGAGTGCTGTAGTCACTTGGAGCTGCAAGAAATAGCCTATAGTTGCCTTATCGAGCACAGAGGCTGAGTACAGGGGTACAACAATGGCTACATGTGAGGCAGCTTGGTTGCATAAGCTACTTTATGATATGCATCAGCAGTCTACAGATGGGCCGGTTGTCATTTATTGTGACAACATGAGCAATATACACTTGGCAAATAACCCAGTCTATCATGCTAGAACAAAGCACATTGAAGTGCATTATCATTATCTGCGGGAGAAAGTTCTAGTAGGTTTTATTGATCTAGTTTATGTCAGCACAGAGGATTAGGTAGCTGACATATTCATGAAGGCATTGGGTGCAGAGAAGCTGCGCAAGTTCATAGACTTACTTGGTGTGCAAGAATTGGGATTGAGCTCGAGGGGGAGTGTTAAGATATCGAGCTCCACTCGTGATATGCCAGGGTGACCATTGTGCATTTATGTCACTGACTTGTTAGACTTGTTAGCTACAGATGCGGTTGGTACACCGCCCATGAATAATAGCTGGATGATAGCTATTTTTATGTACTCTAGTTAGTGGCTCAGTTAGTATGCCACCTTAGTTAGTTGAGTTTGGTTTGAGACCCGCATATAGGGTTCACCTATGCCTTTTGTACTTAGAGAGTTCTTTTGGCTTTCACAACTAACAGGAGGAAAACTATTTTTAGCCTCCACCTTTGTGTATATTTGCCCATTGTGTATGTGAGAAAGCTGCAAGTGAGACTCCTTCCTTCTCTCCCACTCTCTTCACATTGTCACCGAATGATTTTATTAAAAACTGTGTAAATGAACAAAATGGTTAACTTATAGGGCATTGGTCTTGCTTAAATACGTTATTTGTCAAGTTACTATGTAGACGAACAAAATAATTAACTTGTAGAGCATTGGCCTTGCTTAAATATGTTATTTGTCAAGTTGTAGTTCAACGTTTTCAAACCACACTCATTTCAAAACGCTTGTGCAGCCCGGTTTATTATGAATTCATTAAAGGAGTTCTGAAAAAACAAAAGATCACTTGCCCAGATATTTTTTTTCCTTTTTTTGTTACGTAATTTTTAAAGCATGCTTTGATCTTCAACTATACACAAGATAAAATAAAGCACGCATGTTTGTACTCTAGCAATGTTTTCAATTACAACACTACGCTACAAAAAGCACATGCCCAAACTTCATGGTGACACAATTAAGAACAAGACGCTCTGAAATAAGTAGACGCACTTGTTTTTTATTTTTAGCCTTGTTCTTGCGATGTATAAAAGGGTATTTCTCAAGGAAGGCATTATCCATCCATGAAGCCAACTAACTAGACCCTTTCTCCACACTTGGTTTGCAGCAAGCTCAAGTGTGAAGCCCAAGATTGATAAAGGAAAATCAATTGCGATCTTTGAGCCACCACACACCACATTCAACAACCTTGACAATGCAAGCGCAATCATTGCAACTACTGTAGTCCACATTCATCCTTTCAACCTCCTTGTCTTGCCCATTAGTGCATTGGCTGACTGCATACCATATCAATTCGTGTTTAAGGGGAAACCCTTGGTGAAGTATGGTACTTTCAAAGCAAAGGATGTCTCTTACCCAGTCTTCATGTGTGTGGACCTGACGGATGCGGATTGTTGTGAGACAATCACTCTGCACGTGCCTCACACTTATGTGTCCCAGTTGCAAGAACTGCTACAAGTTGACAATTTCTACTGGATCGAGGGCCCGACGATCACAAAGAGAACCGCAGGCGAGGGTGGCACTTCCTTTGTTTCATTATGAGTTGACGCAACTAGACAAAGCAGTTCTTCAGGAGATCAAGTGCTTGCAAACACAACACATGTGGCCATTTGAAATGCATACGATACTAAGCTAGGCCAAGCCAGTGACACAATACAAAGTTTAAACATAAGGTCTTTCCAATGCCACAAACAAAACATACTACAATGTCAAGCCATCATGGGAGCAACACTACTATGCCTCCAAGAGACACACGAACAACAAGTCGACAACTTAAGTTTGCCAGGGTTTTTGCCACACAGGGGATAGGCTTAGCAACGTACTTCAAGCAATGCACACACCACAAACATATACTGAGACGGGTGCAACTACCTATTCACAATGTTTCAAACACAAACATGCAAGCACATCACCATAACAAACGTCTACAAAGCACCTCAAGCAAAAACCAGCACGCTCGTGCATACACTACGAAAATTGGAAAAAAAACCTCCCAAACACCACAACACATATATTCTAGGAGACTTCAACATTAACCATGCAACGAGTAGTGCACAAAAGCAAAAGCTTGCCCAATCCATGGCAAGAGGCAACATGGAACAAATCATTACAGACCCAACAACAATATATGGAAGTATTGTTGACAACACATGGAAAAGCCCAATAGCACAATATAACTCACACTGAACATATTAAGTGTACTGGTCAGACCACTCTATCATCTATGTCTCCATGTCATGAGCGTGCACTACAAAAAAAGGGTTCTCCCCCAAAGCACAATCCAGACAACTGCACTTTCAAATGAGAAAAGGCAGGCCACCTGAACTATGTTCACCTTGTTTTGTGCCTTGGGTTGGGAGAAGGGTGCGTTTGTGTGTTGTTGGTCAATTTGACCAAGTTGGTGGAACTAGCAGGGTTAGGTTATGGTTAGTAGCATGGTTAATGGAAGCGTCAGGGTTAGGTTAGGGATAGTGGAGCAGTTAGGGTTGAGTTATGTATTTAAGGTCTTTAGGGTTTGTGTGTCCCATTTGTGTTGTTGTTGTCTTGGCTTAGGTATTGTATGTAGGTGTCACACCAGTGAGCTTGAATCGTTTGTTGTTTCGCCCCTTTTATGGGATGCATCGCAAGTTTGAGGCGTTTGATTCGTCTCTTGTTGTGAAACTGGTTGGCTTTGATGGAGGGGTGGTGGCTGATTTTTGTTCGCCTGCTTTTCTCGAAGTGTTGAGCAAGTCATTCAGCTAAAAGGACGGGGTGAAAGAGTCAAAATCGTTATTCTTTGGAGTCTGATAGAATCAGACATGCCACATATTCTTGTTGCATGTTAGTGGCTCGAGGGTAGATTAGAAGGGCCTTCCACTGAGCTGCACTATCATGTAATGTATGGGGCTTGAGTCAAGTCAGTTGTGAGTGAAGTTAGTTGCAGAATTTGGTAGAAGCTCGAACTGTTTTAGTAGGTGTTATTTGTGTTTTTTGGTCATGGGAGCTCAACTATAAAAGGGTGTCGGGTTGTAGTATAACCGTATCTGTCTGTTGATATCCAATACTTGCAGTGTTCTGCTTTTGTGCCCGAAGTCTAGAAGTGCCTTCAGTGTTAAGATTTTGTGCCTGAGGATTTGAAGAATCTTGAGTTCAAAAGCAAGCTTTTGGATTGTGATGGGAAGTGCTTGAGAAATGGAGGTCTGAATAGTAATTCGTTGTTTTATTCCATTGATCTTGTCCATGATGCTTTGAAGTTTTGTATTTCTACAGAGTATCTAATTATATACAGATTTTGGTTTTTATTCTGTAGATAGATTCGGTGGATGACTGAAAAAAATGGGTGTAGTGTGGGTTGTAGCATAGTAATCATTGGGGTACATGTAATAGTAGTGGTATCCCATCCCCATTCGTTTTTGTTTGACAATAGAGCAGATTCCATGTCTATCAAAGTATTTTGTTCTATTTTGGCTTGCGGAATCTGTTTCATCTCAGTTCAACAGATTCTGTTTGATCTCAGTTTCTTGGCTCAATTACTTTTCATAATGGCCAATGATCGCATACCGAAAGTGTCAATAATCTTGGTTATAGTGGAACCGTTTGATGTAATTTTCTACCGGTTAGCGTGAAAATGAACAGGACCCTTTGGTTGAATTCAACATATAGTTCTCTCTTTTCTTCTAGCACGAGTCTCCTATCTGCCTGTTCTGTCATGGACATACACAAATTCTTGATATGGAACCTTGAAAGGGGAATTTAAAAGCATGCAAAGGTTGCATGTCTTGCATTTAGGCTCCCAAATTTTCTTAAAGTTCAAGGTTGACAAAGTGTATTGTTTAGTGGTCGCATGTGTCACGTTCGAGTTGCCGAATCTTTTTAATGGTCAAGGTTAATCTTGGGGGGGTCACTATGTATAAGCCCTATATATCACGTGTGTTCAAGCCCTATTTATAAAACCCCTTATTTGTGAATATTTTCATTAATAAAATGAACCCTTTATGTATGTTCATTAGAGGTGAAAATGTGCTTTTGTACTGTCATGGTGTGCAGAATGAATGTTGTGGTTTGTTGTTTTGTACTTGCTTGTATGAGTGTGGCTATGTCTTCTAGCATCTTTGGAAGGGACAAATATTTTCTTTCAAATAAGCTACATACAGAATTTGAAGTTTATTTACTTTTTTTGAGTATTAGAGTTGTAGCTAGTTGGCACCAAAAAACTTCTTTAAAGAGAGAACACTCTCTAATGATTGCCATCGGGAAAAAACATTTGTAATTTGATAAGAAATATTTCATTAATGTATTATTGTCAAAGTATATGTATCAGCAAATTCTTGATGATATGTCATTAAAGCAGATTATTGAAGCAAGAGTGCCTAGCATGGTAGTTTTGTAATGCCAATCTAGAATTTTCGGTCATTATTGTAGGAGGAGTGCCTAGCATGAATATATTTGAGCATTAGTGTATGTAATTTAATATTTTGACTTTAAAGAAACCTATAGCCAAAGCATATAAACATGCTTCTATTAATTAGTTTTGCAATGCCAAACTAGTTTTTTAATTTATTTTTTAAAATTTCTTGTAGTAAATGTTATGATTTTCTTTTTTTTTTTGGTGGTTTTCTTTTGTATTCGCAGCAAGTAGGCATTTCTGTACATGTCTGTACCCTCTATTTTTCACCTCTAGCTGTTGCTCGACATGCTAAATGTAATTGATTACTACCTTATTTATTATTAGTCTTTTCAACAAAATAGGTGAAATTCTCAATTGAAAAATCATAACAAATTTGAGGTTGTCAATTCTAAATAAAATTGTATAGCCTTAGGTATTTCAATAATGTCAATATTATTTTTGTACTTTCTAAGAAAGAAGCACAAGGTCTTGTAGTAGAGGTTTTTTTCATTAAGGCAAAGGTACTATTAGCTAATACGAGTTTGTATATAAATAATTATAAATTACTTGTAATTTTTGTAAAACCTTTCACTCTAGCTATAAATTAGTTCTAAATTTTGTACAATATTCTCACGAGTGGAGCTCGATATCTAAACACATCCTTCTTCTTGTTATTAAGATGTTTTAGTGCTACTTTTATAGATATCTTGATCTATTTCTCTATCACCATTTACGGTAGCTCTTCTTCTGTAAGGTGTGTAGTTTTCTTTCTTTTGACTCTTATCACCCTAGAAAGACATGTAGGGTCCTTGTTTATCATTTTATTGCATGTGTAGCTATGCCATTCCATAAGTCATCTAGATTAGAGTCCTCCTCTCAGTCTATTCAATCTTGTGTACCTTAGATGAGTCCCGATCATATTATTGAGTTCGATGCACTCCATAGAGAGTCTCCTATGCAGGAGCACATAATTTGATAGGAGGTGGATGCTAGACCGCATGTATGTATTGATGGTTCACCGCGTAGATTGAGGATCCAAGACGCCCTCCTCATTTATCTTGCCAAGATTGGGGATCAATAAATAAAGAGAGGAAGAGAGACCTTGAGAAGTGGAACCATTATTGAAAGGCAACACATGCCTAAAAGGTTGGATCTTCTCATTTTGGGAGTGATGGCAACAAGGGTTGGGTCATAGTGCATTTTAAAAGTATATTTCTTACTCTAGTAAGTTAATGCACTTTTTTAAATGTATGTTCTTTTTCACACCTATTGTTTCCCTTGTTTTTTCTTAAGGATAACTCTTGTTGTTGAAAACTCAAGTGGTTGGTGTATGTCACCCAAGGATGAGTATCACTATGATTATGTACACAATATCTAGGCTCTCCTTGATAAGCTTGATATTGAGGGATTTTACCTCAATTGGGATGTAGTTGACTTCAAGTATAAGGCTAATATACTTAATAAACTTTTCCATTTAAGTTGAATGTAGCCAAACCCAAGTGGTAGCTCTAGAGAGGATAAGGATCTTGAGCGGTAAGGTATCTAAGGGGATTAGACCTGTGACTCATTGGTGGATTTAAGAGTGATCTAGATTGAGGATATTGATGAGGCTCTAGATTGGAGCTAGTGATCTCTCTTTTCTGTGGTATACAGTATGAGTTTGTATACCCTTTTTGGGATTTCTTGTAACTGATTTTGAAGGCTTATACATTCATGCCCCCTTGAGGGAATTTTTGTACTCATGCCTTCGAGCATTATATGTTCATGCCCCTTCAAGAGAATTTTTGGAATATATTTTGCAATATGTATCCATACCCCTTCAAGGGTTTGTTATATAGATTTGATCTATTTTATGTTAACTAAGGGTGGGGTAGAATGGGGGTACCAAATCCCTATTCCTACCTATGGTGGGCTAGAAGGGGGTTCCAAATCCTCATTTTTCCCCACAAAAATATCTTACATTCTATAACATCAATGCCCAATGGATATATACTGACACTAATTTTCTATGTACTTTGCATCAGTGCCCAATGGAGATATCAATGCAAATTTTTTAAGTATTTCACTGCAAGCACTGATGCCTATACCAATGGATTCATACTGATTTATATACCAATTCTTCTACACTTAATTTTTTCTTTCGTTTCTTGATAAGTTTCATCAGTATTACTGTCAAAAATCACTCGATGCCTTACTATATGTTTTAGTTAAGTGTACAAACATACATGTATGTAACTAATATTCTACTTAAGAATGCAAAATTCAAGATGTTTTGATGTACGGGTGAATTATGCAACTTATTGATGTAGTAGAGGTGGGAGGATTTCCTTAAGTTGTAAAATTTTAATACTTAAGGGATCATTTTTCATTGATAAATATTTTAGAAGTTGAAGGAAAGTCATACATTGATAGCTAGAGAAGACCTTATGTTTAGTGGCAATAAGTCTTTGAAGTCAAAAGAAATCATTTTATACAAATCATGCTATTTGAAATTAAAAGTTAATTTGGTTTGTACCTATTGGATTTATTTAACTTTTCTTCAATATTAGCCATGTTGAATTGCTATCTAATGCATATTTGAGTTCATTTTTGTCAAAACAAGTAAATTGCACTTCTAGGTTCAATTGTCTCACTCAATGGACTATCTAGGGAACAAAACCCATCCCAAATATATAATACAATTTATGAGAAAGTGAATGTCATGCTTCAAAATGGCCAAATATTTGTTTTGAGGGTGATAGATTTGTTTTGATAGATTTAGATGTATTGATAAGTTCCATATTTTTTGTATGGATGATAAATTTGTAGAAGAAAATTTTCTAAGTTCACAAGAGATAGGTTCTATTTTTTTGTCACAAGATAAGGTTTAAAGCAACAAGGATTTGAACAATTCAACATAAATCTACACAGTTATATCATATTTTCTCTTCAAAATCGAAAGAAGTTGATGATGCTCAATATTTTTTAAGTTTTAATCTAATGTATAGTATTGAATGAAGCTTGAAAGATTACTTGAAATGAGATTTTTCTCAATGAGATGATTAGTGGAGTCTTCATTGACATGTACTATCTTAATCACTAGATGCATGTGTTTCAATTTTATGTAGTATTATGATAGCATTGCTTTGGTCGATCCATGGTTATAGTTTCAATTATTTGGAAACTATTCTTTTCATAGATAGTGTTGACTGAGCATTGTTATTTCAACATCAAATAATCAATTTATAGTTGCATCACAAAGATTTAAGAATAGCGCTATACATAATTTGGGCTTCAAAATCAAATACTGTGTCATTTTTTGTTGATGGAAGCACCAGAAGTGTCAGAGGTGATGACGGGGCAGGGAGAGAAGCATCGAAGGTTCCAATTAGGATTGGGTCCTCTGAAGAGTAGAGTAGGCTTATCTGGGAGGTACACTAAGTGGGTGGAAATCGTTCGGACCAGATTTGGTGGATTTTTTTATATTGAGTGGAAAAAAGTCCTTTTGGAAAGCTCTACACAAAGAATGATCTAGCACTAGGCTCTTGATGCCCTCCTCCAAAATTTGACCGTTGCGAGGGTTACAAGTTGTAATAATTATTTTTGAATTAAGATGAAAGATATAAGGTGAACTTAGATTTGTTGCTCAATTCAAAACCAAGATACAAGGTAAATGATATTTTTCTTGGCCTTAACAAATGATGTATAAAATGTATCACTTTGCAAAGTTAAGTTAGTCAAAAGTTTCCAAGAACAGTTAAGTAGATTGGTTCTTTAGGATCAACATCCACAAAATATTATATGTCAAAAGTTTTCCTTGAGGGAAGATTATATGTTAGAAAATTCAAGTTAAAAATTCATAACCTTGAATTTAAAAGTTTCCAAGAACAGTTAAGTAGATTGGTTCTTTAGAATGAACATCCACATAACTATGAAATAATATTATATGTCAACCTTGAGGGAAGATTATATGTTAGAAAATTGAAGTAAAAATTTCATAACCTTGAGCACCTGAAAGACATTGAGTTGAAATTATACCAAAGAGAATGAAATGCAAAATTTACTAAAAGAGTAGATCTATAATACTTAAGAAAAGTATAATATGAAAGCATTGTAAAATGGAAAGTATGAGGCAAGAGGATAAAATAACAGAGTGCAGGTGAAAGTTGAAAAAATGATAGATTATGAAAAAGAGAGAGAAGTAGAAGAGAAAGAGGATTAAAGTATAAAAAGGATGATAAGATAAAGTGAGAAAAGATTAGATATAGATGTAAGAATGTATAGTCTTGTCTTTAGAGAAATCCTTGTATAGTTTTGGATTTAGAGAGAAGATCGGATATAAATAGAAGAATATATAGTTTGGGATTTAGAGAAAGCGATGCTTTTTGCTAAATAACAATGTTAGGTGGTCCTATATAAGAGCATCTTCTTGTCAATATGGAGTATAAAGAAAGTATAGAGAATCTGTCTTTGTTATGAGTTGGTCTACCTTGTTTTTTGGCTATAGGCACTCCTTTGTCTTTGTCAATAGGCTATAAAGGTGCTATAACTATCAATAGGCTATACAGGTGCTATAAAGGGAGTATACATGTCACTATGGTTCCACCTTGTTTGTGGGCTATAGATGATCCTTTGTCTACATCAATAGGCTAATTGCTTATATGAATGCAAGTGATGATCTAGCACAAATGCATTAGATATGTGAGTAATTGTGTCACAACACATTAGCTTAGGAATTTTTTGTTTAACTTTGTTTCAAGTATGGGGGGTCGTACGTAAATTTTGCAAGCTTTCATGGGCTAGATCAAATTTACTTCAAGGGAGTAGGGGTAAGAAAAGAGAGTATGAGGCATCAAATAGATTTATTTTTTATAAATAGTTGATCACTTTGACTTGGAAGAAAAATCCAATTGGAGTAATTAGGGTGTAAGCTTGTCTCACGGGGGTCACTCATCATATGTAACCCTATCATGTGAGTTCAACAAAAGGATATTTTTTATTTCTAAAACTTACAAAAATAAATATACATAAGGGACTATTTAAAATAGTTTTGCAAAAAGTTTACAGATTTGTATTGAAAAGGGGTACATTTTATTAATAAAAAATTTGCAAATAAGGGATTTTAAAAATAGGCCTTGAACGCACGTGATACACAGGGTTTATACATAGTGACCCCCCCGAGAAGCTTGTAAAGAGAAGATGTCGCATCAAATCCATAAATTTAATAGAAGCATTTGATTTTTTTGATGTGTAAGAAGGATCATGATGGATGTTTCAAAATCATGCGATAAGTTTTATTTCTTAAGGGGTCCTTTCATTGTCCAATCAATATTACAAGGTACTTTCATGCATGCTCACAAGGAAATGCATGATTGTGTATATGTGATTTACCTAAGGGAAAGTGAGTTAACAATGGCGATGGGATGTGAATAATGATCATCTAGCTCCAATAATGGACATAATGCTAGCTAGGTTTGAGGCGAGTACAATTGCAAGTACATAAGAATCAAATTCAAAGTGATTATTTTTTCCTGTAAAATTATGGCATATAATTGTAAGGGCATTCATGTAGTGTTATGTTTTTGGAGTTTCGAAGCCTTGCACGATAGGTGCATGATCCGGTGGTCAAAATGGTGGTTGTCATGGATAAAACACTACTAGCGACTACTATTGAGCTACTATTGTAGAGATTTAGGGTAGGTACAACATAACTTTACAAAGAGGATTGTGATTTTTAGGAATATCATACCCAATCAATCCGACATGCATATTCTCTTTTCATAAATAGACAATTCAAGGTTAATAATAGTGATCATCTTTTAAGAGCTATAAATTTAGCAAAAAAAGGTGGTCTACCTTAGGATGCACCCACTTCCAAAGAACTTCTAGGTTTCATGTTTTCAGGTCTTGTAGTTGTTGAGGGTTCAGGAAGTCAATTTTTGGATCCCCACAATGAAGCCAGTCATGGCAAGCTAAAAGGGAAGGGTCCATAGATGTTTTGTTTTCCAATTGATTTTCCACCCAATTACTCTGATAAAGGTCTTAGCAAAGGATGGCAATAGGATGGGGTTAGGAGCGGGATAAGCCCATGGTGAACTAAGGCTTATGGTATATTGTGGGAATATGCAATAGGGGAGTAAAGGTGCCTATTTCGATTCTATTCCAGGTTTTGTCATTAGACATATGTCCCTTTGGTTGTGAATACGATAGTTGTGGCACCCATGCAAGAGAGGGTACCCTTTTGATTGGTTATGGTGTTGGAGGTTGGCGATCATTGATCATCGATCCATCATTTGAGCGATCATCGATCATCCATACATACGTTACGTTGCGTTTTGCGAGGTCAAAAATTCAGCGGCCTCAGGATTTTTGTGAAGTTTCACGCGATTACAGATGACGCGCATAAATCCATTCACCAATCCACTGTAAAAACCTACTTTGCAATTTCAACATCGGTGTCGCTATTTTGTCAAGCTCACTTAGAGCCTCTACAAGTCTCTTCCTTTCGATCCTCCAGCCCCAATCTTGCTTGAGGCCCTCTTCATCCTTGTCATCAGTATTTGTTATGCAGGAACAATCCTAAGTCTGGGGAATATTGAACCAAATCAGGTTTGTCCATTTCATCATAAGGCTCCCCTCGCGCTTTTTGTCGCTAAGTTCTCATTTAAATTTACTACCTATCCAAGCAAAACGTTTAAGGTACTCCTTAATGCATGCAGGACTCCTGCAAGACCAGGGTAACAGGCGACGTATTGGAATGGGGTCGACCTGGTCCACCAGGTCAGAACTGACGCTGCTGATGACAGTTGAGGAGCTGCCATGTGAGAATGGGTGTCCCTCTCTTCAAAGTTCTTAACTCACGACTTTTCGCTTATGTTGAGCTTACAAGACATTCGATTGCTCTTCCTTGTTAATCAAGGAAGCCACACACATATATTCGCTTAGTAATGCTTAGGTATACACATTTAGTTTTCAAGGATCTATGAAAGTGCAGCATCTTTGAAATCAAATATTTACATTATAACATACCACGAGGTTAAATTAAAGTAGAAAATCAATTGATTGTAATGGTAGCTTGTAAGACCAAAAAAATGATAGTAGCTCCATGATGTTCCACATATAGGGGACTCAAAAGGTGTGGCTCACGAGTCATGTGGGGCCATGTAGTAGGTTGATGACATATGGCATTTGCTCTCTACCCTTGTGTCCAGCCTTGTCCTCATTGTCCCCTTTTGGATCTCGCTCTATCTTTCTCAATTCCCCCTGTGTACGCACGCATGTGCACGTGTGCACATCTCTCTCTCTCTCTCTCTCTCTCTCTCTCTCTCTCTCTCTCTCTCTCTCTCTCTCTCTCTCTCTCTCTCTCTCTCTCCCCCACCGATGAGATATTATGATATGATAGACATGTTATGAAATAAGATATTAAAGATATGATATTTTTCCTCTGTAAGATAAGATATGGGTTTTCTCTTTGTAAAGATCAAAATGTTAAAAGGATGAAATATAAAGGATTGAGAAGCTGGAAGAGTGCAATATTGCTTCAAATTTATACTTACGATATTTTAAAAGGATTACATAATTATTTCAGACTTTAAAAAACCAAATTGATGTCTAATTGTTAAACTTGTTATGGCATGTGTGCTGTTCAAAACAAGACTCTTTCATAGGCTAGACAACTACTCTCCACTCGTATTCCTTGAGTAAACACATAGTAAACAATGTGACAATAAGCTATGACATCATGAATGGGACCAATTACAGTTTCCCAATGCGGTACTACATTTATTAGAAAAGTACTAGTGATATATATGAATTGCCTTGGACAGTGATATGTGGGCCATTTAAGCATGTTTTCACTCGAGTAGTGTTTTTAGAATATCAAATCAAGCTATGCATGATAAATTATTATTTTTTGTATTAGCCATGCATTATCTTTTATTCCAGTTGTGTCTTTTGCAATATAAGCTCAAAGTTACACTATTACAAAAGGTTGTTGCAAATAGGTTCCCTTTAGATGAGAATATTAACATTTAAAATTTGATTAAGCATCACTAGAATAGTTACTTGGGCACATGGTATAATGATGTCAGTAAGCAATCTTCCTCCATTTGAAGGCAGAGTGCATGTTGGTAAAATCTCGTACTATGCGAGTTGAACACGGCTTACGCTTGTTTTTTTTTTTTAATGCATCATATATTGATGTATTTTTAATTTGAAATTTTATGTCGTTAAACGATGCAACAAATGGCACTTTCTTTGGTGGGTATGTAAGTGGCTGACAAGGCATTCTTTTCTCCCAATATTATAATTTGAATAACAATGAGTCTATGATATCTTCCCCCAGCCTAATCCCAATCTCTTATCGTCTAGTGTTAACCGCACTCGTTAACAGAGTCACATTGGCTAACAAAGGCACCATTTTCCACGTTTGGTTCTTAATCCAAACATACAATTTTGAAACAATTCCCCAAGTCCAATGGCCTATGACCTTGGGCATATGAGAAGGTATAACATGGCCTATGAGAAGGTATAACATGGTAGGAATACTCCTTTGGGGAGAGGGCCTGGAAGAAATACCTCCTAATGCCAAGATTATCCCAAGGGTCATGGAGGGAATACCTCCTAATGCTAGGATTATCGGAAGTAAACTCAATTGGTTAACAGAGGTGCCATTTTTGACACATGTAGAATCAACAACAAAAGCGAAACTATAAGGAGTCCAAGACAAAGAAAGAAGAGTGTGAGGATTGTCACATTTTATGGCTTTCCACAAACTCTTGTAAAAAGGGGCCACACGCTTACAAAATATGAATGGAGATGAAGGATCTTGGTCTATCTCATAAACAAATTTTGCAACTATTTGTTGGCAAATAAGTTTGTATGCATCCTATCATACAAGGCTTGCTAGCGAGATAAAGAAGCCACGTGGTGGATGCTTATACTCCTAGAATTTGATTTCATCATTGATGAACACATTCTATGGTAGACCACATGTCTTGGATCCCCAACGAAGAAACAACAATCAGCATTGATGATGATGTCCCTAATGCCTCGCTCTTCCTCATTGATGTAATACCAAAATGGGCTCAGAAGGTTGGCCATTTCTTGGCCAATGGGTTTTCACAAGACAAGGCCCTTAATAAGGATAGGTCTACAAAACTCACCAAGGATATAGCCCCATATTAGCTAATAGCCAATCAATTATACCGAATGGGTAAGGATGGCATAATGTGCCACTGCGTCTGCGAGAATGAGTTCATAGAGGTGTTGGAAGAAGCCCACTCGAGTTTTGCAAGAGGGAATTTTGTAGGAGATTTAATAGCTCATAAGGTATTGCAAGTTGTAGTATGGTGGCCCACTCTTATTGTAGACATGCTGCATTCACTATATGTCCCTCATACAAATTCTCACTGACCAATGATTTGAGAAGTGGGGCATAGAGTCTATCAAACCTACCAGTCCACCAACAAATAGGAATGCAAGCCCGATACGTTATGGTGGCCCACTGACTATTTCACCAAGTGGGAAAAAGCCAAGGCAACCAGGAAAGCTGATGCTAGGGCAACAGTTAAGTTCTTGTATGAAAATGTTGTATCTCGCTTTGGACTCCCCTTAGAAATTGTTAGTGATGGGGGTACTCACTTCATTAACAAAACCATACAAATCCTTAGAACTAAGTTTCTAATAGTGTGTAGGAAGTCGACTCCCTATTACCCCAGAGAAAATGACATAGTTAAGAGCTCTAATAAGATCCTATGCCTACCAATAACATGCATGGTAGAGGCTAGTCGAGGCAATTGGGAGCATAAGCTCTCTGTTGCATTATAGGCATATTGCACATCATACAAGGTTGCAACTAATTTCACACCATTTAGCCTCACCTTCAAGGTAGAGGTGGTAATGCCCATGGAGTATATAGTACCAAGCCTAAGGGGGGTTTCCATTTTTCGAGTAAAAACCCCCAAGTGACGAGCGGGCAAAACTGTGAAGATAGTGGGAGAGAAGGAAGGAGTCTCACTTGCAGCTTTCTCACATACACAATGGGGGAATACACACAAAGGTGGAGGCTGAAAACAATTTTCCTCTTCTTAGTTGTGAAAGCCAAAAGAACTCTAGTACAAAGAAATAGGAGAACCCTATATGTGGGTCTCAAACCAAACTCAGCTAACTAAGGTGGCATACTAACTGAGCCACGAACTAGAGTACATAAGGATAGCTGTCATCCAGCTATTATTCATGGGCGGTGTACCAACTGCATCTATAGCTAACAAGTCGGTGACATAAATACACAACGGTCACCCTGGCATATCATGAGTGGAGCTCGATATCTCAACACTCCTCCTCGAGCTCAATCCCAATTCCTGCACACCAAGCAGGTCTCTGAACTTGTGCAGCTTCTCTGTGCCCAATGCCTTCATGAATATGTCAGCTACTTGATCCTCTATGCTGACATAAACTAGATCAATAAGACCTAGTAAAACCTTCTCCCGCACATAGTGATAATGCTCCTCAATGTGCTTTGTTCTAGCATGATAGACTGGGTTATTTGCCAAGTGTATACTGCTCATGTTGTCACAATAAATGACAACTGGCCCATCTGTAGACTGATGCATATCATAAAGTAGCTTATGCAACCAAGCTACCTCACATGCAGCCATTGCTGCACCCCTGTACTTAGCCTCTGTGCTCGACAAGGCAACTGAAGGCTATTTTTTGTTGCTCTAAGTGACTGCAGCACTCCCAAAAGAGAACACATATCCACTGGTAGATCGTCTATCAGAAATACTACTAGCCCAATCAGCATCAGTGCATCCATGCAACTATATCTGAACCCCTGTCTCATAAAATAGTCCATACTGCAATGTGGACTTCACATACCTGAGTATGCGTCTAGCCGCATCCAAATGCGGTTTCGTTGGAGCCTACATAAACTGACTTACCAATCCAATAGCATAGCTAAAAACTGTCCTGGTAATAGTTATCGAAATCAAACTTCCTACTATGCGTATGTACATAGTAGTCTTCCAGAAGCTCACCTGCATCTGCACTCAGCTTCACATTCTGCTCCAAAGGAATTAAAATAGGCTTACGGCCTGTCATCCCATATTTGGATAGCATGTCCAATCCATACTGCCTCTGTAAGAGTTGTATCCCACTTGGTGATCTAATCACCTCAAGGCCCAAGAAATAACGTAGCTCTCCCAAATCCTTCATCTCAAACTTCTGCTTCAATAGCATTTTCACATGAAGGATATCTTCATCATTATCACCTGTGACGATCAAATCATCAACATAAATGACAAGCAGCATAATACCTTTCTCTATTTTTCTCACATAAAGTGAGAAATCTGCCTTGGAAATCTGAAAGCCAATAGTGACAAGGTACTATCCTATCTTGTCAGACCATGCTCTAGGTGCTTGCTTCAAGCCATGTAAGGCTTTCTTCAACTTGCAAACAAACTCAGGATGAACAGCATGAACATAACCTGGTGGCTGCTCCATAAAGACCTCTTCTTGCAAATCACCATGCAAGAAGGCATTCTTTACATCCATCTGATGTAAAGACCATCCCTATGATGCAGCCATAGCAATGACTACTCTTACGGTTGCCATCCTTGCAACTGGACTGAATGTTTCTTCATAATCAATGCCTTATGTCTGTGCATACCCCTTGACAACTAATCTTGCCTTGTATCTGTTCACAGAACCATCTGCATTGTGCTTGACCTTATAAACCCACTTACAGCCAATTGCATATTTGTCTTTAGGGAAAGGCACGAATTCCCATGTAGCATTTGCTTCCAAGGCATCCATTTCTTCATCCATGGCTTTCTCCCATTTTTCTTTTCCCATGGCTTGCTCAAAAGAAGTGGGTTCTAGTTCTTGTATCACTTTGACCATATAGGCATAGTGAATGGCTATAAATCCATCATATTTCAGCCTATCCACAGGATACTTGACTCTGGTAGACCTGCGCAAAATAGGCTCACTACTAGGTGCTCTCAAAACATCCCTGGTCTTCCTTACTCCAGGTGTAACAACAAAAGGAATACCCAACTCATCATCAATGCTCTGTTCTGAGCCACTGGATTCACCATCCACATAAGAGTGACCTACATTCACATCAAACATAAGCTGATCTACCTTCTCTTTTCCTTTTTCTGATACCTACATACCACTATCTGCATTGCTTTGAGGAGATTCTCCTGATCTCAATCTGCCTGTCCATGGCGAAGTATGTGAACCACTGCTAGAGGACACTGCAGGTCCACTGATATTTTGTGCTTGCTACTATGAATTCTGTGTAGCATTGCCATTTTGTGCATCTACATCATCAATCACATTTACTGGTTTATACCAGCTGCTCATCTCATCAAAAACAACATCTCTACTCACTGTAAACTTACGAGTAGAAGGGTTATAGCATCTATACCCTTTCTACTGCAGAGAATAACTAATAAAGATGCACTTCTCAGCTTTTGGATCCAACTTAGACCTCAACTCATCTGGCACATGAACATAGGCAATGAAACCAAAAATGTTCAAATGACAAATATCTGGTTTGCTACCAATATACATCTCCTCTGGCATCATGCCATTGCTATAGTGGGAGTCCTGTTCATTATGTAAACTGTTGTAGCAACTGCTTCAGCCCAATAATAATCTGGTAGGTCTTTCTCATTTAGCATGGCCCAAGATATCTCTCCAATATGCCTGTTTCTCCCTTCTGCAAGTCCCTTTTGCTGTGGGGTATGACTGCATGAAAATTTCTGCTTTATGCCATGCTCCTGCAAAAACCTTGCAAACTCATTTGAGAGGTACTCTCCCCCTCCATCTGACCTTAGGCATTTTATTTGCAGGCCTATTTCTTTCTCAACCATAGCTTTAAAAGCTTTGAAATGCCCAAACACTTCACTTTTCTTTTTCATAAAATACACCCAAACTTTTCTACTATAGTCATCAATAAAAGTGACAAAATAATGACAACCTCCAATAGATGCAGCTTTAGTAGTCCACACATCAGAGTGGATTAAGTCCAATGGCTTCTTACTCTATCAAACATGCCTAGGGAATGGTTTCCTTGCCTATTTTCCAAATTGACAGGCTTCACATACCTTATGCATTTCTGCAACCTTGAATTTAGGCAATCCTGCAACAATATTTTGGGCCTGCATTGATTTAAGTCGTTGTACATTAACATGACCAATGCATTTATGTGAGATATCAATATTTACAACTACAGCGGTCCCATGTGCAAACATTGCTGCACTCAATTCAGGCACGTCCGCATACAACGTAAACATCATGCCCTTCTTCTTTCCTTTTGCTATCAAGCGACCATTATTTTTCATATCCTCAACAAAGCATCCATGAGGATTAAATCTGACCTACAAGCCATGCTCCACCATTTGACCAACAGAAACCAGGTTCTTGGTGATGTTCGGGACATGAAATACATCAGATAGGTATTTCTTTTTCCCATCCTGCATAGACAAAGGAATTTTACCAATTTGCACAATAGGATGTATAGTATCATCACCCGTCTCCACAAATCCTGGTCTTTCGATTTTCCTTGCATCCTGCATTCATTCTGCATGACCTATCATGTGGTTTGATGCAACTGAGTCAACATACCACATATCCTTGCTTTCTTCTATACTTGTCACAGAATTGGTCATGTGCTGCACCGTAAACAAATGCTCATTTCTGTCATCACCCTGTCTACTAGAGGATGCATAATTGCCTTACTACAATTTTCCATTCATAATGTCATTCTGCTTTTTGTAGCAGTCTTTAGCCATATGACCCATTTTACCACAATAGTAGCATTCAACATTGCTGTTTGCATTTTGACCTCTCTGCCATCCACCACGGCCTCTTTGGCTCCCCCTGCCTCTAGAGTTACCACGTCCTCCTCCATAGGACTGGTTTTCTTGAGTTTGCTACATATTCTAATTTCTACCATGGCCTCCAGATCGGCCTCCTCTACCTCTGCCTCTACCTCTTCCAGCATTTGAGTAGAAGATAGTTTCTTTTAAAGTTCCTCCTGAAGAAGATACACCACCATTTCTCTACTCTTCAGAAATTAGAAGAGTAAACGACTCCTCAAAATCAGGAAATTTTTCATGGACGGCAATGGATGTCTGGAACTATGCATAATCCTTTCCTACACCATTCAAGGTCACAGAAACTAAATCATCATCTTCCACTGGCGACCCAATGGAAGCAAGTGCATCTGCAATTTTCTTCACCTTCATGTGGTAGTCATTGATGCTCATATTTTCTCTCTGCACATTGTGCAACTCCTGCTTGAGCTGCATTTTCCTAGCTTGCGTATTTGTGTTGTACATTTTTGCCAAAGTATCCCATGCCTCCTTAGGCGTACTTGCATCCTGAATATACATAATTATAGAATCCAAAATACTAATAGATAGCCAATACATAACTTTTCTGGCTCTCTCATGCCATCCTTTAAATGCCTGCATTTCCTGTTGATTGGGAACATTAGGAAGAACTGGTTCTTCTTCGTTTCCTGTAATGAACTCCCAATAGCCTTTTTCCATAAGGAAATTTGTCATTCTAAACTTCCATGCTTGGAAGTTGTTCTTGTCAAGCTTTTCAGTGACAACCTGTGAAAGAGAATCAGACGCCATTGCAGAACACTACAAAATATTCTGTCACTGCAAAAACACAGCTTCTGCCTCACAAGGGCAAATCTGCAAAACTGACGAAAGTGGTATTTGACCACACAGTCACTTCCTAGTGACAGTTTTGCATGAACAGGCAATACCAATATCTCTGCACACAGGCATACGATGCAATTTCTGCGACAACTTTCCACCGACTTGCAGAACAGTGGTCGCACAGCAAAAACAGGGCCTTTTTCTCAGTGCTTGCGGAGAACTTCCGCCTCCAAAACAGGGCCCCGAAATGGCCTCGAATCAGAAAAATAAAGTCACCGAGGGCTTCGCCATCGCCTGCAGCATATACTTGTTGAGATATCGAGCTCCACTCACGATATGCTAGGGTGACCGTTGTGCATTTATGTCACCGACTTGTTAGCTACAGATGCGGTTGGTACACCGCCCACGAATAATAGCTGGATGACAGCTATCCTTATCTACTCTAGTTCGTGGCTCAGTTAGTATGCCACCTTAGTTAGTTGAGTTTGGTTTGAGACCCACATATAGGGTTCTTCTATTTCTTTGTACTCGAGTTCTTTTGGCTTTCACAACTAAGAAGAGGAAAACTGCTTTCAGCCTCCACCTGTGTGTATTCCCCCATTGTGTATGTGAGAAAGCCGCAAGTGAGACTCCTCCCCTCTCTCCCACTATCTTCACATGGTATCAGAGCCTAGTTCGTGGTAAGGAGCTCAAGAAAGCGAACCAAGTTCGCGGTGTCCTGGTAAGAGGACCAGTGTTGCTTTCCTATTTCGAGTTTGGGAGCAAATCTCTGCAGGTAGCATAGCCAAAAGTGCAAGAGTGCACTGTCTCAGATTGAGATGTCCTTCACGGTGTGGCAAGAGCGTAGTATATGCTGCGGGAGAAGGCCAAGCCCTTGGTGACATTATTTTTCTTATTCGAGGCCATTTTGAGGCCCTTTTTGAAGGCGGAAGTTCTTTGCAGGCACTTAGAAAAAGGCCCTGTTTTTGCTGTGTGACCACTGCTCTACTGGTCAGTGAAAAGTTACCGCAGAAATTGCTCGGGGGGGTCACTCATCATATGTAACCCTATCACGTGAGTTCGACAGAAGGATATTTTTTATTCCTAAAATTTACAGAAATAAATATACATAAGGGACTATTTAAAATAGTTTTGGAAAAAATTTACAGATTTGTATAGAAAAGGGGTACATTTTATTAATGAAAAAATTTACAGATAAGGGATTTTAAATATAGGCCTTGAACGCACGTGATATAGAGGGTTTATACATAGTGACCCCCCCGAGAGAAATTGCATCGTACGCCTGTGTGTAGAGATATTGGGAGTTGCAAAATCATGCTTGTTGCCTATTGATGCAAAATCGTCACTAGGAAGTGACTGTGTGGTCAAATACCACTTTCTTCAGTTTTGCAGATCTACCTGTGTGAGGCAAAAGCTGTGTTTTTTTGCAGTGAGAATATTTTGCAGTGTTCTATAATGGCGTCTGATTCTCTTTCATAGATTGTCACTGAAAAGCTTGACAAGAACATTTTCCAGGCATGGAAGTTTAGAATGACGAATTTCCTTATGGGAAAAGGCTATTGGGAGTTCATTATAGGAAATGAAGAAGAACCAGTTCTTCCTAATGTTCCCAATCAACAGGAAATGTAGGCATTTAAAGGATGGCATGAGAGAGCCAGAAAAGTTATGTACTGGCTGTCTATTAGTATTTCTGATTCTATGATTGTGCATATTCAGGATGCAAGTACACCAAAGGAGGCATGGGATACTTTGGCAAAAATGTACAGCACAAATATGCAAGCCAGGAAAATGCAGCTCAAACAGGAGTTGCACAATGTGCAGAGAGAAAATTTGAGCATCAATGACTACCACATGAAGGTGAAGAAAATTGCAGATGCACTTCCTTCCATTGGGTCGCCAGTGGAAGATGATGATCTAGTTTCTGTGACCTTGAATGGTGTAGGAAAGGATTATGCACAGTTCCGGACATCCATTGCCGTCCGTGAAAAATTTCCTGATTTAGAAGAGTTGTTTGCTCTTCTAATTTCTGAAGGGCAGAGAAATGGGGGTGCATCTTCTTCAGGAGGAACTTCAAAAGAAACTGTCTTCTACTCAAATGCTGGAAGAGGTAGAGGCAGAGGTAGAGGAGGCTGATCTGCAGGCTGTGGTAGAAATCAGAATATGCAGCAAACTCAAGAAAACCAGTTCTATGCAGGAGGACGTGGCAACTCTAGAGGCAGGGGGAGCCAAAGAGGCCGTGGTGGATGGCAGAGAGGCCAAAATGCAAGCAACAATGTTGAATGCTACTACTGTGGTAAAATGGGTCATATGGCTAAGGGCTGCTACAAAAAGTAGAATGGCATTATGAAGGGAAAATTGCAGCAAGGCAATTATGCATCTTCTAGTAGACAGGGTGATGACAGAAATGAGCATCTATTTATGGTGCAGCATATGATCAATTCCGTGACAAGTGCAAAAGAACGAAATGATGTGTGGTATGTTGACTCAAGTGCGTCAAACCACATGACAGGTCATGCAGAATGGATGCAGGATGCAAGGAAAATGGAAAAACGAGGATTTGTGGAGACTGGTGATATACTGCACATCCTATTGTGCAGATTGGTAAAATTCCTTTGTCTATGCAGGATGGGAAAAAGAAATACCTGTCTGATGTATTTCATGTCCCGAACATCACCAAGAACCTAGTTTCTGTCGGTCAAATGGTTGAGCAGGGCTTGCAGGTTAGATTTAATCCTCATGGATGCTTTGTTGAGGATATGAAAAATAACGGTCGCTTGATAGCAAAAGGAAAGAAGAAGGGCAGGATGTTTACGTTGGATGCGGACATGCCTGAATTGAGTGCAGCAATGTTTGCATATGGGACCGGTGTAGTTGCAGATAATGATATCTGGCATAAATGCATTGGTCATGTTAATATACAGCGACTTAAATCAATGCAAGCCCAAAATATTGTTGCAGGATTGCCTAAATTCAAGGTTGCAGAAATGCATAAGGTTTGTGAAGCCTGTCAATTTGGAAAATCGGCAAGGAAACCATTTCCTAGGCATGTTCAAGAGAGTAAAAAGCCATTGGAATTAATCCACTCTGATGTGTGGACGACTAAAGCTGCATCTATTGTGGAGGCTGTCACTATTTTGTCACTTTTATTGATGACTACAGTAGAAAAGTTTGGGTGTATTTTATGAAAAAGAAAAGTGAAGTGTTTGGGCACTTCAAAGCTTTTAAAGCTATGGTTGAAAAAGAAATAGGATTGCAAATAAAATGCCTAAGGTCAGATGGAGGGGGAGAGTATCTCTCAAATGAGTTTGCAAGGTTCCTGCAGGAGCATGGCATAAAGTAGCAATATTCATGCAGTCATACCCCACAGCAAAATGGACTTGCAGAAAGGAAAAACAGGGATATTGGAGAGGTATCTTGGGCCATGCTAAATGAGAAAGATCTACCAGATTATTATTGGGCTGAAGCAGTTGCTACATCAATTTACATAATGAATAGGACTCCCACTGCAGCAATACATGGCATGACACCAGAGGAGATTATACTGGTAGGAAACCAGACATTTCTCATTTGAAAATTTTTGGTTGCATTGCCTATGTTCATGTGCCAAATGAGTTGAGCTGGTCCAAGTTGGATCCAAAAGCTGAGAAGTGCGTCTTTATTGGTTATTCTCTACAGCAGAAAGGGTATAGATGCTATAACCCTTCTACTTGTAAGTTTAAGGTGAGCAGAGATGTTGTTTTTGATGAGATGAGCAACTGGTATAAACCAATAAATGTGATGATTGATGTAGATGATGCACAAAATGGTAATGCTGCACAGAATTCAATTCAATAGTCACAAAATATTAGTGGACCTGCAGTGTCCTCTAGCAGTGGTTCACATACTTTGCCATGGACAGGCAGATTGAGATCAGGAGAATCTCCTCAAAGCAATGCAGATAGTGGTACGCAGGTATCACAAAAAGGAAAAGAGAAGGTAGATCAGCCCATGTTTGATGTGAATGCAGGTCACTCTTATGTGGATGGTGAATCCAGTGGCTCAGAACAGAGCATTGATGATGAGTTGGGTATTCCTTCTATTGTTACACCTAGAGTAAGGAAGACCAGGGATGTTTTGAGAGCACCTGCAAGTGAGCCTATTTTGTGCAGGTCTACCAGAGCTAGGTATCCTGTGGATAGGCTGAAATATGATGGATTTACAGCCATTCACTATGCCTATATGGTCAAAGTGATACAGGAACCAAAACCCACTTCTTTTGAGCAAGCCATGGGAAATGAAAAATGGGAGAAAGCCATGGATGAAGAAATGGATGCCTTGGAAGCAAATGCCACATGGGAATTGGTGCCTTTGCCTAAAGACAAGAATGCAATTGGCTGTAAGTGGGTTTATAAGATCAAGCACAATGCAGATGGTTCTGTGAATAGATATAAGGCAAGATTAGTTGTCAAAGGGTATGCATAGACATATGGCATTGATTATGAAGAAACATTCAGTCCGGTTGCAAGGATGGCAACTGTAAGAGCATTCATTGCTATGGCTGCATCAAAGGGATGGTCTTTACATCAGATGGATGTAAAGAATGCCTTCTTGCATGGTGATTTGCAAGAAGAGGTCTTTATGGAGCAGCCACCAGGTTATGTTCATGCTATTCATCCTGGGTTTGTTTGCAGGTTGAAGAAAGCCTTGTATGGCTTGAAGCAAGCACCTAGAGCATGGTCTGACAAGATAGGACAGTATCTTGTCACTATTGGCTTTCAGATTTCCAAGGCAGATTTCTCACTCTATGTGAGAAAAATAGAGAAAGGTATTATGCTGCTTGTCATTTATGTTGATGATTTGATCATCACAGGTGATAGTGATGAAGATATCCTTCATGTGAAAATGCTATTGAAGCAAAAGTTTGAGATGAAGGATTTGGGAGAGCTGCGTTATTTCTTGGGCATTGAGGTGATTAGATCACCAAGTGGGATACAGCTCTTACAGAGGCAGTATGGATTGGACATGCTGTCCAAATATGGGATCACAGGCTGTCAGCCTATTTCAGTTCCTTTCGAGCAGAATGTGAAGCTGAGCACAGATGCAGGTGAGCTTTTGGAAGACCCTACTATGTACAGATGCATAGTAGGAAGTTTGATTTATATGACTATTACCAGGCCAGATTTAAGCTATGCTGTTGGATTGGTAAGTGAGTTTATGTAGGCCCCAAGGAAACCGCATTTGGATGCGGCTAGACGCATACTCAGGTATGTGAAGTCCACATTGCAGTATGGACTATTTTATGAGGCTGGGGTTCAGATACAGTTGCATGGATACACTGATGCTGATTGGGCTGGTAGTACTTCTGATAGACGATCTACTAGTGGATATGTGTTCTCTTTTGGGAGTGCTGCAGTCACCTAGAGCAGCAAGAAACAGCCTACAGTTGCCTTGTCAAGCACAGAGGCTGAGTATAGGGGTGCAGCAATGGCTGCATGTGAGGTAGCTTGGTTGCATAAGCTACTTTATGATATGCATCAGTCTACAGATGGGCTAGTTGTCATTTATTGTGACAACATGAGCAGTATACACTTGGCAAATAACCCAGTCTATCATGCTAGAACAAAGCGCATTGAGGTGCATTATCACTATGTGCGGGAGAAGGTTTTACTAGGTCTTATTGATCTAGTTTATGTCAGCACAGAGGATCAGGTAGCTGACATATTCACAAAGGCATTGGGCGCAAAGAAGCTGCACAAGTTCAAAGACCTGCTTGGTGTGCAAGGATTGGGATTGAGCTCGAGGGGGAGTGTTGAGATATCGACCTCCACTCACGATATGCCAGGGTGACCGTTGTGCATTTATGTCACTGACTTGTTAGCTGCAGATGCGGTTGGTACACCACCCACGAATAATAGCTGGATGACAGCTATCCTTATCTACTCTAGTTCGTGGCTCAGTTAGTATGCCACCTTAGTTAGTTGAGTTTGGTTTGAGACCCACATATAGGGTTCTTCTATTTCTTTGTACTCGAGTTCTTGCTGAACCCTATGTTCCACCATCAATGTAATTGACCTAGAAACTAGCCATAATTTTATCATGCAGGAGGTATGGGAGCAATTATGGGAGGGGTTACAATGTAAAATATCCTTTATGCCTATTACTGCTTGAATTCGAGCCATTAATGGCCAGAGTTCGAACTCCATGGGCTATTTTGTACTCACGTTATTGGTAAATAACCATGCTTTGGAGGTTGGGTTTTATGTTATGCCTGTAGTATTAATTGAAGAACATGTGATTCTAGGGAGGACTTGGTGTTTTCTCGCTGACTGCCAAATACATTAGAGGGCTAGGATGACACTGTTGACAAGTGGCAGCAACACCTCCACAATTCCCCTGTGGTCCGCAGTAGCAGCAATCGTGAGTGGCTCCACATCAAATGTCCAAATGGTTCCCTTACAACAAAACCTTGTAGTTTCAAGTACCTTACCTCCCCTTACTTTGACAACATCAACAACTGTGCTTGAGTCTTTTGACCTTGTGCCCTATGAACCCTTAACGCTAAGAAAGAACAGTTTCCAAGAACAATACATAACGAGACCACTCCGTCTTCCATGTTCCGCTTGGGCACAACAACATCTCAAAAGAGCTCATAAACTAAGGAGGGCTCTAGGATAGCAAACATGGGTTCCAAAAGTGTTACTACGAGCCTAGGGTTACTATGAAGGCAACTCACAAGTATGGCTATCTAAGGATTTTTTGGTGAATACAACATCTATCGTGATCCCAACAATTTTTCAACAATCTCGAAAAACAAAACACCTAGAGTGGAGGCATAAATGACAAGCCTACACTCCATCCCCAACAACAAAGTAAACTCTGATAGCTCCATAAGAATCTATTGCTAATTCTAGTAAAGGAAAATCCCCACAAATGATACTTTAGCTTCATAATAGTATGGCAACATCCAACACACTAGTATCATAAGAACCTACCCTCAAAACAAGGGCAGTATCACAAGAAAATCAGGGAGATTAGAAGTAAATCACCCCATCAACCTAAATGGTCTTCTTGTGCACCACAACACCAAGGTAGTAGAAACACAAGAACCTACCACATTAATTGAGGTAGTACCACAAGAACCTATCGTGACAAGGAAACAAAGTCCCCTAAACAACAACACACATCTCTTGTGATTCAGTACCCCACACCGACAACAACATAAGAACCTACAACATCAAAGGAGCCCAGACAATTAGGTGCAACACTGCTACCCCTAACTCGACATAGTGTGGTCACCCTTGACATGCTCAAAGAGTCTACTGCTACACAATCCTCATCTAAGGTAGCATCTTGTCCCATCAAAAGCTTCTCATCATGGATGGCAACAACGTATGCCACTCTGTTCTTTTAATTGGATCTTCAACTCCAACAACATGCACTTGTCTAGGTTAGGGATCAAGTAGTATGATCATCCAAGCCTAAATCCCATAATTTATCCTTCACTAGGTGAATACAATACAAGAGAAACACAACACACAGAAATTCCACCCACATATTTGACATAAGGCATGAGTCAGCAGGATCATTTGTTGCAAAGTCAAAATGATAGAAGTATGCTTTTTTTGGATACTTCACCAACTGCACTTTCAGAGTCCAATCACGCTAGCATAGTGTCCCCAAAATGTCAAGAAATGTCCAAAGCTTCAAATCCTAGGAAAAAACTCAAAAATATTCAAAGCGGAAAAAAATCATTGAGTTAAGATTAATGTAGCACACGCTAGGTTATACCTATTGCAACATACATCGGGTTAACAATGCAGTGCTCAATGGATTAAAAATAATGCAATGTTTGGAGGGATACCATCAATGCAATGCACAGTGGGTTAAAATTAAGCCCGTGCATGGCAGGATATGGGTAACACACCATGCACTAGATAAGTTGTCATGTGGACAACACAAAGAAGACATTGATGATAGCCACCACAATACACAACTGTATGGAGTTCTAGGACAGTAGGTACAGTGCTGAAGCAGTGGATCTAGGGGCTGCAAGAGCTTTGACAAGAGACGAGACTAGAAGGCTATCATGGCAAGGTATATTGGAGTCAAAAGATGCCTTTGTGGGAAGGTGTATGCTTGCAACAAGGCTTTCAAGACTGCACAGACCACGAGGGAGGAACCAACATGGGTCGGCTGAATGACAAGGTTGGTTGGAGCTTTTTTGGCTAGCCAACCAGTTGGTTATGCTGGTCAAGTGGGTTGGGCACTACAAGAAAGTATGGGATAAAAGTGCTAGAGAAAGTGCCCTAGGAGTGGGTTTTGGAGGCATCCCTAGAGAAAATGACTGACCAGCAGGTCGAGGCCTAGTATCTGTAGCCCTTGGGGCCTATAAATAGAGGCATTCAGGCCTCATTATTCATCACCTGGAGGAGTAGCACTTCCAGAGCAGAAAGGAGAACACTAAGCCAACTCCTAGGCCTCTACACAGGAGTTGAAAAGGGCATAAATGAGGCTACAGACTCCTCTAGCCTCATCTCAAGGACAACCCGACGAGGACCACTCACGATCAAATCCAAAAAATCATCCAATTCACCTTTTGTCGCTTAGGAACCCCTTCCATAAGATGAGTAGCCATAGACAAAATGAACCATTTCCAACAGAAGGGGAGGACCAAATTAAAGACATTCTGGTCGATGACCCCAAGTGGTTTTGCATTCTACGCAAGTGCAAGCCCTTCAATGACCTCATAGATCTAAGTCTGTGGAAGGGAAAACTCCATTTTTTATCTTAAAGCAGTGGATCTCATTGAGGTTTGGGCCCATTGAACCACATTCATTGAGAAAACCTTTGGAGATGACAAGCCACCAATCAACCAAAGACATGCTGTGGGTACAAGGAGCTACCCAATCTATGCTTGTCAACAACATAGATGTCAATGGAGTATAGCCAGCTTGGTGGATCCAATTTTTAAAGTGACCTAATTTTTTGCTTTTCTACTCCCATGTGAGAAGATCCCACTGAATCGGCCCCACCTATATGCCCCTTCACTATCAATGGAAGTGGAATGTATTCTGCAAACTCCAAAAGAGTGACCCAATCGTGGTCTACAACTTTTTGCACTTCAATTTCTCAAAGGTAGCCACCACGGTTGCACTTGCTTATCAGATGTTGACCTTCATTGACAAGTACAAGGAAGTACCATATTTGGTAGTCATTGTCTCCATCCACTTTTTTCCCATTGGATCCCCATCAAATGTGCCAAAAATGTGTAATCTTTGGTGGCATTGACTCACACATCGTGGGGATCTTAAAAGAATGCCAATGGTGTCTCCTCTTCCATGCTACTCCTTGTGGGAGCCTTGCAAGCATGTGCAGTCCAAGAGTGTCACACAAATGGATTTCGGTGTTGTCACAATGAAAATACTCAAGAGAAGAAGGGAGAGGGAGGAGGGGAGATGGAAGAAGAAGAGGGAGAGGGAGAAAGGGAGGGGAATGGGGGTCAAGAAGCAAGAGAGCTAAAGGGGGATAAGAGGCATCCACAAAGGGCAAGTGCAAGAGGATATAAACAACAAAGTCAAGTGCAAGAGAACATAAACAAAACTCTTTGGTAAAATATGGAGCTTGTATTCCTCAAACTTTGCATACAACAATTGAAGACCAAAGTCAAACTTTTGGCCTTTTATATATGCCAACTTTTGAAGGGAGGTTCAACCTTATTCTCTCAGTCCATTTTCTACACCTCTACTATCCTATTTCTAATATTGCAATTCCTCTTCGGCCACCATCGAGGGTCCAAGGCACTTTCTATAATATCCATGATTTCCATTCATATTCTGTGACTGCATGGCACCTTTTTACAAGAGTTCACAGCAAGTCACAAAATGTGACAATGCTCTCCTCTCTTTGTCTTGGAATTCTTGTAGCTTCACTTTTGTTGTTGATTCTCCATATGTTGAAAATGGCACCTGTGCTAACCAATTGAGCTTGCTTTGGGATAATCCTAACATTAGGAGGTATTCCCTCCATGATCCTTGGGATAATCCTAACATTAGGCGGCATTCCCTCCATTTCCTACGTGTTCTTTAACTCATCCATGCATAATACAATATTGTAAGGTAAGGTTGAGGATTTTTTTTGGCTGATTTTACAAGATGCCTCATGATTTTCTTTAGGGAATGTTATTGAGGCCAAGTATGGCAACTCGAGCACTCATAAATGGAAGTGCAAGTTTTGTGAGCAGTTGTATATTTGGCATTGGGACTAGGATGAAGGCATCTTTCTCTCACACCTCAGGCTCTAGTATTGGTCCATGTGAGTCAAATGGTTAGAAGTCTGAGGCTAGAAGTGGGAGGTAATAGGAATCCCCACCAAGGACTCTCAGATTGGGAAGCCATTCACAAGTTGTAGGTCATGTAGACGTACTATTATGGTGGACTTGGAGGAGGAAAATTCCAATAAACTTGTTATCGGTGATAGTTCTAGCTCACCACCTCGAGCCAAAAGGACTAGTTTGCATTCATGTTTATAAATAAGGGCGTGTGTAGACAAGGTTGAAATGGAGGCAACTACTCCATTGAAAAGGTTATGCATTCAGTGTGGGATGCCTTTTAATATTGCATCCAAGGACATAAGAGCCATCTCCCACATATGAGAAGATTACATCTCCATCTCATGCTACACAATCCTATTAGAGGGCTAGTTCGAGAGTGCTGCATCTTTTTTTGGACGATAAGACATTTGAGGAGTCATTTGGTGTTAGTGAGAGAGAGGATGTTAAGGATGAGGATGAGGACAAGAATGAGCATGAGGATGTGGAGGAACAGCACATATCTTTGTCTTTACACTTGATTCTATTCCCATTCTATTCAGCTTTTTAGATTCATCATCTTTAGTACTTAAATACTTTGCTTTGAAGTCTTTTTTATATTTTCCATTAGCACAGGATTGTCTAATAGCATCATTTCAGCTTTGAAAATTTAACCTCCTATCATGACTCATGTATCCTTTTCAATTTTGAAATATGACGATCGACTATTAAATCTTCAATCATGAAAATGTTCACAATTTTTAGTTATGTGATTTATTAATATGGATTTCAATCTTATGTTTCAAATGTCATGTTTCAAGTGAGGCATGTTATGTGTGTCATGAACTATGTTTCATGAGTTCTTTTCAAGGATTGGTAATAATCTAACATGCTTTATTATTTTTTGAAAAAAAAATATATTTAAATATCCTATTTTGCATGAAACAATTTTAGAGACATTTCGGTATCGCCTTGAAATGTTTTTGAAATCCCAAAACCCATTTTGAATCCTCCATTTTGAAACACCTTGACTACTATAAACTTAACAAAGGGATCATTAAATTGATTCCAAAAGAGGGACACATAGATTTACAAAAATTAGGAGGTTGTTTGTTATCCATGTTGAATCACAACTACAAAGTATTTACCAAAGCAATAGCTTTGAGAATAAAAAAGAGTATGCAATTGTGGAAAAGAAAGCAAAAAAACAAGGAAATCAAATCTTTTGACTTCATGGAATTACAATGGAATTTGACATTACTATGGGAACAAGGTGGGATTGGATTGGATTGGATTATGGGCAAAGTTCAAAAAACGTTTGACAAATGGGTAGATCACCAACTCAACCTGTTAGAGAAAACTTGTTATGAATCATTGCATGTATGTAGGGGCAATATTATATTGTCTATCATGTTTCCCTTCCTTCACAAAAGATGTTGAGCAAGTTAATATTGTGGAATCTTTCTCTGGGGAGGGAATGATGACAACAAAAAATATTCCTTGTTAGATGGAAATTTTGCATCCTTCCCAAAATGGGCAGATTGGTAGTCATTGTTGTTAATTATAGGCTACTCACAAACTAGCTACTACCAAATGGATTATTCATTCTCCTTGGCAACTTGAAGAGCTCTCATCATTGCTCTTACTAAATAATATTCCCAATGTCAGAGCACATAGATTTACTAGATGGAAAGGTTTACATAAGTGGCTACTATTTTTAGATAAAAAACTTGCACTACTAAGGTACAAATTTATGGAAAGCTACTTGGCATGCTTAGTGATCCATCAAAATACACATCGGTGGCAAGGAAATAGGAAATTCGTACTGAGGACTTACCTATTGAAGAACTACATGATCATAGGTGAACTCCTACTGAGTATCTGCATCTATGTCAAAAGATGGAGTTAGGTCCATGCATGAGGGTGATGGATGTGCATCACAAGAATCATTCTGAGCTGATCTTGATGAGACTGCCTCATACTGAGGACTTACCATCAAATATTCCTCGTGTTGAGGGCTTACTGCCGAATGTACCTCGTACTAAGGGCTTATCGAGGAATGTGCATGATCAGAAACTGTGGGCTGATCCATGCTAACATGTGAAGAATCTACATTTGATCTGTCAAGACCGATGAGGCTCGAGTCAACATCATACACTGGAACATACCCTGTGGTAATAAATGGTCAAAGAAGGTTCTCTTTCCACTCACGGATCTCATCTACTAGGAGAGCTGTTTGTAGCAATTGAGGAGATTCGCATGGAGGCAGTTCATATACCTACAGATGAACCGTGGATCATTGATAGTGGTGCATCATGCCACATGACCAGTCACAAGGATTGGTATACCTCTCTATAGCCAGTAGGGAATGACATCCTGGTAGCAGTCGGCAATGATGCAAAATGTCGATGCTGAAATGTCCTAAAGATTGATGTGTTGATCAGAACTGTTGAAGGGAACCGAGCCCAAGGTATGCTCTATGTCAGAGGTGAAAGCATCAATGATGGATGTTAGAATGGTATCACCTAAGGAGCTGAATGCACTGGGGCATATATCTCTGCATGCGGCAGAAGATGTGAGCTCTCTTTTGTTCTCCAACCTTCATAGAGACAACCACCTAACTGAGGAAGAGCTTCCCCATGCCGTACCTAAGGTCAAGTGCCTAAGTGGTGATAATTTTTCATTATGCATTGGGATTCCATCAGGGACTATCACAATGGCATTCTACAAGATGTGGGATAGTGGCATCATGCCCCCGTTCCTCCTAGAAGGTCTCATTCATTCTCATTGCCAAAGGAGAGGCTAGGACCCTGATCACACAATGGAGGCCTATCACTCTTCTTACCACTACCTTTGATCCAAAACCGTAGCCACTCCTTCTTAATCTCATTCATGAGAACCAAACTAGATTTGTACAAAGTAGGAGCATCTTTAATAATATTTTATCATTTGGGCAAGTAGTTGAATGGGCCAAACCAACATATGGTCTTCTCATAGTCTTGGACTATAGGATTCTCTTCCCTTCATTTGTCACTTCATAGCAGGCTACATTCCTAGGGGACTAGAGGAGATGGATTTGAGATTTCTAGATTAAGGGATGTTCCCTAGCTACCCTTCTTTGTGGCAGAGGCTATGAGGTGTTCTTTATGGTAGAGGCTATGAAGGGATGTTCCCTAGCTACCCTTATTTGTGGAAGAGGCTATGAGGTGTTCTTTCACATGTGGATTGACATCATTGGGCTTAGTCTTCCCCTATAGAATGACCAATAACTTCTTGACTCCGAGCTTGTAGATGATACAATAGTAACCCTAGAGGCTTTTGCCAAGATTTTACACTCCTTCAAGGATTTTATTTGATATCAAGAGCCTCTATTAGTTATTCAAAATCCATAGGTTTTTGGATCAATGATGTGGACATAATGACTTGGTTTTATGTAGATTGAGAGGGTCTCTATAGCTATATACTTTAGATGCCATATATTTGTGGATATTAGCTCCACTAACATTTTGATCTAGTTCTACGTTCTATTAGGAGAGGAAACAATTGTATTGGATTGCTACTACTCTAGCTTTGGCTTCAAGAATTTGTTTTTTAACCAAGTACCCTTGGATTCTACTTGGTACATTGCATTGTGTTGGATTCTTTCATGTTCTTGTATTGGCTAGCTTAGGATGTTGATATGGAACCACTTTTGGCCAAGTTGTGATGGTAGAATTGATACGAGAGCCAGGGTGGCATGGAGTTGTTGAGAGTTGTGGTGCCATGAGCACTTGTAGAGCAAAGGTATGAGCAAAGGGCAAGCTGCCACATGGCATGGAGGAGATATCCCACATGTGAGCAAGCATATGGATGTAAGTACCCTCACCTATAAAAGGGAGGTTCATTTGAAGTAATATCAATCAAGCACTTTGCACTATCTCAAGATTCTCTTTATGAGTCCAAGCTAATCTATCTTGGAACCTAATTGACTTGAGATACATGTCATGAGCACTCTCTTCATCATGTTTCCACATAGGTTCCATCCACCTTAGAGCGCTCCATAGATCCTGAGGCACACATGTTTTGTCATGGTATCAGAGCATAGGTTTAGCTCTCCTAGTTTAGCTCATTAGTAGTTCACTAGGATTGCTCCCATTCCTAGATTAGTTGTAGGCATGCCTTAGGAACTCATGAGTTCTCCTAGATTAGTTTTTAGTTTTTTAGATTGAGAGAATTCCGTCCATTGAATGAAAATTCCGTTCATTGCTATGAGATATTTCCGTCATTCTTGATGAGAGAGAGAGAGAGTTCATTCCTTTTAGAGATCTATTTTGTGAGATAGATCTGTGAGGACTTCTTCTTCTTCTTCTTTTTCTTCTTAGAGAGAGCTTGTGAGAAAGAGACTCTGTGATTGTTCAGTTTGTTGAGAGTGTTGAGAAAATTCTGCTACATCGACCAAAGTCTTCACCCACTAGCAAAACAACAGTGCTTCTCTGACTTCTGCTCGTTACAATGGGATGAATAGCTCTCCCAACTCCACCTACCAACTCGGCTCCACAATGCCCAAGCTGCCCACAGCCACAACTGCCTCATACGGTGCCTCAACAACAACTACGAAGCGCTCATGCACCTCAGCTCCCACGGGACATGCAAGGCGACCCTTCATTCAACACTCTCGTCAGATGAGTGACTCCGCAGCACTAGCCTCTCCAACAAATGACCTCTACAGCTGCTCCGTCTCAAACGCCTAAGCTCCATCAACAGCATAGCTTCACACAGCCAGCGGCTACAAAGCATGTCCAATACACGGCTTCATCGACCTACGCAACTACAGTAGCCAGTGAAGAAAGGACTCCACGAAAAGTTTGGGCAACTCCACGAATCCAATGAAGGTGATTGAGTGGCTGAAAACATAAGTCGACGCTCACACAGGGCTCTTGCGCCTCCTACGTAGCCTACGACCTCCAAGCTCCTAACTCCAGCGAAAGCTTTAGCAATTCAGCACTCCAGTGGCTCCTCGATTAGTGCCAACAGCCGCTTATCTTGAACGGCCGTTCCTAACTTGTAGTCCAGGATCATAGAGCAAAAGGATTTGCAACTGACTGCAAAGTCCCACAACGTCCGTGACGCGCCTTGCTCGCAACTCCATAGTTGCCAACACCAGTAGAGGCTTCAGCCAACCGAATGCCTGCACAAGCTCCTCCTAGGCTCCAGCTCCGCTCCAACTCCATCTTGCAACCAGCATATTCGGCCCTTCAGCCGCATCAAGCGACGCAGCAGCCCCGAACGTCTCCAACCTGCAGCAGCAGACAAATCCACCGAGCCACCTATCTGCATCGGACTGCGTCTTCAAGCGCAACAAACTCTGCTCTCCTACTGCAGATGACCATAGCCAATAGCGCAACCCACGAGCGCCTCCTACAAACTGCACCTCCGTCACAGAGGCTGCGACGCCGCCACGCCATCGTCATTTTTTTTGACCTTCTCCAAGGTCTCCCTACAAAAAGACACGTGGCAGATAAATACTAACCAGGGTTAGTTAGAAGCACCCTTGGTTGATTTTGAAATCACTATGGTTAAGTTAACCTTGGGTAAAGTTTATGGTTAGTTGGACCATGGGAAAGTCAATGTAAGCTTGGGTTTAACCAAGTTGGGTTCAAAGGTCACCACAGTGCCACCTAAGCACACACAGCCTCTTGTTAAGCACAGCATGGAATTCAGCATGTGAATCCCTGTGCCACATCATCAAAGGTCCTCTTCTTCACGGAAACTTCGACAAGCCATAACTTGCAATCCAAGAAGAATTTGCGCACGCTCCAAAAAGAAAAAGTGACCGTCTTTTCGAGCTCTGTGCGTCTGTCAAGTCAGAATCATTGTATGCAATTAGACATTGCCAATATTGAAAGAAATCAATTGGTAAGACCTTTGCAACAAATGGAAAAGCAAAGCATGTATGCAAACATCGATGTAAAAAGCAAGCCGAAAGCACAAGTGCATGAGATGACCATAGCACGAAGCATGGCATCCACACATAAAGCATCAAGGCATATGGTAGAACAAAGCATCATGTAGGTAGCTACACCAAGCAAAGAAGCAAACGAGTCGTCATCAAGCCATGAGCCAAAAGGTGACATCAATGGAATGTATTGAAAAGCAAAAACCTTGCCAACCTTGCCTATGTTTTGTAAATCAAACCTGACCACCTGAGAGTAGCTATGAAAGCACCCAGGGGAGGTATTGACATGTAAAAGCCACACTTGACCACCTTAAGTAGCAATGCATGCACTAAGGGGAGGTGATGGAATGTAACTCACATCTGACCACCTTACAGTAGCCAAAGGATTATGGCACCAAGGGGAGGTGTTGAGAGTTGTGGTGCCATGAGCACTTGTAGAGCAAAGGTATGAGCAAAGGGCAAGCTGCCACATGGCATGGAGGAGATATCCCACATGTGAGCAAGCATATGGATGTAAGTACCCTCACCTATAAAAGGGAGGTTCATTTGAAGTATTATCAATCAAGCACTTTGCACTATCTCAAGATTCTCTTTATGAGTCCAAGCTAATCTATCTTGGAACCTAATTGACTTGAGATACATGTCATGAGCACTCTCTTCATCATGTTTCCACATAGGTTCCATCCACCTTAGAGCGCTCCATAGATCCTGAGGCACACATGTTTTGTCAGGAGTAACCTTATCTTACCTACTCATGAGTAGGAGAGATTCTTTCAAAGTGGGACCATGGGGGACTCTTCTTTTCACAAAATCACATAGGCCCCTCATGGCACTTCCATGCACCTTATTGGTGGTGATGTTTCACTCTCAATCATATTATTTGTAATTATCCCTTGGGATGTTTTATTCATCACAAGAGTTACTCCTAGCTTTGATGTATTTGATCATATCAAAGTCTCTTTTCTAGGAGGCAAAAAAAGTACAAATGATTGCAAGTAATATCCATGAGAAGACCTCGCAAGTGTTGATCTATAAAATTTTCTCAAAAAACCTTGGAACTTCCATTAGAGAATATTTCCATTGAACTATTCAAGGGGGGGGGGGTGGATTCCCTTTGGGGACCCCTTTCGTGCCTAGATTGATCCCCACTTTCCTAAATGAGAGTAAGGCATTGGTAAGGGCCTAGTAGAGTTTATTGGTCATTTGTATAAATGAAACTCATTGGTACTGAATGGTGTAGACAAATGAGTTAAATATTTTGAAGATGCATATTGAGAGTAAGGCATTGGCAAGGGCCTTGAAGGGTTGCTAATTACTAACTATATAGATTCAAGATGTAGAACACCTAGAAAGACTCAAAAGTATAGAAACTTGTTACTAGAGTAGAAAAATCACCAAATGAAAAAGCACTTGAAGATATGAGGAAAGCATGGAACAAAAGGTATGGAAACACACTTAAAATACATTTTTTGTCAATGAAGGACAATTTGATTTCATGCTTGCAAACAATGAAGTCAAGTTGGAAGATGTATCTCAAATAGTCAATATTGTGAGAATATTGATTTCACATTTCTAAGGCAAGAAGCACGAATCTCTATCACAAATCATCTTTTGGATTCTGACCATGCAACAATCTTCTTCCAATGGTAAACATAGAGGAAGATGGAGCAATAAAGGAGCTTTAAGGAAGGATGTTGAGTTAATAGTGGTGGAAAAGGTGAATTGGATGCTAAGCCAAAACAAGACAAGTCTACTAGTGGTAGTGACAATTGGCAAAGTAGTGAGGAGATGAAGGGTATCCATGGATTTCAAAGTACACTGAGCATCTGTCTTAGTCTCCATATCTGAATTGGAGCTTTAGTCCACTCAAATATTTCTTGGCACACCCTGATCAGCAATGCATGTTCAACCTCCCTCTAGCCCCAATGACATAGAGATTAGATCTTGCTAGCATAGAGGAGAGCACAGGGGGGACCTTCAGAGCTTAGTCAATGTGGATGATTACAGACTTTTTCTTCGATAACTAAAGCGAAGAGCAACAAGGGACAAGATGTAGTAGAGATGACTCAGAGAGCATGACTAGATAGACTCAACCATAGGTGGACTCTCATATGAGGACCACTGACATCTCCTCTCTATTTGACATGGGGAGAGATACCATGGGACAATAGCACTCAGAGAGTATAGAGGAGGGAGGGACCCAAACAAACTAGTCATGCTGAGAATCGGACAACACTTCATTATTGATTTTGATGATAGACATCTTCAAATCCATAACCATTATTAGATGATCTCATCTTATTTATTGTCAGCCACCTTGTGGTGGAGTTGGTCCCACCACAGACAACATACACAGGTCCCATCACTTGGATTGATGGATAGTTGATCAAGTGGCTAATAGCTAGGTATTTTCCTCTCTATTATCACCTTGTTTTTTTTTCTCCCATAGCAACAATGTGATGTATTTACTTTCTCGTATACACATTAGCCTTCGGCTTGGGTGCTCACTTTATGGCCCCATGCCTTAGCTCTCATGTATCAGGGTTTCTTGTAGACCTTAATAAACTTTATTTCTTTCTTCTATCCTTCCCCTCTTCTAGTTATCCTCCCTTTCCTCTTTGTGTTCTCGACTCCCTTCCCTCTTCTCTCCTTCCCCTCTTCTAGTTTTCATCCCCTTGCCCTTTCCTTCTCTTCTCCTTTTTGGGTGTCATTAAGTATCCCTACCTCACTACTTTTGTCCCATGTTTTACCCTGTCCAATTATTTGTACTAGTAGGTTTATCGTGTTTGACTAAGGGAGTTTTTAGGCAAATGACCGACTACCATCCAAATTTCCGTCTCCTATGAGGACAAACAATAGGTCCGGCATCTCTCCAGCATGTGGCTTAGGAACATGAGACATCTTTGGTCTCATGCCTACAAGCCGCCAGATTCCTCATTGGATCCAAGCAAGCTTAGCACTCAATGGTGACCGCATCCAGGAGGGACCATTAATGGGAGGGGGCTTTCCTTCTCCATTTCACCTCACCCAAGGTAAATTTGGGTGTATCTGGCTCCCACTTGATCCTTTTCATCTGTGGATGATATGGATTCCCATCCATTACCACATGCTTTGGCATAGTTGTAGAGGCCTTCATGAGAGTGGACTCATTGCTCATTGATGAGACAAAGTTCCAAAGGTACATTTGATTATGTAGGATCATGATTCCCTTGCCAAATATGTGATGCTAGAGACATTGAGACAAGGAGTGTTTTGCTAGATTGAGTGAAGATTTAACTACTATCAAGATAGTACTTATGATGTAGGAAGATGGGTCACCTTGCCCCACTTCTCTGACTATCCTTCTATAGGAAGACATATGATTTTCTTCTTCGACTATCCTTCTATAGGAAGACATATGATTTACTCCGACTATACATCTATAGGAAGACATATGATTTACTCTGACTATCCTTCTGCAGGAAGACATATGACTGAGACTACCAACCCCATGGGTAGACCTTTGGTCGCCCTCCTCTAGGCTAGAGCAAAAATTGGACTCCCCCCCCCCCCCCCACCCACCAAGACCCTTGAAACAATGACTCACACAAGTGGAGTCTATACTAGGGTGGAGGGGAAGAAAAATGGTAGATATGCAACAAAGAATGCCATAAGAAGTGCATATCTGAGACAAATTTCTAGAGACTATCTAGCTAACGACTCCATACTTGTAATGGTCTACTACCTACACTGATAGTACAAATCCATTCAAAGCATGTGGCTCTCTTAAGTCTTGACTTGAGGTATAGGTTGTGACTTGTGACTCTTGGAAAACCCTGGAGATGTTGGGATAGGGTAAGAAGACTAGCCTGTGATATGTATTTTGTGGGAGAAGTGTGCATAGGAGGCTCAATAGATTTCAAACCATATCTTTGATGGGTAACACTTAGTTTTCAAAAAATTCAAACTAGAGCTCCTATTAATTTCAATAGGTGCCTTTCTTGACCGAAATTGAAAGTTCCATCAAGGCCATTTAAGATTGTATTAATTGTTTGATTCTTGTTTCAACTAGCTAAAGGTTGTAAATATGTGAAACCATAAATTTTTCTTCAAAATTCAAAAATTCAATATAAATAATGGCTCTTTAGTGACATTGATGCTATTTCCAACCAAAATTTTCTAGTATCTACAACATCTCTATGTGTTCATGCAAAAGGAGCTATTCCTAGCATGCTTTAGCAAAAGGATGTGATACAACTGTTACAAGAAGTTCAAAGCTATGGGTCACTTGTTATAAGAAGCTCTTATGTAGCAATAGTCAATAGAAACCTCATTATTTTGTTTTTTCTTTTTGCTTGTTGCACGTCAACTTAACTAGAAAGTTTGTGTTGTATGTGGACTAGAACAAGACTATGTCTTGTGTCTAGGATTTTGTGGTCGAAGGAATGGGTTTGGGATGAAAACTAGTAGAGCTCCAAGAGTTATTTTCCCTGGTGACACAATTATAGCACTTCAAAAGTCTTCAAGGGTTTTGCGTAAATGGTAATCAAAGAATAACTTTCCCCCAGTGATTGTGCTTGTGATAATGGTGTTATAATGTTAGAATAATATGACCTAACTATTCCCAAATTTCCAAACGATGAAATATAACAAGCGCCCCAACTCTTGGCTTCATTATAGTTGGATTTTTTCTATTCTATGCAAGGTGTCTGTTGTTATCTAAACCATGTTTGAAAAGATAGTTGTACACATTAATGATCCATGTTTGAAAACATGGCTATAGAAAAACAAAAGAGACAATTGGCTTTAAATTTGAATTCATAACTGATTTTTTCTTCATGTAAACATATTCTTACTTTTTTATCCCAATCAATGTAACATGGATACAAATGTACTTCAACTATAGAAATTGTTCATAAGATATTCCAATAGACCCATGTCAACTATTTTCATTGCCATTTGTTTGTGAAGCTCCACCTATTTTCCTTGTGATTGTGTTTGGATTTATGCAAAGTGTGTTCTCATGATCATATCTCATACTTGGCGAGTACTTGGCTTGTTTCTTCTTCTTGCATATCATGATTTGAAGTAGAATCATACAAAATGTATTGGCATAGGTAGCAATTGGAGATGTACCATAGATGTCTTTACATAAAGATAAAGTGCAACTAGTGGGATATATTGTGGATGTCTTGATATGATACAATGGCTTGGTAATTGAATCATCCTCTGCAATCTTTCTTGACAAAAAAAACAATGTCCCACTAGAGAAATCCGAAAATAAATTTATCCCGTTTCACCATGATTCAAGGATCACATATCTAGTAGTCCTCATAAAAGTGAATTCTTTGATTAGATCATCTCAAACTTTATTAAAATCAAATTTGATTGTGTCTAATATGTGGCTTAAGAAAATGGGGAGCAAAGGTGTGGAGAATATGGGGTGGTTGAGCATTGATAACATATTGTTACACAAAAGGATTCACCCCTTACAAAAAATACATCCATTTCTAATCGGTGGGTCCAAAACAATAAAAACATACCTTCTCTACTTATTGTACAAGGCTAAGTAAGATATTATAATCAATTACTTTAAACAATGAATTGAATTACCTAAGTTCTTATGCTTATATACACAAGAGAGGTAGAATACAACATAAATGGTACTCTGATATACTCCATATTGCACTTGCCATTACATAGCAAAAACCTCACATCTTTATCAAGAGAGAAACTTGACACTTTGATCTCACTTCATCAAGTACAACTACTACTTTTTTATGAGATAGCCTTACTTGGAAGGAAAACTTTAAACTTTGCTGACTTACATATGCATTCATTGAAAAGAAATATTTTTGTGATGGTCATGTCATAACTATGGAAAACCTAGCTTTCTTACCAAAAGGTATAAGAATGCTTGGACTTACACTACTATTTCACGTGTTAAAATTATTGATAATGTGTAACTTACTTGAGCCACTAGAAAACTATCACTTCAACATAGAAAAAGATGTCCTAAATGAAATGGAAAAGTTAAATACTACATCACGATGGCAGACTATGAAGGAGCAAAAAAAGTTAAATACTACATCACGATGGTAGACTATGAAGATGCAATAATATATAGCATAATTGTTCAATCTTTAAATATAAGGACCAAGGTATATAGACCACCTAACAAATGATATCAAACAACATGTTTATTACATCCTTACAAGATATAATACAAAAAAATACATAATAAAGAAATATATAAGTATTCCTTCGTGATTTCAACATTGGCATGTCTAAAAGCAATGCACACTCTAGTGAGCCTTGATCTCCACCGCACAAGTGTAAGCACAATGTGGGTTGATGCAAACATCATGCACCTTAATAATACACCCTTTACACCACTGCCCTCTCTTCCCCACTAATTAATATGAATTATGGATTGTTACATTGTTTTTGGCCAGCCCATGGGGTGGGCCTAAGAAGAGGTTCAAGATTTGCAAAGTAGAAATTATGTTTAATTTAAAATTTTCTTGTTATGTATTTTGTTGCACTCTGATTCCACCACGTGCCATGCATGTTTAATGTAGGATTCGTATTGACTTCGGCAAATCGGTATTCCAAGATATCGGATGTACTGAGTTGGAAGTATGTTTGTTTTGGAGATTTTTGAAGGCGGCACCCTTGTAGGTGATATTGTGCGTTAAAACCATTTCGTTGCTTCTGTTGCTATAGCAAAAAACCATAGTTGTATACAAAGGTGCAGTATATTAGGAGCTCTGTGGGGCTTCAGTGCTGCACGCACAATGGCAGAAATGATGAAGGATTGACTGTAATCCTGTGCATTAATTGAGTAACATCGTTGATGAAGGAATCGTTCCTTATTGAGAAGGTTTGCTAGTGGATGATTAATGACACTCTTCGTGGCAGATGGACTCCGCAAGAGGTTTGGGGCTTGAGTGCAGCTGCACGCACAATTGCAGAAATGATGAAGGATTGACTATAATCATGTGCATTAATTGAGTAACATCGTTGATGAAGGAATCGTTCCTTATTGAGAAGGTTTGCAAGTGGATGATTAATGACACTCTTTGTGGCATCATGGACTCCGCAAGAGGTTTGGTAGATAATATTCCATCACCTGTGCTATAAATTCCAGATGATGTTCTCTGTAGGCACACTCGTGATTATTGTTTTTTGTTCGTCTCTTCTTCTCTTTTTCTGTCACAATGGTGGCTTCCAATGATCGAATGGAAACAGACAGTGGACCATTTGAGAGACGTCCATTCCGACTTCTGAATGGGACTTTGCTTACTGTCTTCCTTCCTTTTTCCATTTCTCGGTTTTCCACTGTGTCGCTTATTGGTTGAATTGGTTGCAGGTCTTGCCAGAGTATGTCCTCCCATTGGTGTGTTGCCACCAGTGATGCCTGTGCAGCCAAATATTGTCAAGGAAAGTGGTGTTGAGAATGGAAGTTCATCGGCTGTTGGGTCCCCTCCATGCAAGAGTAAGTATACGATGTAACCGTGCATGCCTCTTTTCGTCATCTCCGAATCACGTTGTCCTTCAACTGAACGTGTTGAAGATTCTATTGCGCTGCGATGAAATTTCATTTTCTTGGAGCTAAATATGGCGATGAATGATTCTCTTGTGTTGTGATTCGCTTTTGCTTTCGTCGAACTAAGCATGGCAACGCTCAGGCTACTTTGCTGCCATGATCATGTTATGGTGCCACTACTAGATCATCTTCGCTAGTCTCATATATCTCCTAGCAGTTTGAATTCTTCTTTTTTGTAAGTGAGCGCGACAATAGTTAATTCTGGCAACTCCGCTTTGCTGCGATCACTGTGCTGCAGAGAACATTGTGCTAAACACCTTGGTTTATCTATACGTACGCTAGACGTTCATGTGCAAAAATCCACGGTCCACTACTTCTAGTAGTTGATCCTCTTCTGCATCTATCCATTAGCGCCTTCCTGTATGTGACGATTCTATTTTTTTTCCTTATTGGAATGTCATATTTGCCAAGAGGGTCCATATTTTGTTACTGTGAGGTTTTATCCTTTTCCAACAACATTGACAATAACTAAACGAGGCTTGTTTCGTCGATGAGCGTTCCCTTGCAGCTGTTTTGGCATGCTCTTTCATAAATAGAAACCCTTCTCCTCCTCTCGCAGACTCTGCTGCACTTGTGATTTCATCTGTGAACAGGCCACCAAAGGAGAATCTACTGAAAAATTCCTCGATGTGCAAATCTTCAAAACGTTCATTGCGAAACTCTTTCCAAGACGTAGCTACCGAGGCATATGCCCAAAGTGATTGTTCGTGCTTTTGTTGCTTGATTTTCTTTGTCTAAGAATAATTAACATGAAACTGATCTTCATATGGCAGTGAAGATGTATTTGCGCGAGAATCGAAAGTATGTAAACTTTAAATGCACTATCACATCGCGTGTCGCGTGTCCAGTGATCTCGCAAACGTAGGCATATACTTGAGACAATGAAAAAACTATTACCAGCACAAAGCTCCATCATTGATGTTATTAACATTGACTCTAATTAATTGTGGGTAGGTTGATGAGAAATAGTTAGTATGGTTGTGACTTTGAAGAACAAATGTTGGTTTTACTTGAGCTTTCTACTATGGAAAATGTGTCACATGTTTATCATATGTCGTTAGTTTGGAAGCAAGGCAACTTTTATGTTTTCATAACATATGTCTACTTTATCATGTGTTATTTGTTTTGAAGCAAGACAACTCTTATATTTTCATTACATATTGTACATATTGAATACTTGTTATGGTAAGAAATTGCTCTTAATTACACTTGCTAAGTTGATATAATATAGTTTATTTACTTTTCATTAGACATGCTAATAAACAATCAACATTATCTAAATGCCAAAAAGAATATAAACCTTTGTGCAAGGTTTTAGTGTTTCTTCTCACACTTTTCCTTCTAAAATGTGTACTTGTAGCAAGCAAAAACATTTGTCCCCAAAGAAGACAATGAAGAAGTTACCACTGTGAGTATAATACTCAAAAAACATACACCCACCACCTAACAACATCTCTTGCAACTGACACCCACCACCTAACAACATCTCTTGCAGTTCAAAAGCTTTAAATCCATCCAAGGAAAATTTTGAAAGGGGGGGGGGGATCTCTAGTGGAGTGAAACATAATCCAACTATCAGAGTGTGTGCCACACCGCTTCGTATGTCAAGGCAAGGTGGTTGCCAAGTACGGCACATATAAGGTGCAAAATCCCAAGTATCCCAACATACTTGTAGGGCAACTTAAATGAAAAATTTTGTTCCCACACTGTCACATTGCTCATTCCCTCAACATGCACTCATCAATTTGTTGACTTTAAGTGGAAGAATCTATCGTATTGAGGAAGCAAGCATAATGCCGAAAGGAATAAATGAAGGTGAAACCTCCTTCTTGTTGATGCAACCACATGCATCATAAGAAGAGAACTTTAGAAGGTAGTCTTTGCTTGCTTCTTAATCACTGCCTATGCACATACGTTTCTTGGCATTTTGAATACATAAATTTCAAGGATGGTTTCATTGCTAATGCCATGGAAATAGTTGCAATTGTGATCATCAAAGCAACAAGTGACGAAGGTGTGACCGATCAAATCATTGTTGCGGATGGTCATAAAGATGAGGACAGAGTAACAATAAGTTGATTTGCATGTTCTTACAATTCTTTGCTTTTTCATTCACCAATTTTGAGATGTCCTTGATCTTGTCTTTTGCAGGTGTCCTCTGTGAATGAGAGGAAGCACACTCACACTCAACTAATAAAAGAGTTCAATGAGCAAAGAGTGGTTATGTACGAATTGAAAAATATATCCTTCCTTCAAACCAAATGAATAATTTGCATCTTCAACTTTACAATCTTAGTAGAAGTTCCTGATAGACTAGTGAAGGTTGATTTAAAGCACACTCACGCTCAATTAATAAAAGATTTCAATGAGCAAAAAGTGGTTATGTACGCACTGAAAAATATATCCTTCCTTCAAGCGAAATGAATAATTTGCATCTTCAACTTTACAATCTTAGTAAAAGTTCCCGATAGACTAGTGAAAGATGATTTGAATGTTGGTTTCAAAAGTCTTGTTGCACGCCTACGATATGGAACAAAGGTAGCTTAAAAAATTTATTTCCCAATTTCCTTTTGTGTTCCTAGACCATTCTACTTTGACAATGCAATATTGTAATTACACATTGTAGGTGTTTGGTGTGTTGCACTTCACCAACATAAATGCCGACTTGGTGGAGCATGAGTGCAAATCTTGTGGACTCTGCATGAGCCCGTTTGACCATATTGCTTCACTTGCAAGAGCCTGCAAAACATTTTGCATGTTCCTTGCATCACTAGAGATATCTTGCAGTGTGGGGGGGAGCATGTGTTAGAAGCCCATATGTTGACATCATATTGGGCTTTGGTATCTCCTTCCTTCAACTATACGATGACGACTTGATTATGGCCCGCAGCAAAATGAAAACCACCAAGCCCAATGGAAGCTTCATTGTCAATAGCTCCGGCTTTGTAATTGCATATGCATCTTCTCCTTAACATTGTCTTTAGAATTAGCAATGTGGTTTGTCTTGCCTCCAAAGAAAAAACAATAAAAGATTTTCTTTGCCTTTGAGTGTAATATTCAACTACTTCAATAAAATGCATCATGAAATTAAAAGGTCTTCTTCTATCCAAAAACTTAGCCAAGAGTTTACCTTTTCTTTCAAAATATCCAATGAATACAAATGTTCTCGTGTGGCTTGTTCAATCGTTCCCTACTCTACAATATGATCAATTAGTAGGTGCAATATTTGAAATTATTAATCATAACTATGCAAATAATAGATCTTGATGGCATATGTTGACAAGCAGATACAATACATCGTTCTTGCAAAATGAAGAAGTGAAAAGTTGGTGTGTATGTCCTCTAATTCACATACCCTAATTGTTGATGCATGGCAACGTTATCATGGACTCTTTGGAACATCATTTGCTTTGATATTCTATGATGGAGTAAAGCTTTCAGACAAAACTATGATAGGCAAAGCTAGAACAGTTGACGCTCATACATTGCTCTTACATGAATTATCCCAAATATGTTAAATATGTCCACTGATACGGTTACGAACATACAATGCATGGACAGAAGAATATGAACAACTATTGTAAGGGCTTGTTACTGCCAATCCAAGATCGCCCATGAAAGACATGGCAAAATTGTTTTGTGATAGGCTTTTGCATAGCAGGCAAACAATGAAAGGGATCTTAAATAAGATATACAAAATGAGAAGATTAGTGCTGCCACTTTCTGATCATGCAACACAACTGTACATGCAAAAACACACAATGGAAAATGAAGACACACGATGCAATTAGACAATCCAAAGTCACAAAGAAAAAGACATAGAACGCCTTTCGAAGATCAATGCTTAAAAAGAGTTTTGGAAACTCCAAGCATTCGATGCATATGTTGTGCATCTTTAATTTCTATCTAATATGAGAAGGCCAACAACCAGCATGCTATTATTTCTTGAGTCTAAGGATATAAAAACATCCCTCATTCATTCAACTGATAAGTATTTGTGCTCATTGTGCTTCAAATACGTTAAAGAGGTCAAACTACCGATGCTTTCTACAAAGAATACAAAAATGGCAAATGCAAGTCCCATGATAAGTAAGTTGAATGACATCAAAGAAAGGCTAATCTCGATTAGAATACTGTTTGCACAAATACGAGAACTAAACTACAAGGGACAATTAGGATTGCATGGTAGTGTTTTCAATGTTTGTGAAGATGTTGACAGAGTTCAACATGTCCTCCGCAGATTCTTAAATGAAAATGACACGGTATGCCTCACTATTAAGTGCAAACTCTCATACAAGCATAACTACATGAGTGGTACAGTGCGACTAAGTCTAACCATTCTTGCACTAAAAGAGTTATTGGGAAGTCCACTATTCAAAGAGTACAAAGTAAACATAAACAAAGCTTGGTAGCAACACGTACATTTCATGCAAGAAAAAATATAAAAATGAAGAAAACAATGATAAAAGTGTGCACAGCAATTGGAAGAAGAAGTGGAAGCCGATGCATTAGTCCATGGATTGTATACAAGCCAACAAGTCGACTTCAAAGATCAAGTAATTGCCATTGCCCCTTCTGAAGGCTTCTCCCCTTTGAGTATATTCAAAGACAAATATTGTGAAGAGCTAGCATGTCCAAAACTATTTTTTGGCAACAAAAGAAATTATAACCTTCTAGAATGTACATTGTACCAAGACATTACATCGTGTGAATTAACAAACACGAACCAACGCTTTGCACTATGCATAGACAATCTATTCTTCAAAATAATGAAGATTGTGGTCCAACAAGTCCTTTCATCATCTTGGGTTAGAATGAGAAAAGCTCAGACAAGAGACAGAAAACTATAGGTGAAGGATGCTTTGTTGGACACAAACATTGAGAAGCTCTCGCAATCAAACATAGGATTTTGAGACTTCTCACATCTTCAAACTTTTGCCAACTACAAACAAGTACTCAAGCAAAATCTCTTTGCAATGCTAAGGCAATTAGGTCCACCATGTTTCTTCGTCACTGTTTCTGCAACAGAAAAATCGTAGGAGCCACTAATGGACTGTCTTCAGCAATTGAACAAATAGGAAGAGGCAACACAAAATACCAATTCAAACGTCAAAGCATGCAACCTTGTATGCTTGGACGCACCAATGTGCAATATTATGTGCACAAATTTCAAGCTTTTAAGAATTTGTTAAGAAAGGACAACACCATTCTTGGATAAGTTGTTGACTTCTTCTTTGTTACATAATTTCAAAATAGAGGCAGCTAGCATGACCATGGACTCCTCTGGGTGGAAAACGCACCTTCTTTAGGAGTATCTACAACCACGTGTCAAAAGTTTTGTGGACAAATACATTACAATAGAACTTTCCAAATTTCCTCTCCAAGAAAAAGACATCCAAACACATGTATAAGCATCAAAAGCCATGTTTCAAGAGGAGGAACAAGTGCTCCTTTGGGTTTCCCAGGCCACCACCATAACAAACACAAGTACTCTCACCATTCGATGATATAGTTGGCACAAAGAAACATCTTCAAAATATGAGGCATGTAAATTCACTATTGCTTGCAAAGGAAACATTATCTCTTGACTACAAATCATTCTTAAGAGCAAGCTTCATGATTAACCCACTCAAATTATATCTTGACAGTGAGAAGCACCATCCCGCAACTGACGCTATTTCTAAAGATACAACAAAAAGACAATTTTAATTCAAAAATGTCAAGGCTGTGAGGTGCAAATACAGAATGATGTGCAGTTTGTCTTGAACCCCCATGGAGCAGTAGCATATTGCACATCATACATTATAGAAATGGACAAAGAGACCACAGAAGCAGTTAAAGCTGCTCTAAACCAAAGCATCGGAAGCCAATGCCCGCCTAGCAAAAGAATAAGAGGTGTTGGAAATGCAAACTTAAACACTCAACACATCTGTGCATCGCAAGTTGTCTACTTGGCACTCTCCTTACCACCACTAACAAGCTCGACAAGAAATTTTCTATACATCAATAGTAATCCTCCTGAGACATGAATATTCTTGCTAAAACGTAGAGAGCAACTACAACACCCTTAAGGAAGGAGATATTAAGGCCCAATACGATGTTGACATATGGGCCTCTAATATGAACTGACACATGCTCCCCTCCACGCTACAAGATATCTCCAATGATGCAAAGGAACATGCAAAATGTTTTGTGGGCTCTTGCAAGTGAAGAAATATGGCCAAATGGGGTCTCGGTTCACGCGAAGTCCTCCATATAATTCACACTCATGCTCCACAAAGTCATCATTTATGTTGGTGAATTGCAACACACCAAACACCCGCAATGTGCACAAATATTAATGTCAAAGTAGAATGGTCCAGAAGCACAAAAGGAAATCAGGGAAAGCCATTTCGTAGCTACCTTTGTTCCATAGCTGAGGCATGCAACTTGAGTTTTGAATGCAACCTTCAAATCATCCTTCACTGGTCCATCGGGCACCTCTACTAAGATCGTAAAGTCGAAGATGCATATTGTTCCTTTGGCTTTAAGGAAGGATACATTTTTCAATACGTACATAACCACTCCTTGCTCATTGAACTCTTGATTTAGTTGAGTGTGAGTGGGCTTCCTCTCATTGACATCTTTAAATCGATGAACAAACATTGGATTATCCCAAAAGAAAAGAATTGTAAGAACATGCAAATCAACTCACTGTTTCTCTATACTTGTCTCTAGGATCATTTGCACCAATGATTTGATTGGTCATACCTTCATTGTGTGTTTCTTTGATGATCACAACTACGACTGTCACCATGGCATTAGCAACAACACCATCCTTGAAATTTATGTATTCAAAATCCCAAGGAACGTGCGTTCTCAAAGGTAGCAAAGGCTTCCTTTGAAAGATTCTCCTCTTATGATGCATGTGGTTGCATCAACAAGAAAGGAGAATCTTGAATTTCCACCTTCATTTGTTCCTTTTGGCACTACGCTTGCTCCCTGAATATGATAGAATTTGTCCACTTGAAGAATGTGGACAAATTAATGAATGTACATTGAGGGAATGAGTAATGTGACAGTGTGGGAACAAAATTTGTCAGTTAAAGTCACCGTTAAAGTATGTTGGATACTTGGGATTTGCACCTTATATGTGACGTCTTGACAAGCAACTTGCCTTGAAGTACGAGGCTATGTGGCACACACTCCGATAGTTGGGTTATGCTTAACTCTATTAGAGAATTTCCCCCCCGTACAAAGTTTCCCTTGGGTGGAATTAAAGCTTTTGAATTGCAAGAGGTGTTGTGAGGTGGTGGGTGTAAGTTTTCTACCTCACTATGCTCATAGTAAGAGTTAAGTTCGTCATTGTCTTCTTTGGGGACAATTTGTTTGCTTGCTACAAATACAAATTTTAGAAGGAAAAGTTTCAGAAGAAACACTAAAACCTTGCACAAAGGATTATATTCTTTTTTACATTGGGATGATGTGGACTGTCTATTACCATGTCTTTGCATGTAGAACATGCATGTAGGAGTTGCATGTAGAACTTGCATATAAAACATGCATGTAGGAGTTGCATGCAGAAACTGCTCCATCGCGTTCGGCATTACGTAGAGCCAATTGTAGCCAATCAAGTGACATGTGAGTGGGGAGAAGGGAGAGATCCTATGGATATGGTTGTGATCGCCTGTACATTACTTTGAATCTCGTCCTTGCATTATTCTTCCTGCTTTGGCTGCTTCATATATCTCTCAATCCACTTTTGCATCTCGTTGCTATTGAGGATACAAAACTTATTGAATTTCTCCATTTGCTCTTCGCTCATCCTTCTTTCAATCCCTTTTCCTTCTCTTTCTATGGTGGTATAGTTGATCTCTGCCATTGAGTTATTGACTGGAAAAGTAGAATGAATAGTATTTCTTATGTCCACTAGGTTGGCAAAGCACACTCCCAATTGCATACTTGGAGCCATTAGTATGAACATGAAAATCAATATCCTAGTTGGGAGATATAAGGATGGGTGCTGTGATTAAGCTCCACATTAAAATATCAAAGGCTAAGTCATACGCTTCTATCCATAAGAATTCCACCAACAATTTGTAAAGTGGTCTGGCTATCATGGCATACCACAAGATAAATCTTCTATAGTAGCCATCATGTCCGATAAAGACCTGTACACCTTTGGAATTTGTAGGAGGAGGCAATTCCCGATGATTTATATTTTGTCCATGTTAGTTGCAATCCCATGTTGAGAAATGATGTGTCCCAAAACAACTACGTGGGTGACCATGAACTGGTATTTTGTTGGATTTAAAAAGATGCCCTAATCCTTGCATTTGATGAGTATTGCTTCAAGACATTTTAAGAGGTCTTTATTGTTCGAGTGGCATGATGTGTGCACAAATCATCCAAGAACACCTATAGGAGCTTATTTAAAAATGACTTGAAAGCGATGAACGTGACTCTTTGGAATGTGGGTGGGGCATTACAAAGGCTGAATGTCATGACTCTATAGGCAAATATGCCCCTGTTTGTAGCAAATGTTGTTTTAGATTGGTTGGTAGGAGCAATTTGCACTTGGTTATAGCCACTAAAGCCATCCAAGAAGCTGTAGATCTCTGACCCAACCACCTTTTCCAACACTGTTTCTATTAAGGGCAGAGGGCAGTGATCCTTGATTGTGGCGGCATTCATATTCTTTAAGTTGACATATATCCTTAGCTTCTTGTTGCGTTTAGGCACGATGATGATTAGTGAAACCCAATCAGTGTGCTCTATCTCATAGATGAATCTTGCATCTAAGAGTTTTTCCAGTTCATCATAGACCATGGTGCCATATTTTGGATTTGTTCTATAAGGTCAACGTACGTTAGGGTGGGCACCTTCCCTAATAGGTATCGTGTTTACTGCCACTTCTAGTGAAATTCCCTTCATTTTGTTGTATGGCCATTCTAGACAGTCTTAATATTCCATTAGGAGTGCTTTTAGCATTGTTTCTTGTTCTTGTGTGAGCTGTTTCCCAATGAATACCAATTTCTCTTCCTCCCCTTAAAGGGTGAGGTTTATAGTGCGAGTTTTGGCCAATCCCTCATAGATTCGAGTCTCTTTAATGTTATCGATTTCTTGCACTTCAGATTCTCTTAGTGGTCTTGGCATTGCTATGGGGACACTACCACTAGTGTAGTTCTTGAAGTATTCTGGGACTTCAAGAAGATCATCCTCTGATGTGTTGAACTAGCCATACATGGGTGGTCACTAGGTGGCATAGTATTGTTAATCAGTTCTTGAGGATCTAGTGTATGGCAATTGTCAATGGTCTCCAATTCTTGGATCTAATTGTTGACATTGCTTTGTGTATCTCCTGCTAAGGCATGTTGTTGTGGGAGGGCTGATTTTCTTGACATCGTTGTTGAAGAGGTTTCATCCAATGGTCTAGACACAATGGGTTTTATTGCTCCTACCCCCACATTGGCTTTTACTACTGTGTCGCAATTTTGTATTGAAAATTTATCCATTCCCCAATCATGAAGGATTAATGCTTCACCCAACCAAGGAGGTCCAAGCAGAATTTGATAAGATTTCTTGGGGAGATCCAAGATTATGAACTGAAGAGTAAAGCAGACTCCTGCTACTTTTGTGGATTCTCCATTCACTATTCCCAAGGGCTTTGCACATGAATATCTACAAGGCGTATGTTGAAATTAGGCTTTTGCATTGGTGGGAGACCCCATTCATCATAGAGATACTTGGATAGTACATTCACACCTACTCCACCATCCACAATGGCATGGACTTCATCATATGCTTTATGGATCAAAGGCACAGTGATGTTGCATATGTCATCTCTTTCTCCTATCCGCACAGGGATATCTTCTATGTCTTCCATAAGTGAAGCGGGATTTGCTAATTCAATCCATCATTTGAAAATCTCCCATAGATTGGGACAATTTCATAAGAGGATTCCAATGGGAATGGACACAGGGCAACTTAGAATGCTAGAGAGTGCATCACCTTCAAGTTGGCGTGGTGGTACATGATGTTATGGATCTTGTTGTTGGAATAGAGGCTCAAGTATAGTGTCAATACTTGGTGGGGCCAAGTCAGGGGTTGAATCTTATGCTTGCTTCTCAGCTCGGAATTGATCTTGTTATTTTTGCACCCATTATTGAAGTGCTTGAAATCGAGGCTTCTCCACTTCTGCATTAGGGTATGGAACTTCCATGCCGATGTCATAAACGTGCACCTTTTGTCCCAATGATGGTGTGGTTGTTGAAGTAAATGTATTCGATGTGCTGGTGGAGTTTGAGGAGATTTTCGGAATTAGTTTGTGTAATTTTTTTTTGTTTGTGTCAATGACTTTTCTTGTTGCATGTACATATCGTGCCATGTGCAAGTGGTGGAAGATAGCATGGGCTCAGTGAATATATATGGTAGGTATAGGATGTACAGCTCCCTATAATAGTTTTTTGGGTCCTTGGCATGGCTGTCGTTGTTGAATCTTATCACTTTTGGATTCCTCTTTTCTTTGGTTTTGTTATGGGTGATGGAGGTTTCACTCACAAACTCTGCAAGGCAAATGTGCTCGAGAGTGTTATCACATTTCAAATATTTTGCCATGGCATCATCAAAGTATATATCCGTGCTTTTTGTATTTTGTTCTGTATTTTATTGCATTCTGATTCCACCATGTGCCATGCGTGGTTAATGTAGGATTCGCATTGAATTCAGCGTCTTTGCCATGCAAAGACAGTTCGCTATTCCAAGATATCGGATGTAATGGGTTGGAATTATGTTCGTTTTGGAGATTTACAAAGGCGGCACCCTTGCAGGTAATATTGTGTATTAAGACCATTCCGTTGCTTTCGTTGCTGTAGCAAAAAACAATAGTTGTATACAAAGGTGTAGTATATTAGGAGCTTTGTTCTATGGAGGCTTCAGTGTTGCACGCACAATTGCAGAAATGATGAATGATTGACTATAATCTTGCGCATTAATTGAGTAACAGCATTGTTGAAGGAATTGTTCCTTATTGACAAGGTTTGCCAGTCGACGATTAATGACACTCTTTGTGGTAGCATGAACTCTGTGAGAGGTTTGCTAGATAAGATTCCATCACCTGTGCTATAAATTCTAGATGTTGTTCTCTGTAGGCACACTCGTGATTAGTGTTTTTATTCATCTGTTCTTCTCATGGCGGCTTCTAGTGACCAAATGGAAACAAACATTGGAGCATTTGAGAGAGGTCCATTACGACTTTTGAATGAGACTTTGCTTACTTTCTTCCTTCCTTTCTGCATGTCAAACTTCTGTTTGTAATGATTTGATCCGGATTTTCCACTGTGTCGCTTATTGGTCGAATTGTTGCAGGTCTTGCCAGAGTATGTCCTCTTGTTGGTGCGTTGCCAGCGATGCCTGTGCATCCAAATATTGTCAACGAGCTCGGTGTTGAGAAGGGAAGTTATCAGTTGTTGGGTCCCCTCCACGCAAGAGTGAGTATACGACATAACCGTGCATGCCTCTTTCCGTAATCTCTGAATCACGTTGTCCTTCAACTGAACATGTCGGAGATTCTATTGCATTTTATTTTCCTGGAGCTAAGCATGGCGACGAATGGTTCGCTTTTGCTTTCGTCAAACTAAGCATGGCGACGCTCAGGCTCTGCTGCCACAATCATGTTCTGGTGCCACTACTAGATTGTCTTCACTAGTCACATATATCTCCTGGCACTTTGAATTTTGTTTTTTCGTAAGTGAGCACGACAACAGTTAATTCTGGCAACTCTGTTTTGCTGCGATCACTATGCTACAGAGAACTTTGGGCTAAACGTCTTGGTTTAATGCTGATACATTATGCTAAGGTAAGGGAGATCCATGCAACTACTTATTTAATGGGCAGTACAGTTGTAGATTTGAAATGACTATAATTGATCAGAAGCTCTAGTGATCAAAACCAATACAAATTTCAAATTCAGTATATGCAGTCATTATCATCATCCTCCTCTCAACAGCTACCTCCCAAATAGTCTGTGTTTTTTCTTTCACCTCCCAGATACAAATTTCAAATTCAGTATATGCAGTCATTATCATCATCCTCCTCTCAACAGCTACCTCCCAAACAGTCTGTTTTTTTTCTTTCACCTCCGTCCATCCCTTTGAGATTCTTGTCCTCATCAGGCCAATCTATCACTCACCCATAGCTTTCTTCACAACCTTCTCTCTCTATTTCTAGCCTTATCATCTTTGTTGTGATGGCAGATCAGAACCATCTAAAGCAGAAGAGCAACTCTCATGTTTCTCCTCCACACCCCATTGAAGATTTCTCTATTTATGTTATCATTGGTATTCTAGTGGCGGCAAATCGCATTCTCAAGTTTGCTCAACTGCCGTAGAAGGATGTCTATGATGAGAAGCTAGCTTGAAGGAGATCATGGACTCATATGGCAAGAACAATCATAGTCTAGTCATTAAACGACATGCATGTCAGGATTACTTCAAAGCTCCTACAGAGGGCATTTCGAATGAAGCGTGATAAGAAGATGGTAAATGCTAAATGCTATGATATGTTCTTTGAGGTAGGCAATTAGTCGTCTTCAGAGGGTTACCTCATCAACAAATTGAGAGACAAAGGCCTAAAGATGACATGTTGACTTTTGTATGGGTTCATCGGGATCAAGAAGAGTGTTGGGTATGTGTCCTGCAATTATGTAGCCTGAGTCATTACGGCAGTAGAGGTGTTCTTAATTTTTAAAAATGCTTTTGAGAACTAGCTCCAAGCTATCAACAACAAGGGGCAAACCCATTGCAAGCTTGGACCCCGCTTATGTATGCTACACCATAGACTCATATTTGGAAGAGTGCATTGGCCAGGTGCACTACTAGTAGGAATGAAAGGAACTTTGGGAGTGGGTGGGCAAGATGAATAGAAACAGAGTGAAGCCGAGTAGGGTAAGGGGAAATAGCAAGAGCAGGGTGAGCAACGGGACAAGGAATAGAAACAAGGCAAATCCAAGCAGGACAAAGGAAAGGAACCGAAATAGGGAAAGGGAGAAGATCAACAGTAGGAAAATGGTGAATACCAATAGGAGCAAGAATCTAGGAAGGAGAAGCCAAATAGTCAGATGGGTGGACAGTAGGGAGATGAGAAGCCAAAAAGGAATGATGACAAGGACACCTTGGAGAAAGCTAATGAGGATGGGAATAACGAGCAGGGCACCCCCAAGGAGCATGAACAATTGGAAGGGACCCAGCCAGCAGGATACCTGCAACACAAAGGAAAAGGACGGCGAGGACACAATGGATCAGGAACCACCAAAAGAGACTAAGCCCATGCAAGAGCCAAGCAATAAGGAGTTGGCTCAGCACTCGGTCCTCTCATCTTGTCTCCACTTCCTGCTCCCCTACAAATCCTTAGACTTGTAGAGCCCTTTCCTCTTGACCTACTACTAACTAAAGATGAGAATCAGGATCTCAATGTTACAAAAAGTTAGTGGAAGATGCTGAGAGAGAACATGGTCCATGCATTGCAATGCTTGAATTATCTGGCCACCCATTGGATTCCCCCACAGGTGCTGGAGCATAATTTGTTTTTATAGGTCAGTCCGAGAGGAGGTGACTGGATTTTTCAAAAGGAATAGACAGCCAATCTGCACAGGGCTGAAAGTGGCATGGTTGCAGAATGTAAGTCCCTAATAGAGCAATTGGAAAGCCAACGAGTGCTACAATATGTATAATAAAGACTAATGATGACCACTTGCAGTGCAAGCTCGAGTGCCAGAAGGACCTAACAAACAAGGCTCAGGGCATTGTGGCATCCATTGTTACCAAAAATGTGAACATGCAGTGAGCCGTGTAAAAGCTACAGCAATAGGTCACAATGAGCAAGTAGTAGTAGGTGGACCATAGCCGAGTCAAGGTGCTAGAACAGGAAAATGCACACCGGAGGAACGAAGCAGCACATGAGCAAGCCCTATGGGAGGAGAATGCACAACTCCAAGGGCATATAGAGAAGTACCAGCAACTTTAGCATCTCATCCATCTCCTCTAGGTGCACAAAGAACATCCCAACAACCGCCTTGCAGATGGCCACCCGATTACAATGGAGCCAGTGGACAAACGAGTGGCTGCCAAATAGTCAATTTTGAGCGAGCAGGTAGGCACCTCATGCCACCATTCTTGGGCATGGTACTTCACAACAACCAAAGGAGCAAGAAGGGGTCACGACCCAAACACTCTTAATGCTACATTCTAATTAGAAGACACATACCGAGAAGGCAGTACAGACGGACTACAGTTTAGATACATCAGTGCAGATTAGAGTTTTGACAGCAGTCTTGGATAAAGAGGTGCAGACTGAGCAACTTTAGATGCTAAGCCCATTTTGTCAGAGGGTCTTATTGTATCTGCAATGAAAACTTTGAGGCATGTTCCTGGTGGGGAGAAGACGCCTATCCGCTATAAGGTTTATTGGCAACTGGCAAGAGACGAGGTGTTTACTACACCCCCTATGCACTAGGACATTTTGGAGCCTATCCAACAAATTTTTAAACTGACAAGGCCATTCGAGACTTCAATAATTTTGTGGAAGAGCATGCTAAGCGGCTTCAAAGCCCAGAGTGCAAGTTGATTCTCGCACGAGTTCGGCAGCTACCCAAGCTTACTATGGCCGAGTTACCCATCTACTATGGCAAGCTTTACGAAAGCTCGAGCACCTAATCAATAGCCATGTAACGAAATCATGGTGCATGTAGTATAACATCCGTGACCTTTGTAAGGAACAGGGGATTAAGTGAGAGGAAGACGTCAGCTAGGTGCAGCAGTATTGCACCAATTTTGAAACTCTTGGCATCGACTTCCCATTTGAGGACCCAGTTTTTGAACTTGGTCCCTGGATTGGTTGGTTGAACGTGATCGGCCCCTGCTAGACATCTCCAATATCTATCCTTGGCCACCAAGGGGGTGCCATTTTGAACTAGCACATTCACCTCCTCAACAACCCCCTACAGATCAAGCCGAGCCTTCTCAACCACCCGTCCACCCATGATTGTCTCGTCAATGAAAGCATCGCCGACCCCAAGGATACAATCCACAAGCATCGATCTTCGAGCAACTCCTAGTACCTGCTACTGCATGAGGACACGAGCAATGGTAGCCGAGGCGAGATGTTGAGCCTAGGTCAGAGGCCAACTAGTACATGGTCACCGAGCATCAAGCACAGATAGCAAGAGTGGCAGCTGAGCACCATTTTAAGCAATGGGTGCCGATAATTCTGGGGTACAACACATTTCTAAAGTATCAAGTTAAAATAATATTAGAAGACCATATTAGATAAAGTGGGAAAAAATGGCATTTTGGGAATTTTGAAATTGGTTGGATCTCATTAAATTTGAGAATTTTGCATTGATTATGGGAATCCTCCATTAATTATGGAAAATAAGTTGATTACAGTGGGAAAATTCATTACTTTATGGGAAACTTCATGGCTAGTGGGAAGTTTCATTATTCAATCATGGTTCTATTTTTTAATTATTTATGGTTATGTATGGATGAAATTATAGTTTATGGGTTCCCAACCTTAGCATGTAGCCATAAAATGGTAGCATTGTATATTCACACTCACATAATGGTGACATGCACCATAGCTTAGCTTTTCTTTACTGCATAATAATTTCTTTCTTTTGGGAAGTAAGCTATGTCTAGGAGTAGTTTGAACCTCAGTATTGCACTAGGCTCTTCACTCTATGTTTCAGCATGATCTTGGATTAATGTGATGTTTACATCATGAAGAGGGTCTACTAACTTCCATATGATTGAACCTAGAAACATTTCAAAGGGGTATAACTGAAAACTTTATCAGCAGGGATGTGAAATGTGAGATCTTAGACGTGTTGTGTTTCTATAGTCCTACATGGCATGAGGTTTGTGTGGCCTATAGAGCACTCTTGGAGACTCTATAATATTTCTTATTGTATTTCTCTTATTTTCATTTAATATAATTCTCTACATCTTCATGCAAAAAAAAAAAACATTTTGGTGGGTTCAGATCTAGGAATTTGTTCCACCGGGTGTGCTAATGATAACCCATAAATATATGCTATCGAATATGCATTCATACATGAAATATGAAGGGATGTGGAATTTGGTGGTTCCGAGCTCCCTTACCTACATTTTTAGGCATGTAGCTTATCGTTCTTGTCTCTCAAGTATCTTTTGATGATGAAATGAAGGAAATGGAATGCATTACATTTTTAGCCTATGTATTTCTCTCAAAATGAATGTCTTATTCTCTCTCATCCTCATCACTCCGAGGCTCTTTCTCTAGCTGGAACATCATGTCATGGGCCCTTCCCCCTTACCATTGGAAACTCCTACCATTTCACCAATTTTGTGCATCTTCTATACCATAATGTTTGAAATCTCATCTTGCCATTCAGCAGGGAGGGCGATAGCTTCAACCCACTTAGTGACATACTGAGTGGCTACCAAAAGATACTTCTTTTTGCGGGCAGTCATGGGCAAGGGCCCGACAAAATCTATTCCCCACTTCTGAAATGGATGGATGGACATCACTGGGTGATGTTGCCCAAGACGCAAATCCTTCCTACCAAAGAATTGGCATGGTTCACAGGTTTTGCAATACAAAGTGACATCCTTGAACAAGGTCGGCCAATAGTATCCAGCATGTAAAGTCTTCTTAGCTGTATAGTCACTGGCATAGTGGCCTCCACAAAATCCATCATGATAATGCTTCAATACCTTAGGCACTTCATCTGCATCAATGGCCCGTCTTAGTACCCCATCCATGCCTTGACGGTACAACACCCCATCAAGGAGGGTGTAGCGCCTACTATCTCTGCGGATCTTCTTCCTCTCATAGCTAGTACTTTCTGAAGAAAATGAGAAAGCAATCAGAAACCTGTAGATACCACCATACCATGGATCCCCAACTTCTATGGCCGCTACAAGGGTTACATCGAGGCACTCCTTTAAATCAATCAAAGCATTCTTCAAGTTGGAACATCCCCCTTTTACAATTTTGAAAGAAAAATCATATTCTTGTAGAACTGCTAACCATTTGGCCAACCAGCCCATGGGATTTGGTGATTGAAGAACCTGCTTTGCAAGACCAGTGCTAGTGAGTATAATGAAGGACTTCCCAACCACATAATGCTTAAATTTCTCAATGCAAAACACCAAAGACAAGGCATGCTTGTCAACCTATGAATAGCATCGCTCAGTGTCGAGCAATTGTCGAGAAGCAAATCGAACGGGATACATGAACTGATCCTCCCCTTGCTAGAGAAGAATACCTGCCAGAGTGTGCTCACCAAACCCAGGATTGATATAGAAAGTCTTTGACCAATCTGGATTGCATAGAATGGGTTCTGAAGCCAGAGCATTCTTGATTTGTGCAAACCCATGATCACAATCCTCATCCCAAGAGAAATCAACCCCATCTTTTAATAGCATAGTCATGGGTCGTGTGAAAGCAGCATATTGATCAATGAAGCAGCGATAGTAACCTGCTAGATTAACAAATGAGCGTACCTGACATTTGGTTGTTGGCGGGGAGAGCTTGAGGATAGCTTCTACCTTCTCGGGGTCAGGCTTGACGCCCTCAGATGAGATAATATGTCCCAATAACCTCCCTTGAGTGGCTCCAATGGTGCATTTCTCAAGGTTGAGACTACCGTTTGCATCATTGACCCTTTGGAAGGCCAATCTAACCTTCATGACATGCTCCTTACGTGACGAGAATATACAGAAATCATCTAAAAACACCTCCAAGAAATCCCCCAAATAAGGAGCAAACACCATCTGCATAAATCTTTGAAAGGTAGCAGGAGCATTGGTGAGGCCAAATGGCATTACTTTGAATGCAAATGTCCCCCAGGGTGTGGCAAATGTGGTTTTAAGAACATCTTCTTTGGCAATTCCGATTTGATAAAACCCAGAGTAACCATCACAGAAAGTATACATCTCATGACCACTTACCTTCTCAAGAATGAGGTCTTGAAAGGGCAGAGGATGATGATCCCTCTCGGTGACTGCATTGAGTTTCTTATAGTCGATGCAGACCCACCACTTGTTGTTTTTCTTTGGGGTGACTACCACTAGTATTGTGAACCGGAACAATAAACCCAGCCTCTACAAGCTTCTACAACTCTAAGCACAAAGCATCCATCAGCAGGGGCCCTAATCTCTGATACTTCTGAGCCACAGGCTTCGCATCAGGCTTCAACTCTATCTTGTGCTCTATGGCAGTCACATGGCGAAGGTGGTGGTGGCTAGTTGCAAAGAGGTCAGGGAAATCTTTGAACATTTCTAGGAACTCGTCTTTCTCACTTGGAGTGAGGTCTGGGGAAAGCATAGACTCAAGCTGTTGAGGACTAGCTGTTACCTTTTCTACAGATGGCGGGGTCGGAGACACCCCCATCATGTAAACTTCCTCCTCTGAGAATTCCTCCCCCCCGTCTAATTCTTCCATTGATTCAGACACCGAGGATGAGAGAGTATCATTGTCTTGCTCCTCTTCTTCTTCTGGTTCTGTGGCACCAGGTTGCACCGGGATTTTCTCCTTAGAAGCACCAAAAGACATGTGTCCTATCTTCCAATAGCTGACTGCATCACTCTTTCTCAACCATGGTCTCCCGAGTATGGCTGGGTAACTCCTGCCTGTATCTCGATGTCCACTACATAGAAATTGACGGTGGTGGTCAACCCATTGACAGTGATGGGCAAATCCTCAATGACTCCCAGGGTGGCGAGTCGTCGACCATCTGCTACCTTGATTCGAGTGGAGGAACGCCTTGTGCATTTCAAATTCAATTTCTTCATGATTCCGGGCACCATGATATTACATGCAGCTCCCCCATCAACACACATTTTTGACACGGCAATTATCTATGATGACATCTACTGTATGTGGGTGTCGATCAATTTCTTTAGAGATAGAAGATACCTCTCGTACCTTTCCTTTTTCTTGCTCTTCCTTGTTGAGAGACCTTGCTACAGCTCACGTCTCACCTTAGGGCTTAATGCTATTAGTTGAGGGAGCGTGATGCTCAAGGACCGATGAGCAAGGTCCTGAACGACCGAATAGTCCTCTTGCCCTGAGCTGATGGGAAAATCCGAGGGCGACCACTTACTCCTGCGAGATCTTTTAGTCTTCTCTGTTGGTGGGTCTGCCATCTCAGCATCTGAGGGCTCTAAGGACACCTTCTTCCTAGGGCGACCCGGTCCACAGTTTGGAGAGGGGTCCGAGGTGGTACGACTTCTTTTCCCAAGGTCAATGATCTCTACATCAGAATCCTCAGTGCCAGATTCACTTAGAATATTCACTCTTGGAATATTGGGGCATTCCGTGCGATAACGACCCTTCTGTGGCACTCATAGCATACAACATTAGCACGGTCTCTTGGAGGGCGGTTGGCTTGATTTCTGATGCCCACCATCTAAAGCCGAAGATCATTCAGGGCCTTAGCTAGGTTATTCACTCCGGGTTCTGTTGCAAGGGGGGCCTCTTTAGCTAGAGGGGCCAAGGGAGTAGAAAGGAGGGGGGCTCGTGGGCGAGGCTAGGGAAATCTTCGAGGCGGAGGGTGAGAATATACACCTTGTTGAGCATAAGCATATAAGGGAGGACCATACATTTGAGGTGGAGGCAGTGGATACATCCCTGATGAGGGGTGGGGGTATGCCCCTGAGTTAGACCCCCCAGGTTGTTGTTGCAGGAATTGAGGGGGTTGCGGAGGGACAATCGTCTTCTTTGAAGTGGGGTCAGACTGAACTTTATCAAACTTTTGAGCAATCTCATGTGCTAGCACCATAGTTTATGGATTCTCCCATTTAAGCTTGAGGCGGAATTCATCACTTGCTCCTGCTACAAGGTAGCCCAGCACATGCTGAGTCATTCCAGCTCGAAATCCGGCATTTTCCTTTTGTGTGGCAATTAAACGGTCTAGGAGCACGACCACTCGATCCACATATCGACGCGCCATCTCATCTTCTGACTGCTTCAAGTTTGCCACGTGCAGGTACACATTCTCCGGCTCCTCTTCTTTGTCGAAATACTCAATCATCGCTGCTGTCAACCTTGGCCAGCTTTGGCGAACATCTTCGGCCTGCTTCTCATACCACACTTGAGCCAAACCCTCTAGAAATGTGGGAAGAACCAATAGTCATTTATCTTTAGTGAGAAAGTTGAGAGAAACACAACGACGCTTGAAGGCCACAAGATACTCATTTGGATTTTCTTCCACCCATCCACAAAACATGGGAATGTTAGCCATGCTTAGAAGATGGAAAAGAGAGAGGCAAGACGAGGCTTATCTATGGACAAACAATAGAAAGAGGAAGCTTGAACTGAAAATCGGGTGAAGACACATCCACAAAGCACACATAGGCAGGGTAGGGTGTGACTAGTGTATTGTGAAATACTACACGGGAAGAATCTTCAGCATAGAATAGCACATAGACAATCTTAAGAGGACCAACCCTCATGAAATCAGATCCATCTTTACAAGCAAGGGTTAGAGACACGGCGCTGCATAAGGTTGTTCATCAAGGCAAACAAGAATGCCATGACAAATGTCAACAGTTGGAGAGCCTGCACATCACCTTCAACTTCTTCCAGTTCTTGTAGTCACCATGCTATTTCTTCAAGGGGTGTGCGGTCTGGCATCCTTCTTTTGAGCAATGTCCTTGAGGACCTTTCTGATGATCTTCCGAAGTCGGTGAACTCATATCAACAAGTATGCCCAACACTTAGTTTCATGATGACCACAACTTTGCATTCCTTACAAATGATCACCCTCCTTTGTAGCTTGTGGCTTTGTTGGGATGGTGCTTCCACTCGCGTCATGCGTGATTGAAGTACAAGCTTCACGTGCCAAGAAATCAGCAACTAGATTTCGAGTTCGAGGGATATGCTGAATTTTTTCCTCTTCAAATTGGTTGCAAAGTTCCAATGCTTGTTGATGTCGTGGAACCAAGCCTTTGCTCCGCACCTTCCACCTTCCACTAACTTGTTCACACACTAGTTGAGAATCTCCTTGCACTTCAAGTTGCTTGACATGATGTTCTTGTGCCTTTTGTAGCCCAAAAATGAGCGCCTAGTACTCAGCTTGATTGCAAGTACTTGCAGGTGCAGACTTGCTGTAACAATACTTCTCACCACCCGGCGAAGTGAGCTTCACACCCATGCCAGCAGCCTTGGTCGAAGGTTTGTAAGCTCCATCAAATTGAAGGATCTAAGATGTCATCACACCAAGACTGAAATTCGGACATCCCAAGTTTCTCGGTAGTCCAGGATAGGTAGAAGGAGAGGGTCAGGAGAATTCAACACTTGAGCCAAACGTTCAGCACCAAATAAACTTGCAATCCTTTGTTGATAGTTTATCTTTAGACCAAAAAGAATTACAACTTGAAGCTCAAAATGAGGCACAAAAGGTTGATTAGGTACAAATGGATTCCTTGGTCGAAACATTACCAACCATAGCCAAGGCCTAGAAACCTTTGTAGTGAGATTGAGAATAAACCATTCAGGACGAGCTTATCCACAGGAATTAACAAGCAGATGCGCCAAATCTCCCCCCAAGCTTGGGGAGCATCCCACCCTTCGATGAAGGACACCGTTTTAATTAGCTCTGAAGCAGCAAGTAGTTCGATCACCGCACAATGAGTAGAATTAAAATCAAAGTTCTCCCAGCATATCAGTAGTTCTTCACCATGAATCATCCACGGTGTATCATTCCACCCATCATCTCCTTCAACAATGCACTGGACAATCAGCTGTTGAAGGTCAACATGAAGATCAAGGAAGAGATCTCATGCATTGGTAGCCATAAGGCGCGGAGGACCAGGCACCAAATCCTTAAACGCGTCGAGAAGTGACATAAATATCCACCCTCCTCATGTGGCGTGCGTCCGTGAAGTGGACTTGGAGAAGTTCCGAATCGGCGATCTAGCAGAAGATGTGAATAGAGCACATGAAATGAAGTACTTTTGCTTTTTACAGCAAGAGTAAACTCCCCACGGTTAGAGAGTTACAATTCCCGAGATTTTAATATATAAACAAAAATCATTACATTTTCATCACTTCCAACTTGTTGGCCCAATGATAAGTCTCCCTTTTATGAAGGGGGAGGTCTTGGGTTCAAATCCTACTCTTTAATAAAAAGAGAGGAGAGGAGAGGAGAAGGAGAAGAGAAAGAGAAAGAGAAGAAGAGAGAGGGGGGTGTGGGATCTACTGTTACAGTTTTGCAGAAACTCAAAAGAACTGTCCACGACCAGATGATGTAGCAGCCCAAAAAACTATCACGCGGGTGAACACAGTAGATGCGCGAAGCGAGAAAACTATCCGCGACTAGAAGACACAGCAGCCCAGAAAACTATCGCGCGGGTGAACACAGTAGATGCACGAAGCGAGAAAACTGTCCACGACTAGAAGACGCAGGAGCCCAGAAAACTATCACGCAGGTGAACACAGTAGATACGCGAATCGAATGCGCGCGCAGTAGCTTAGAAGGAGCACAAATGGTACAGTTTTGCAGATGCGACTGGTACGAGCAGAAGATTTGCCACTAGCTATGGAGATTTCGATCCCAGCAACCACACCATTTCTATTAGCCGGAAAAGAAATCAGGAGCAGAGGCTAGAGGCTAAGCATGGCGACACTCAATGGCCATAGAGGAAAGGAGATCGTGAGGGCAAAACATTATAATGGGAGGGGAAAAGGAATTAGAAGGGGAAGGAATGAAGAGGGAGACTATGACACAAGGGAAAAGGGAGAGGGGGAAGAGAAGCATGTACATGATAGGAGGAGGAATGTAAAGATGGAGACATCAAGGGAAGAGGACCATGCTTTATTTGAAAGAAAGGATGAGAGGGAAATATCAAAGTACTAGCTAGGTGGCTTTACAAGAATGAGCGTGTCTCATCAAGGAATAGCCTCCTCCTTTTATAGCCAAAAGAGGGGGTCTCTCCCAATTAATGCATCCTCCCACATGCATGGTGTGTGTGGAAAAGTCTCCCATGTGGGCTAGGCAGTTACGCACTCTCAATTGTGTGCGACAACCCTTTGCCTCAATTTTCCACATAAATCAAGCCCCATATCTCAAGTCTATGATACTCCCTTGGTCTCTTCCCAATTTTATAATATGTTCAAACCTCTAGGAGAACAAGTGGAGGGTTGGCACAAGGAATCTTGCTACCTCATCCTACTTTCCCCATTATTTAACTTGCTCTCTTGGACCTTCTATACCTCCCCCACATGGGCCTATCCCATATGGAGGGAATAACTCAATATAATATCCATCTCCACCTATTTTATTTACTTCTCCCATGGACTTTGAGCCATATCTCACTAAATGCAACCTAGGTGGAGGGGTGGCACATGGAGGAGCCATGCCACCTTACATTTTATAATATTACTATCATGGATTATGTACAACACACCTTATGGGTCCTCTTACGTGGAAGGGTGGCACATGGTCATGCCCTGCCACCTCAACCCTGGGCCCTATGCACACCATATTTTATTATACTATTGCCACATATACAAACACACACACATATTAATGCCTTTTTCCTTAGACAATTTTATCCATAACATTATGTACACAATATTTAGGCTCTCCTTGATAAGCTTGATATTGAGGGATTTTACCTCAATTGGGATGTAGTTGACTTCAAGTATAAGGCTAATATACTTAATAAACTTTTCCATTTAAGTTGAATGTAGCCAAACCCAAGTGGTAGCTCTAGAGAGGATAAGGATCTTGAGCGGTAAGGTATCTAAGGGGATTAGACCTGTGACTCATTGGTGGATTTAAGAGTGATCTAGATTGAGGATATTGATGAGGGCTCTAGATTGGAGCTAGTGATCTCTCTTTTTTGTGGTATACATTATGAGTTTGTATACCCTTTTTGGGATTTCTTGTAATTGATTTTGAAGGCTTATACATTCATGCCCCCTTGAGGGAATTTTTGTACTCATGTCTTGGAGCATTATATGTTCATGCCCCTTCAAGAGAATTTTTGGAATATATTTTACAATATGTATCCATGCCTCTTCAAGGGTTTGTTATATAGATCTGATCTATTTTATGTTAACTAAGGGTGGGGTAGAATGGGGGTACCAAATCCCTATTCCTACTTATGGTGGGCTAGAAGGGGGTTCCAAATCCCCATTTTTCCCCACAAAAATATCTTACATTCTATAACATCAATGCCCAATGGATATATACTGACACTAATTTTCTATGTACTTTGCATCAGTGCCCAATGGAGATATCAATGCAAATTTTTTGAGTATTTCACTGCAAGCACTTATGCCTATACCAATGGATTCATACTGATTTATATACCAATTCTTCTACACTTAATTTTTTCTTTCGTTTCTTGATAAGTTTCATGGGTATTACTATCAAAAATCACTCGATGCCTTACTATATGTTTTAGTTAAGTGTACAAACATACATGTATGTAACTAAGATTCTACCTAAGAATGCAAAATTCAAGATGTTTTGATGTACGGGTGAATTATGGAGGAATTATGCAACTTATTGATGTAGTAGAGGTGGGAGGATTTCCTTAGGTTGTAAAATTTTAATACTTAAGGGATCATTTTTCATTGATAAATATTTTAGAAGTTGAAGGAAAGTCATACATTGATAGCTAGAGGAGACCTTATGTTTAGTGGCAATAAGTCTTTGAAGTCAAAAGAAATCCTTTTATACAGATCATGCTATTTGAAATTTGAAGTTAATTTGGTTTGTACCTATTGGATTTATTTAACTTTTCTTCAATATTAGCCATGCTGAATTGCTATCTAATGCATATTTGAGTTCATTTTTGTCAAAACAAGTAAATTGCACTTCTAGGTTCAATTGTCTCACTCAATGGACTATCTAGGGAACAAAACCCATCCCAAATATATAATACAATTTATGAGAAAGTGAATGTCATGCTTCAAAATGGCCAAATATTTGTTTTGAGGGTGATAGATTTAGATGTGATTGATAAGTTCCATATTTTTTGTATGGATGATAAATTTGTAGAAGAAAATTTTCTAAGTTCACAAGAGATAGGTTCTATTTTTTTGTCACAAGATAAGGTTTAAAGCAACAAGGATTTGAATAGTTCAACATAAATCTACATAGTTATATCATATTTTCTCTTCAAAATCGAAAGAAGTTAATGATGCTCAATATTTTTTAAGTTTTAATCTAATGTATAGTATTGAATGAAGCTTGAAAGATTACTTGAAATGAGATTTTTCTCAATGAGATGATTAGTGGAGTCTTCATTGACATGTACTATCTTAATCACTAGATGCATGTGTTTCAATTTTATGTAGTATTATGACAGCATTGCTTTGGTCGACGATCCATGGTTATAGTTTCAATTATTTGGAAACTATTCTTTTCATAGCTAGTGTTGACTGAGCATTATTATTTCAACATCAAATAATCAGTTTATAGTTGCATCACAAAGATTTAAGAATAGCGCTATACATAATTTGGGCTTCAAAATCAAATACTGTGTCATTTTTTGTTGATGGAAGCACCAGAAGTGTCGGAGGTGATGACAGGGCAGGGAGAGAAGCATCAAAGGTTCCAATTAGGATTGGGTACTCTGAAGAGTGGAGTAGGCTTATCTGGGAGGCACACTAAGTGAGTGGAAATCGTTCGGACCAGATTTAATGATTTTGGATATTGAGTGGAAAAAAGTCCTTTTGGAAAGCTCTACACAAAGAATGATCTAGCACTAGGCTCTTGATGCCCTCCTCCAAAATTTGACCGTTGCGAGGGTTACAAGTTGTAATAATTATTTTTGAATTAAGATGAAAGATATAAGGTGAACTTAGATTTGTTCAATTCAAAACCAAGATACAAGGTAAAATGATATTTTTCTTGGCCTTAACAAATGATGTATAAAATGTATCACTTTGCAAAGATAAGTTAGTCAAAAGTTTCCAAGAATAGTTAAGTAGATTGGTTCTTTAGGATCAACATCCACAAAATATTATGTGTCAAAAGTTTTCCTTGAGGGAAGATTATATGTTAGAAAATTCAAGTTCAAAATTCATAACCTTGAATTCAAAAGTTTCCAAGAACAGTTAAGTAGATTGGTTCTTTAGGATGAACATCCACATAACTATGAAATAATATTATATGTCAACCTTGAGGGAAGATTATATGTTAGAAAATTGAAGTAAAAATTTCATAACCTTGAGCACATGAAAGACATTGAGAGTTGAAATTATACTAAAGAGAATGAAATGCAAAATTTACTGAAAGAGTAGATCTATAATACTTAAGAAAAGTATTATATGAAAGCATTGTAAAATGGAAAGTATGAGGCAAGAGAATAAAATAAGAGTGTGGTTGAAAGTTGAAAAAATGATAGATTATGAAAAAGAGAGAGAAGTAGAAGAGAAAGAGGATTAAAGTATTTAAAGGATGATAAGATAAAGTGAGAAAAGATTAGATATAGATATAAGAATGTATAGTCTTGTCTTTAGAGAAATCCTTGTATAGTTTTGGATTTAGAGAGAAGATCAGATATAAATAGAAGAATATATAGTTTGGGATTTAGAGAAAGCGATGCTTTTTGCTAAATAACAATGTCAGGTGGTTCTATATAAGAGCATCTTCTTGTCAATATGGAGTATAAAGAAACTATAGAGAATCTGTCTTTGTTATGAGTTGGTCTACCTTGTTTTTTGGCTATAGGCACTCCTTTGTCTCCATTAATAGGGTATAAAGGTGCTATAACTATCAATAGGCTATACAGGTGCTATAAAGGGAGTATATGTGTCACTGTGGTTCCACCTTGTTTGTGGGCTATAGATGATCCTTTGTCTACATCAATAGGCTAATTGAGTATATGAATGCAAGTGATGATCTAGCACAAATGCATTAGATATGTGAGTAATTGTGTCACAACACATTAGCTTAGCAATTGTTTGTTTAACTTTGTTTCAAGTATCATGGGTCGTATGTTTGTATTGAGAAATTTTGCAAGCTTTCATGGGCTAGATCAAATTTACTTCAAGGGAGTAGGGGTAAGAAAAGAGAGTATGAGGCATCAAATAGATTTATTTTTTTATAAATATTTGATCACTTTGACTTGGAAGAAAAATCCAATTTGAGTAAGTAGGGTGTAAGCTTATCCAATTTTCGTTCATCGATTTTGAGATGTCCTTGATCTTGTCTTTTGTAGTTGTCTTTTGTGAATGAGAGGAAGCACACTCACACTCAACTAATAAAAGAGTTCAATGAGCAAGGAGTGGTTATGTACGAACTGAAAAATATATCCTTCCTTCAAGCCAAAGGAATAATTTGCATCTTCAACTTTACGATCTTAGTAGAGGTTCCCGATAGACTAGTGAAGGATGATTTGAAGGTTGGTTTCAAAAGTCCTATTGCACGCCTAGGATATGGAACAAAGGTAGCTAAAAAAATTCATTTCCCAATTTCCTTTTGTGCTCCTAGACCATTCTACTTTGACAATACAATATTTTTGCACATTGCAGGTGTTTGGTGTGTTGCACTTCACCAACATAAATGCCAACCTGGTGGAGCATGAGTGCAAATATTGTGGACTCTGCGTCATGAGCCGAGACCCTGTTTGGCCATATTGCTTCACTTGCAAGAGCCTACAAAACATTTTGCATGTTCCTTGCATCACTAGAAATATCTTGCAGTGTGGGGGGGAGCATGTGTCAGAGGCCCATATGTCGACATCATATTGGGCCGTGGTATCTCCTTCCTTCAACTATACGACGAGGACTTGATTATGGCCCGCAACAAAATGAAAACCACCAAGCCCAATGGAAGCTTCACTGTCAATAGCTCCGGCTTTGTAATTGCATATGCATCTTCTCCTTAAGATTGTCTTTAGAATTAGCAATGTGGTTTGTCTTTCCTCCAAAAAAAAAACAATAAAAGATTTTCTTTGCCTTTGACATTCAACTGCTTCAGTAAAATGCATCATGAAATTAGAAGGTCATCTTCAATCCAAAAACTTAGCCAAGAGTTTACCTTTTCTTTCAAAATATCCAATGAATACAAATGTTCTTGTGTGCCTTGTTCAATTGTTTCCTACTCTACAATATAATCAATTAGTAGGTGCAATATTTGAAAATATTAATCTTAACTATGCAAATAACAGATCCTGATGGCATATGTTGACAAGCAGATACAATGAATCGTTCTTGCAAATTGAAGAAGTGAAAAGTTGGTGTGTATGTCCTCTAATTCACATGCCCTAATTGTTGATACATGGCAACGTTATCATGGACTCTTTGGAACATCATTTGATTTGATATGCTATGATGGAGTAAAGTTTTCAAACAAAACTATCATAGGCAAAGCTAGAACAGTTGACGCTCATACATTGTTCTTACATGAATTATCCCAAATATGTTCAATATGTCCACTGATACGGTTACATACAAAACGAACATACAATGCATGGACAGAAGAATATGAAGAACTATTGTAAGGGCTCGTTTTTGCCAATCCAAGATCGCCCATGAAAGACGTGGCAAAATTGTTTTGTGATAGCCTTTTGCATAGTAGGCACACAATGAAAGGAATTTTAAATAACATATACAAAATGAGAAGATTAGTGCTGCCACTTTCTAATCATGCAACAGAACTATACATGCAAAAACACACAATGGAAAATGAAGACACACAATGCAATCAGACAATCCAAAGTCACAAAAGAAAAAGACATAGAACGTCTTTCGAAGATCAATGCTTAAAAAGAGTTTTGGAAACTCCAAGCATTCGATGCATATGTTGTGCATCTTTAATTTCTATCTAATATGAGAAGGCCAACAACCAGCATGCTATTATTTCTTGAGTCTAACGATATAAAAACATCCCTCATTCATTCAACTGATAAGTATTTGTGCTCATTGTGCTTCAAATACGTTAAAAAGGTCCAATTACTGATGCTTTCTACAAAGAATACAAAAATGGCAAACGCAAGTCCCATGATAAGTAAGTTGAATGACATCAAAGAAAGGCTAATCTCGATTAGGATACTGTTTGCACAAATTCGAGAACTAAACTACCAGGGACAATTAGGGAGCAATTAGGATTGCATGGTAGCGTTGTCAATGTTTGTGAAGATGTTGACAAAGTTCAACATGTCCTCTGCAGATTCTTAAATGAAAATGATACGGTATGCCTCACTATTAAGTGCAAACTCTCATACAAGCATAAGTACATGAGTGGTACAGTGCGACCAAGTCTAACCATTCTTGCACTAAAAGAGTTATTGGGAAGTCCACTATACAAAGAGTACAAAGTAAACATAAACAAATTAGCTTGGGAGCAACACGTACATCTCATGCAAGAAAAATAAAAAAATTGAACAAAACAATGATAAAATTGTGCACAGCAACTGGAAGAAGAAGTGGAAACTGATGCATTAGTCCATGGATTATAAACAAGCCAACAAGTCGACTTCAAAGATCAAGTAATTGCCGTTGCCCCTTCTGAAGGCTTCTCCGCTTTAAGTATATTCAAAGACAAATATTGTGAAGAGCTAGCATATCCAAAACTATTTTTTGGCAACAAAAGAAATTATAACCTTCCAGAATGTACATTGTACCAAGACATTACATAGTGTGAATTAACAAACATGAACCAATGCTTTGCACTATGCATAGACAATCTATTCTTCAAAACAATGAAGATTCTGGTCCAACAAGTCCTTTCATCATCTTGGGTTAGAATGAGAAAAGCTCAGACAAGAGACAGAAAACTATAGGTGAAGGATGCTTTGTTGGACACAAACATTGAGAAGCTCTCGCAATCAAACATAGGATTTTGAGACGTCTCACATCTTCAAACTTTTGCCAACTACAAACAAGTACTCAAGCAAAATCTCTTCGCAATGCTAAGGCAATTAGGTCCACCATGTTTCTTCGTCACTGTTTCCGCAACAGAAAAATCGTAGGAGCCACTAATGGACTGTCTTCAGCAATTGAACAAATAGGAAGAGGCAACACAAAATACCAATTCAAACGTCAAAGCATGCAACCTTGTACACTTGGACCCACCACTGTGCAATATTATGTGCACAAATTTCAAGCTTTTAAGAATTTGTTAAGAAAGGACAACACCATTCTTGGATAAGTTGTTGACTTCTTCTTTGTTACATAATTTCAAAATAGAGGCAGCTAGCATGATCATGGACTCCTCTGGGTGGAAAACGCACCTTCTTTAGGAGTATCTACAACCACATGCGTCGAAAGTTTTGTGGACAAATACATTACAATAGAACTTTCCAAATTTCCTCTCCAAGAAAAAGACATCCAAACACATAAGCATCAAAAGCCATGTTTCAAGAGGAGGAACAAGTGCCGCTTTGGGTTTCCCAGGCCACCACCATAACAAACACAAGTACTCTCACCATTCGATGATATAGTTGGCACAAAGAAACACCCTCAAAATATGAGGCATGTAAATTCACTATTGCTTGAAGAGGAAACATTATCTCTTGACTACAAATCATTCTTAAGAGCAAGCTTCATGATTAACCCACTCAGATTATATCTTGACATTGAGGAGCACCATCCCGCAACTGACGCTATTTCTAAAGATACAACCAAAAGACAATTTCAATTCAAAAATGTCAAGGCTGTGGGGTGCAAATACAGAATGATGTGCAGTTTGTCTTGAACCCCCATGGAGCAGCAGCATATTGCACATCATACATTATAGAAATGGACAAAGAGACCACAGAAGCAGTTAAAGCTGCTCTAAACCAAAGCATGGGAAGCCAATGCCCGCCTAGCAAAAGAATAAGAGGTGTTGGAAATGCAATCTTGAACACTCAACACATCTGTTCACAGTAAGTTGTCTACTTGGCACTCTCCTTACCACCACTAACAAGCTCAACAAGAAATTTTCAATACATCAATACTAATCCTCCTGAGACATGAATATTCTTGCTAAAACATAGAGAGCAACTACAACACCCTTAAGGAAGGAGATATCAAGGCCCAATACGATGTTGACATATGGGCCTCTAATATGAACTGACACATGCTCCCCTCCACACTACAAGATATCTGCAATGATGTAAAGGAACATGCAAAATGTTTTGTGGGCTCTTGCAAGTGAAGAAATATGGCCGAATGGGGTCTCAGCTCACGCGAAGTCCTCCATATAATTCACACTCATGCTCCACAAAGTCATCATTTATGTTGGTGAATTGCAACACACCAAACACCCGCAATGTGCACAAATATTGTATTGTCAAAGTAGAATGGTCCAGAAGCACAAAAGGAAATCGGGGAAAGCCATTTTGTAGCTACCTTTGTTCCATAGCTGAGGCGTGCAACTTGAGTTTTGAATGCAACCTTCAAATCATCCTTCACTGGTCCATCGGGCACCTCTACTAAGATCGTAAAGTCGAAGACGCATATTGTTCCTTTGGCTTTAAGGAAGGATATATTTTTTAATATGTACATAACCACTCCTTGCTCATTGAACTCTTGATTTAGTTAAGTGTGAGTGGGCTTCCTCTCATTGACAAAACACAAGATCAAGGACATCTTTAAATCGATGAACGAACATTGGATTATCCCAAAAGAAAAGAATTGTAAGAACATGCAAATCAACTCACTGTTTCTCTGTCCTTGTCTCTAGGATCATTTGCACCAATGATTTGATTGGTCATACCTTCATTGTGTGTTGCTTTGATGATCACAACTACGACTGTCACCATGGCATTAGCAACAACACCATCCTTGAAATTTATGTATTCAAAAGCCCAAGGAACGTGCATGCAAAGGTAGCAAAGGCTTCCTTTGAAAGATTCCCCTCTTATGATGCATGTGGTTGCATCAACAAGAAAGGAGAATCTTGAAGTTCCACCTTCATTTGTTCCTTTTGGCACTACGCTTGCTCCCTCAATACGATAGAATTTGTCCACTTGAAGAATGTGGACAAATTAATGAATGTACATTGAGGGAATGAGCAATGTGACAGTGTGGGAACAAAATTTGTCAGTTAGAGTCATCGTTAAAGTATGTTGGATACTTGGGATTTTGCACCTTATATGTGACGTCTTAACAAGCAACTTGCCTTGAAGTACGAGGCTATCTAGCACACACTCCAATAGTTGGGTTATGCTTAACTCCACTAGAGAATTTCCCCCCCGTACAAAGTTTCCCTTGGATGGAATTAAAGCTTTTGAATTGCAAGAGATGTTGTGAGGTGGTGGGTGTAAGTTTTCTACCTCACTATGCTCACAGTAAGAGTTAAGTTCGTCATTGTCTTCTTTGGGGACAATTTGTTTGCTTGCTACAAATACAAATTTTAGAAGGAAAAGTTTCAGAAGAAACACTAAAACCTTGCACAAAGGATTATATTCTTTTTTACATTGGGATGATGTGGACTGTTTATTACCATGTCTTTGCATGTAGAACATGCATGTAGGAGTCGCATGTAGAACTTGCATATAAAACATGCATGTAGGAGTTGCATGCAGAAACTGCTCCATCGCGTTCGGCTTTACGTAGAGCCAGTTGTAGCCAATGAGTGGGGAGAAGGGCGAGATCCCGTGGATATGGTTGCGATCGGCTGTACATTACTTTGAATCTTGTCCTTGCATTATTCTTTCTGCTTTGGCTGCTTCATATATCTCTCAATCCACTTCTGCATCTCCTTGCTATTGAGGATACAAAACTTATTGAATTTCTCCATTTGCTCTTCGCTCATCCTTCTAACAATCCCTTTTCCTTCTCTTTCTATGGTGGTATAGGTGATCTCTGCCATTGAGTTGTCGACTGGAAAAGAGAATAGTATTTCTTATGTCCACCAGGTTGGCAAAGCACACTCCCAATTGCATACTTGGAGCCATCAGTATGAACATGAAAATCAATATCCCAGTTGGGAGATATAAGGATGGGTGCTGTCATTAAGCTCCACGTTAAAATATCAAAGGCTAAGTCACACGCTTCTATCCATAAGAATTCCACCAACAATTTGTAAAGTGGTCTGGCTATCATGGCATACCGCAAGATAAATCTTCTATAGTAGCCAGCATGTCCGATAAAGACCTGTACACCTTTCGAATTTGTAGGAGGAGGCAATTCCATGATTATTTATATTTTGTCCATGTTAGTTGCAATCCCATGTTGAGAAATGATGTGTCCCAAAACAACTACGTGGGTGACCATGAACTGGTATTTTGTTGGATTTAAGGAGATGCCCTAATCCTTGCATTTGATGAGTATTGCTTCAAGACATTTTAAGAGGTCTTTATTGTTCGAGTGGCATGATGCACAAATCATCCATGAACACCTATAGGAGCTTATTTAAAAATGACTTGAAAGCGATGAACGTGACTCTTTGGAATGTGGGCGGGGCATTACAAAGGCCGAATGTCATGACTCTATAGGCAAATTTGCCCCTGTTTGTAGCAAATGTTGTTTTGGATTGGTCGGTAGGAGCAATTTGCACTTGGTTATAGCCACTAAAGCCATCCAAGAAGCTGTAGATCTATGATCCAACCACCTTTTCCAACATTGTTTCTATTAAGGGTAGAGGGTAGTGATCCTTGATTGTGGCGGCATTCACATTCTTTAAGTTGACATATATCCTTAGCTTCTTGTTGCGTTTAGGCACGATGATGATGAGTGAAACCCAATCAGTGTGCTCTATCTCATAGATGAATCTTGCATCTAAGAGTTTTTCCAGTTCATCATAGACCATGGTGCCATATTTTGGATTTGTTCTATAAAGTCAACATACCTTAGGGTGGGCACCTTCCCTAATAGGTATCGTGTTTACTGCTACTTCTGGTGAAATTCCCTTCATTTTGTTGTATAACCATTATAGGCAGTCTCAATATTCCATAAGGAGTGCTTTTACCATTGTTTCTTGTTCTTGTGTGAGTTGTTTCCCAATGAATACCAATTTCTCTTCCTCCCCTTAAAGGGCGAGGTTTATAGTGCGAGTTTTGGCCGATCCCTCATAGATTGGAGTCTCTCCAATGTTATCGGTTTCTTGCACTTCAGATTCTCTTAGTGGTCTTGGCATTACTATGGGGACACTACCACTGGTGTATGAAGTATTCTGTGACTTCACGAAGATCATCCTCTGATGTGTTGAACTAGCCATACATGGGTGGTCAATGGGTGGCATAGTATTGTTAATCAGTTCTTGAGGATCTAGTGTATGGCAATTGTCAATGGTCTCCAATTCTCGGATCCAATTGTTGACATTGCTTTGTGTATCTCCTACTAAGGCATGTTGTTGTGGGAGGGCTGATTTTCTTGACATTGTTGTTGAAGAAATTTCATCCAATGGTCTAGACACAATGGGTTTTACTGCTCCTACCCCCACATTGGCTTTTACTGCTGTGTCGCAATTTTGTATTGAAAATCTATCCATTCCCCAATCATGAAGGATTAATGCTTCACACAACCAAGGATGTCCAAGCAGAATTTGATAAGATTTCTTGGGGAGATCCAAGATTGTGAACTGAAGAGTAAAGCAGACTCTTGCTACTTTTGTGGATTCTCCATTCACTATTCCCAAGGGCTTTGCACATGAATATCTACAAGGCGTATGTTGAAATTAGGCTTTTGCATTGGTGGGAGACCCCATTCATCATAGAGATACTTGGATAGTACATTCACACCTACTCCACCATCCACAATGGCATGGACTTCATCATATGCTTTATGGATCAAAGGCACAATGATGTTGCATATGTCATCTCTTTCTCCCATCCGCACAGGGATATCTTCTATGTCTTCCATAAGTGAAGGGGGATTTGCTAATTCAATCCATCATTTGAAACTCTCCCATAGATTGGGACAATTTCATAAGAGGATTCCAATGGGAATGGACACAGGGCAACCTAGAATGCTAGAGAGTGCATCACCTTCAAGTTGGCGTGGCCGTACATTATGTTGTGGATCTTGTTGTTGGAATAGAGGCTCAAGTATAGTGTCAATACTTGGTGGGGCCAAGTCAGGGGTTGGATCTTATGCTTGCTTCTCAGCTTGGAATTGATCTTGTTATTTTTGCACCCATTATTGAAGTGCTTGAAATCGAGGCTTCTCCACTTCTGCATTAGGGTATGGAACTTCCATGCCGATGTCATAAACGTGCACCTTTTGTCCCAATGATGGTGTGGTTGTTGAAGTAAATGTATTCGATGTGCTGGTGGAGTTTGAGGAGATTTTCGGAATTAGTTTGTGGAATTTTTTTTTGTTTGTGTCAATGACTTTTTCTTGTTGCATGTACATATCGTGCCATGTGCAAGTGGTGGAAGATAGCATGGGCTCGGTGAATATATATGGTAGGTATAGGATGTACAGCTCCCTATAATAGTTTTTTGGGTCCTTGGCATGGCTGTCGTTGAATCTTATCACTTTTGGATTCCTCTTTTCTTTGGTTTTGTTATGGGTGATGGAGTTTTCACTCACAAACTCTGCAAGGCAAATGTGCTCGAGAGTGTTATCACATTTCAAATATTTTGCCATGGCATCATCAAAGTATATATCCGTACTTTTTGGATTTTGTTCCGTATTTTATTGCATTCTGATTCCACCATGTGCCATGCGTTGTTAATGTAGGATTCGCATTGAATTCAGCATCTTTGCCATGCAAAGACAGATCGCTATTCCAAGATATCGGATGTACTGGGTTGGAATTATGTTCGTTTTGGAGATTTACAAAGGCGGCACCCTTGCAGGTAATATTGTGTATTAAGACCATTCCGTTGCTTTCGTTGCTGTAGCAAAAAACAATAGTTGTATACAAAGGTGTAGTATATTAGGAGCTTTGTTCTATGGAGGCTTCAGTGTTGCACGCACAATTGCAGAAATGATGAATGATTGACTATAATCTTGCGCATTAATTGAGTAACAGCATTGTTGAAGGAATTGTTCCTTATTGACAAGGTTTGCCAGTGGACGATTAATGACACTCTTTGTGGTAGCATGAACTCTGTGAGAGGTTTGCTAGATAAGATTCCATCACCTGTGCTATAAATTCTAGATGTTGTTCTCTGTAGGCACACTCGTGATTTGTTTTTATTCATCTGTTCTTCTCATGGCGGCTTCTAGTGACCAAATGGAAACAAACATTGGAGCATTTGAGAGAGGTCCATTACGACTTTTGAATGAGACTTTGCTTACTTTCTTCCTTCCTTTCTCCATGTCAAACTTCTGTTTGTAATGATTTGATCCGGATTTTCCACTGTGTCGCTTATTGGTCGAATTGTTGCAGGTCTTGCCAGAGTATGTCCTCTTGTTGGTGCGTTGCCAGTGATGCCTGTGCATCCAAATATTGTCAACGAGCTCGGTGTTGAGAAGGGAAGTTCATCAGTTGTTGGGTCCCCTCCACGCAAGAGTGAGTATACGACATAACCGTGCATGCCTCTTTCCGTAATCTCTGAATCACGTTGTCCTTCAACTGAACATGTCGGAGATTCTATTGCATTTTATTTTCCTGGAGCTAAGCATGGCGATGAATGATTCGCTTTTGCTTTCGTCAAACTAAGCATGGCGACGCTCAGGCTCTGCTGCCACAATCATGTTCTGGTGCCACTAGTAGATTGTCTTCACTAGTTACATATATCTCCTGGCACTTTGAATTTTGTTTTTTCGTAAGTGAGCACGACAACAGTTAATTCTGGCAACTCTGTTTTGCTGCGATCACTATGCTACAGAGAACATTGAGCTAAACGTCTTGGTTTAATGCTGATACATTATGCTAAAGTAAGGGAGATCCATGCAACAACTTATTTAATGGGCACTACAGTTGTAGATTTGAAATGACTATAATTGATCAGAAGCTCCAGTGATCAAAACCAATACAAATTTCAAATTCAGTATATGCAATCATTATCATCATCCTCCTCTCAACAGCTACCTCCCAAATAGTCTGTATTTTTTTTCTTTCACCTCCGTCCATCCCTTTGAGATTCTTGTCCTCATCAAGCCAATCTATCACTCACCCATAGCTTTCTTCACAACCTTATCTCTCTATTTCTAGCCTTATCATCTTTGTTGTGATGGCAGATCAGAACCATCTAAAGCAAAAGGGCAACTCGTGTTTCTCCTCCACACCCCATTGAAGATTTCTCTATTTATGTTATCATTGGTATTCTATTGGCGGCAAATCGCATTCTCAAGTTTGCTCAACTGCCGTAGAAGGATGTCTATAATGAGAAGCTAGCTTCAAGGAGATCATGGACTCATATGGCAAGAACAATCATAGTCTAGTCATTAAACGACATGCATGTCAGGATTACTTCAAAGCTCCTACAGAGGGCATTTCGAATGAAGCGTGATAAGAAGATGGCAAATGCTAAATGCTATGATATGTTCTTTGAGGTGGGCAATTACTCGTCTTCACAGTGCTACCTCATCAACAAATTGAGAGATAAAGGCCTAAAGATGACATGTCGACTTTTTTATGGGTTCATCGGGATCAAGAAGAGTGTTGGGTATGTGTCCTACCAGTATGTAGCCTGAGTCATTACGGCAGTAGAGGTGTTCTTAATTTTTGAAAAGGCTTTTGAGAACTAGCTCCAAGGTATCAACAACAAGGGGCAAACCCATTGCAAGCTTGGACCCCGCTTATGTATGCTACACCATAGACTCATATTTGGAAGAGTGCCTTGGCCAGGTGCACTACTAGTAGGAATGGAAGGAACTTTGGGAGTGGGTGGGCAAGATGAATAGAAACAGAGTGAAGCCGAGTAGGGTAAGGGGAAATAGCAAGAGCAGGGTGAGCAACGGGACAAGGAATAGAAACGAGGCAAATCCAAGCAGGACAAAGGAGAGGAACCAAAATAGGGAAAGGGAGAAGATCAACAGTAGGAAAATGGTGAATACCAATAGGAGCAAGGATCTGGCAAGGAGAAGCCAGATAGCCAGATGGGTGGACAGCAGGGAGATGAGAAGCCAAAAAGGAATGATGACAAGGACACCTTGGAGAAAGCTAATGAGGATGGGAATAGCGGGCGGGGCACCCCCAAGGAGCATGAACAATTGGAAGGGACCCAGCCAGCAGGATACCCGTAACACAAAGGAAAAGGACGGCGAGGACACAATGGATCAGGAACCACCAAAAGCGACTGAGCCCATGCAAGAGCCAAGCAATAAGGAGTTGGCTCAACACTCGGTCCTCTCATCTTGTCTCCACTTCTTGCTCCCCTACAAATCCTTAGACTCGTAGAGCCCTTTCCTCTTGACCCACTACTAACTAAAGATGAGAATCGGGATCTCAATGTTACAAAAAGTCAGTGGAAGATGCTAAGAGAGAACATGGTCCATGCATCGCAATGCTTGAATTATCTGGCCACCCATTGGATTCCCCCACAGGTGCTGGAGCATAATTTGTTTTTACAGGTCAGTCCGGGAGGAGGTGACCGGATTTTTCAAAAGGAATAGACAGCCAATCTGCACAGGGCTGAAAGTGGCATGGCTGCAGAATGTAAGTCCCTAATAGAGCAATTGGAAAGCCAACGAGTGGTTTATGAATAACCTGGTTGATGCTCACGCTTAGCTACAATATGTATAATAAAGACCATAGTTGTAAGACACGTTAAGACACGACACATTAGACACGCTTTAGACACGAGTGTCTAAAGTGTCTTAAAGATAAGACACGTAAGACACGTTTTCCAGTTATAATAATATTAAATAAATATTAAATTTAAAAATATAAGTATGTATAAGTACAACTTGGTAGCAATGTAGCATGCTGCATGACTAGCTGCTAGTTTTAAGTTTTAACATTTTAGAAGTACAATGTAGTTAAGAGTCAATCATCATAGTCTTCAATAAAGTTTAAACATATGTCATAAATAACTCGGCCAATGCCACATGAAATTTGAATGAAATCTGAATCCTCATACATATAACTGAATGGAAAACTTTTGAATCTCAAGACTCATCCTAGTCTGAATCTGAGTCAAGAGTCAAGTCTCTCAAGACTCATCCTAGTCTGGACTCTGAATCTGCTAGGTCACTGTCACTGCCACTGCTGGATCCAAAGTCACCATCAGTGATAGTGTTACCCTCACTATCATACTGTGGCTCCTCGGGCACCTCATCCTCCTCCTCCTCCTCCTCATCCTCCCCCTCCTCCTCGTCCAAGGCAGACCGCATAGGTGTATCTGACGAGGTACTGGCCATAGCCACGGCTCTCCCATGGCCACGTCGGATGGCACAACCACGACCTCGTGCTCCTCTTCCACCACTCCTGCCTCTGACTCTGCCTCTGCCTCTGCCCCTGCCCTCTGATGTGTCCTTCTGTGCTGGAATAGCAATGGCTGATGATGCTGATCTACGACGTGAACGAGTGACTCGTCTATCTATGGTCTCTAGCTCTCTATGTAGCTGTGCATATATCTCCTCCTCATCAGCTTCAACTCTAGCATAAGTAGGCAACTCGGTTATGTCAATGCTTGTAGGATCCACCTGCAACAACATTTAGAAGCGAAATATATTTAGAATCGAAATCATAGATGATAGAACTGTGAACATGTTACAATAGACTCAAGCTAGTAGCTACCAATGTTACCTGCATTGGACCTGCCAAGTTTTTAAGCTTTCTTATAAGCCTCAAGTTTGCACGGCAGTATACTAAGCGCTCGAGTTGCCTTGTGCTTAACTTGTTCCTTATTTTCGTATGGATCAAAGAGTAGGAGCTCCAGTTCCTCTCGCATGCTCCTGCTGCACATTCCTTTTGCCATTTGGTTCCAAATCCCGAATCCCGATTGGCATTTACAAATCGAGATTAAAGGAGTGAGAATCAAGATCACTCATCATCTACATTTACAGTTTACCTAACCAGGAATAGCAAATGCCAAACTTCAAAGATATATGTCTCAGACTCTCAGCTCTCACCTGAGATAAAATCCGGAGAGCCAACTTCCGCACTCGAGGAGTGGAGTAGCCATATGTCTCCCACCACTCAATTGGCTTCACACAAATCTCTTTCCTTCTAGACGTGGGTCTAGAGAAGGAAGCACCCACACTATTCTGATACTGAGAAAGCTCCAAGTCCAGCTCCAATTGCTCATCCTCTGAAAAAACCCTCCCTATGTAGGCATCTCTATCCGCCAATAACTCTGGCTTATTGAATAAATCAGCTGACTTAAACAGTGGATGCAAAAGTGTTGCAAGCCCATGGATGGGCCTACACATGAACTGCCATCTCGTATCCACTAGAGACCTTATTTCTTCCAATCTACATATCAACATAATTTGTAAATTATAATAAACACTGATAATGGATTTATGATAAGTGATGATTCATTACTTATTAATATAATGGACATAGACCAACCTTACCTCTCAGGTGCAAGGGAGTTACATGTACTCAGCGAAACACGCAACTGCTCCATGAAATGATGGACCAAGCCAAGAGTACTTCCCTCCATATCAGTCACCCGCAAGACAGCGAATAAAGGATGGAGAGCTTTCACTATGGACTCCATGTCAGTCCAAAGTGAGTGATCCAAGCACATCCTCTGTACTGTCATGCTCTCTGCCCTGGTAGAGTCAGGCCACTCTAACCACATCCGAGACACCACTGTCTGTCGAAGAGCTGCATGCACTGCAAGAAGGCGCTCCAAAACAATGTGCATGTATGCAAAGCGTGTCTTCGATGGCCGGACAATTTCCAAGTTGCTATGCTCCCTGAATATGGCCAAGGCCTTGGGCTTCTTCTTAAAGAAGGCTGCAATGGTACTAGCAGTCTGCATCACACTAGCAATCCAAGGGAGCCGACCGATGTCCTCCATGAGAAGGTCTAGGCAATGTGAAGCACAAGGAGTCCATACAATGGAAGGAAACTCTGCCTCCACAAGCTCTCCCATCCTCACACAATTACTTGCATTGTCTGTAACAACTTGGACCACATTCTCAGGCCCTATCTCAATGATAGCTACTCGGATATGCTGAAAAATGACTTCACCTGTAGTGCTAGCACCTCCTCGACCTGTATCAACAGCTTTCAAAAAGTACGTACCAAGGCATGAGGATACCAATATATTAATGATGCCCCTCCTCCTAACATCACTCCAACCATCAGACAGAATGCTGCAACCAAATTTCTTCTATCCCTCCTTGATAGGATCAAGAGCTTTGTTAATTCTGCCTATCTCCTCCTCCAACACAGATGTCCTCATCGCACCATATGTCACACCTGTCCATGTATCTGTAGCTCCCACAACTGCCACTGCCTTGATCATCCTCTTCCACTGTGGTGTTTGTAGGACATTGAAAGCAAAATTGCATTCAATCACAGTCCTCCCAATTTCAATATCTGCCAAACGCTGCCGCTCTTTTTGCCAAGACTGTGTGGACAATGCACCTGATAAAGTCCCCTGGTGCTTTTTCGAAGTAGCCATAGTGGTGGATGGTTGTGAGGATGTAGCAAAAGCAATGCCCTCTTTCCTGGCCCTCTTCTCTGCATGAGAGGAACCAATAGCACTAGAGTCACTATCCATAGCATCATCAAGGTTGATAGTGTGAGACTCAGGCCCAACAAATCCTCATCTTGCAAGGCAGCAGGCATGGTACTAGGTCCACCACAAAGTTTTGGATGATCTCTGATAACTTTCTGCGCAATCTCAAAAGGAACAGAAGTACATCCACCAATTCCCCTACCACCAAGTCCAGACACATGGAGAATAAGACGTGTCGCTGAGCTCACAAAAGGCTCGCCACAATAATTGCATTTCCACTCTTTGTTTCCTGACCCCGTTGCCACAGCGGGGTTAATCATAGTGGTATGGATCCCCCAAAGTGGATTTGGAGGTTTAGGCATGGTAAATCTCTGCTGCAGCCTGCTATGCTGTAATTCTCTGTTGCTATGCTGTAATTCTCTGCTGCTATGACCTGCGACCTGTCATGTTGGCATGCACACGAGCATAATTCAATATAAATTTTGGGAGAAGTAGAACAAGCAAGTAAACTGCAATCTATAGACTAATTGTGTTGAGAAATGCACATGCCAAGCTTGAAGCAAGCTGCAATAGAAGCTTCAAGGCTCAAGCATTAAGCAGTGACAAGTCTAATGCATAAGGTGCTATGCAGCCCTAAGGAGGCCAAATTAATTAGGGCTTTCAGCCCATACTTTGCCCCCTTTAAATTTACTGTTATTCTAGCAGGCTCTTATATGAAACAAACCCAGAAGAGGGCCAACTTTCTTAGGGATTTCAGGAATCAGCCCATAATTGCCCCAATTTTTTGGGAAAGGAGAAAGCAAGATGCAGAGTGGAGCCAGCACTATATAACGAGATAAAAGAAGGCTGAAGCAAACGATGCAGTGTGCACAATGTGAACCTGAAGGCAGGCTGAGCCCCAGCCTCCAACGTTGATGGTCGTCACCCAAACCAGCAGGCTGCAGAAGGTGCAAAAAATGAACGTACGGTAAATCCGTACAGTGTACGGCAGATCCGTACGGTGCACGGCGAATCTGTACGTGTGAGTACGTCGAGTCCGTACGGTGTGTACGTCCTGTCTGTACGAGATACGTCAAGTTTGTATGGCAAATCGTCAGCAGTTCTGCGGGAGAGGCGAAAGAGTGTACGGATACCGGACGGCTTGTACAGCGAAACGAAAATGCAAAGTCTAAGGTTCCATTGTCCAAAACGTAGGGTTTTTTTAATTTTATAAAAAAAATTTAGAGCGTGTCTAAACGTGTCTTAAGGTACGACACGTGTCTTAAGTGTCTTAAGTGTCTTACCATAAGACACGAGTGTCTTAACAACCATGATAAAGACTAATGATGACCACTTGCAGTGCAAGCTCGAGTGCCAGAAGGACCTAACAAACAAGGCTCAGGGCATTGTGGCATCCATTGCTACCAAAAATGTGAACATGCAGTGAGCCGTGTAAAACCTACAGCAATAGGTCACAACAAGCAAGTAGTAGTAGGTGGACCATAGCCGAGTCGAGGTGCTAGAACAGGAAAATGCACGCCGGAGGAAAGAAGCAGCACATGAGCAAGCCCTATGGGAGGAGAATGCACGGCTCCAAGGGCATCTAGAGAAGTACCAGCAACTTTAGCATCTCATCCATCTCCTCTAGGTGCACAAAGAACATCCCAACAACCACCTCGCAGATGGCCACCTGATTACAATGGAGCCGGTGGACAAACGGGTGGCTGCCAAATAGTCAATTTTGAGCGAGCAGGTAGGCACCTCATGCCACCATTCTTGGGCATGGTACTTCACAACAACCAAAGGAGCAAGAAAGGGTCACGACCCAAACACTGTTAATGCTACATTCTAATTAGAAGACACATACCGAGCAGGCAGTACAGATGGACTACAGTTTAGATACATCAGTGCAGATTAGAGTTTTGACAGCAATCTTGGATAAGGAGGTGCAGACTGAGCAGACTTTAGATGCTAAGCCCATTTTGTCGGAGGGTATTTCAATTGTTGTATCTGCAATGAAAACTTTGAGGCATGTTCCTATAGGGAGAAGATGCCTATCCACTATAAGGTTTATCGGCAACTGGCAAGAGACGAGGTGTTTACTACACCCCCTATGCACTAGGACATTTTGGAGCCTGTCCAACAAATTTTTAAACTGACAAGGCCATCTGAGACTTCAATAATTTTATGGAAGAGCATGCTAAGCGGCTTCAAAGCCCAGAGTGCAAGTTGATTCTCGCACGAGTTCGGCAGCTACCCAAGCTTACTATGGCCGAGTTACCCATCTACTATGGCAAACTTTACGGGAGCTCGAGCACCTAATCAATAGCCATGTAACTAAATCATGGTGCATGTAGTATAACATCTGTGACCTTTGTAAGGAACAGGGGATTAAGTGAGAGGAACACGTCAGCTAGGTGCAGCAGTATTGCACCAATTTTGAAACTCTTGGCATCGGCTTCCCATTTGAGGACCCAGTTTTTTAACTTGGTCCCTAGATTGGTTGGTTGAACCCGATCGGCCCCTGCTAGACATCTCCAATATCTATCCTTGGCCACCAAGGGGGTGCCATTTTGAACCAGCACATTCACCTCCTCAACAACCCCCTACAGATCAAGCCGAGCCTTCTCAACCACCCATCCACCCATGATTGTCTCGTCAATGAAGGCATCGCCGACCCCAAGGATTCAATCCACAAGCATCGACCTTCGAGCAACTCCTAGTACCTACTACTCCATGAGGACACGAGCAATGGTAGCCGAGGCGAGATGTTGGGCCTAGGTCAGAGGCCAACTAGTACATGGTCAGCGAGCACATTTCTAAAGTATCAAGTTTAAATAAAATTAGAAGACCATATTAGATAAAGTGGGAAAAAATGGCATTTCGGGAATTTTGAAATTGGTTGGATTTCATTAAATTTGAGAATTTTGCATTGATTATGGGAATCCTCCATTAATTATGGAAAATAAGTTGATTGTGGGAAAATTCATTACTTTATGGGAAACTTCATGGCTAGTGGGAAGTTTCATTATTCAATCATGGTTCTATTTTTTAATTATTTATGATCATGTATGGGTTCCCAACCCTAGCATGTAGCCATAAAATGGTAGCATTCTATATTCACACTCACATAATGGTGGCATGCACCATAGCTTAGCTTTTCTTTACTGCATAATAATTTCTTTCTTTTGGGAAGTAAGCTATGTCTAGGAGTAGTTTGAACCTTAGTATTGCACTAGGCTCTTCACTCTATGTTTCAGCATGATCTTGGATTAATGTGATGTTTACATCATGAAGAGGGTCTACTAACTTCCATATGATTGAACCTAGAAACATTTCAGAGGGGTATAAGTGAAAACTTTATCAGTAGGGATGTGAAATGTGAGATCTTAGACGTGTTGTGTTTCTATAGTCCTACATGGCATGAGATTTGTGTGGCCTATGAAGCACTCTTGGCGACTCTATAATATTTCTTATTGTATTTCTCTTATTTTCATTTAATATAATTCTCTACATCTTCATGCAAAAAAAAAAAATCATTTTGGTGGGTTCAGATCTAGGAATTTGTTCCACCGGGTGTGCTAATGATAACCCATAAATGTATGCTATGGAATATGCATTCATACATGAGATATGAAGGGATGTGGAATTTGGTGGTTCCCAACTCCCTTACCGACATTTTTAGGCATGTAGCTTATCCTTCTTGTCTCTCAAGTATCTTTTGATGATGAAATGAAGGAAATGGAATGCATTACATTTTTAGCCTATGTATTTCTCTCAAAATGAATGTCTTATTCTCTCTCATCCTCATCACTCTGAGGCTCTTTCTCTAGCGGGAACATCATGTCATGGGCCCTTCCCCCTTACCATTGGAAACTCCTACCATTTCACCAATTTTGTGCATCTTCTATACCATAATGTTTGAAATCTCATCTTGCCATTGGTGCATTGGAGGTTGGCCAATGATGCAATGGAGGTCGGTTCAATAAATTGTGCATCTTTAGCTATAAATAATACATGCTCGACGCTCCGACTTACTCTGTCCCTCTGTCTTTCGGACCTCTGTGTATCCCAGCAATCAAGCAATCTCTAGTTATCTTCCTGTCTAGTAGTCTACCTTCTTTTTTAATGGTGATTACCGCATCTGTCTTTCGGAACCGCGCCTTGCATGTGGGTATTACGGTGATCCTACATCGTCAGACTGAAGAAATGGAAGTCCTCAAATGCTGGGTACAGGCGCGGGAGAAGATGAGTCCTACGGAGTTCAAGAGCTGGTTGCGAGCCGACTTTGGAGCTGTGGTTATAAAGCCGATCCTACATCGACAGACCGAAGAAATGGAAGCCCTCAAATGCCGGGCAGCGCTGGCGCGGGAGAAGATGAGTCCGAAGGAGTTCAAGATCTGGTTTCGAGCCGAATTCAAGGAACAGAAGACCATTCTTAACGGCAGCCTAGCGCGCGTGGAAAGCATAGTGAGCAAACTGCATGAAAAACACACATTGATGCCAGTGAAGTAGGTTCGGACGATTGCTTTCTCATTCTTTGTGAATGCGTGTGTCTTGCATCTATCTTGATCTGTAGGTGGAGGGGATGGAGCCAAGGAAGGGTGATTACGAGAACGAAGAGGATTATGCAGAGGCTATGGGGTTATGGATGCTGGCGGGCGAGGAGGCGGCCAAATTAACCAGGAGATGGGTAGAATTTTTCCGAGATCTGGCGACAGGAATCAAGGAGTGGCTTCATCAAATCGCGAAGGCAGGAAAGATGATCCAGGAAAGCTACGCTGAAATCAAAGAATTCCTCGACTGGCTTTCGAGTGAGGCCATGGCCATGTTCAAGTTGTTCTTCGGTGAGCTAAACTAGTTAATTGTTACATATGGAAATTTTTGTCATAGAAAAACGTTGCATTATTTCAAATTCCACATTTTGTCCTACAAGAGCATTGAAGCCCTACTTGGGAGTTCTCTCCAAGAGTTTTATCTTTAATTATCACCCAAATCCTCTCATAAGGTCCTCTTCTCACCAACTTTTTAAATAGATTTGAAGATAAGCTCGGTTTTCCTTCTGATAAGATCCACATTGCCTTTGATAAGATCCACATTGCCTTTAACAAACACTAATTTTAGAAGGAATTTGCTATAGATTTCATGATAAGGTAGGTTGTCATTCTTAAGATTGCAATATGTCCACATTGCCTTCAATAAACGCTTATTTATTTTTTCAATCTCTTTTTTATGGACAATAGTAAGAAATTCCATGTAGGGATTCATCCTGAGAAGGCACTTCACTAATAGCCTGCCTCACTACATCAATATGGCTTCAAGATTATCCATTCCACACTTTGTCATTCTATAAGAATTCTAAATTACTTTACAGATTTACTACAAAATTTGACGTATTTTTATGCATTTACTATCAAAAGTTATAGGAAAGCAATTTTGTTGTAATTGCTAAGATGATGGTAGCCATATAAGAGTCACTGGGATCCTCTGATGCTATATTTGGTACTTTAATCGATAGCAAATTTTGACCAATATATATCGATTATACCGTCGATGATACTAAATGAGCTGTCCCTAGGAGGATTAAAGGCACAAGTCAAAGAGTTGATGGTCTTTCAGAGGCAATGATTTCACTGTACTTCAACTAATCATTCTAAAGCGCTTAGTTAAAAGCATGTAAAAATGCTTGAAATTGCTACCTTGGAATACCCATCATCACTACAAGCAAAAATGCAAAACATTGCCTGAAGCATGCATTAAGGCTAAAAATGGGTTTGTTGGTTCAAGATTGTGACCTTAGGGACTAGTAAGGGAGGGACCTTTAAGGTGGTGAGGGGCATTCTTCAAGGTTGTGTACCTTGTGATCTCCTTACATGCGTGAGATCCCCCCTCCGAGAGTGGGGAGTCATGGCCTGAAGTGACAGAGGTGTGAGAGCTCTTCTAGTATGGCGCTAGAAATGTCATCGGGATTGCAAGAGGTTGGGAGGCTGTCAACCAACCTCTGTGAAAAAGTTTGGTGGAGCATGCAAAACCTTATGAATGGGGATCAGTTGTGGGGGAACGAGATTTGGGGAGAGGGGAAGACAGTTCCAAGGATAGTCCCCCTTCCTACACTAAGATAGTCTTGTGGAAACTCAAGTCAGGGTTCTCGAAGCTTTCAAACGAGGTTGCATGAGATACTATTTATGTAGATGTGGCCAAAAGAGAAGTAGAGCCAACAAAAAGACACCTTAGAGGAAATGGCATCAAACATACAATCCCCTGTTATCTTCATTTTGATGCTATCAGACTAGAGGCGGAGAAGTTAGCTAATGGGGGAGTATACCCTTTTTTACAGGCAGGGTTCCTAAGTTCGGAGAGTTGTGGGAGTTCTTGGCCTTTAAGTGCAAAATACCAATGGAAGGGTGTGCAGCATGGTTTATGGGCAGAGTGTTCTTTCTCCTTCTATGTGTGTTTAAAGAGATTAGAAGTGATATTTGGGGTCATTTATTTGTCTTCTATAGTGTGGTTCTCAAGACTCCCTAGAGTCCTTTTAATGTGGATGAGTTTTTATTTAAGGAGTGTCCAATATGGGTGGATTTTCTTGGGATGCTTGCATGGACTGGTAAATCATTTGACGTGGCACCAACACACTCGGGAGGATTCTAGTGGTTTCGCCTTTGACAAAAGTTGTCTTCAGAGCTAGAAGAGCGTGGATCTTGTGGGATCGTAGCCAAGCTATAGCGGATTATGTTTCGGTCCATGGTTTCACCTTCGATAAAAGTTGTCTTCGGAGCTAGAAGAGCGTGGATCTTGTGGGATCATAGCCAAGATATAGTGGATTATGTTTCAATCCATCTTCCAGAGGATGTGGTGGTCATTCAAAAAATCTGATTTGACCCATTTTTGGATGATGTTGCTTGTGTAGGCATACAATCCATTACACACGAAATTGTCCTACAATGGAGGACCACACGAGTCTTACAGGTAATGATAAGGAAGGTAACAAGACAAGATGAACTCTCCAAAGCAGGAGTCGATCATACATGAGACTGAGAATAGCTCCCAACAGTTGGGGGACAACCCTTAAACAGGCACTGTGACATCTGCTTCCTTGACAACAAAGCCAATGGAAGCTAATATAGTTCAAAAAGAGGACATGCAAGAGAGGATGGAGGCAACTGATGGACGGATGCCATCGAAATCATTGCATGCATTTGTACGTGCAACCAGGATTCGTCGCCCGCCCACATTGAAAGGTGAGTCGACTAAATCTCATGATGATAATTCTCAAGAGCAATGGAAGGTGGTGGGTTTTAAAGGAACAACCAGAGGCTCGAGGATCAACATGCTAGCTCTAAAGACCCCCCACACCCTATGGAGACCCAAAAGAATTTTATATTGCTGAGGAAGAAGTTTGTGAAGATAATGATGATCAAGAGGTCACATATGCTTATGCTACGAAGAGAATCTTGGAGGACAGACCCCAGATAGTGAAAAATTTTGAGCAGGTTCTACCAGATTTAAGATATAGTGGAAGGGTGTCTCCAAAAGAATCAAGAATATGGCTAGATATGCAGAAGGTAAAGAAAATACAACTTCATTCAGGATGCCTACAAAGGTATTGCCCAATTTAAGAGGTAAGGAAGTCTTGCCAAGAATTGTGGTGGTGTGAGGGTGGTGTCTGTAAGAAAATAATACAACGTCTATGCTCAACAGATAACAGGATCTCGTACACAAGAGAGAAAACCAGATAGTATGGAGAATCAAAAATTTGATTACTGTAGAACTGATACAATAGATGGCGCTGCCTCCCAACTGTGCGCTCCTGTGAAAGAAGCTTCGATGGCAAGCTGGAAACAGTAGAAGACGGAGGCTGGATGCTAAGGAATCAGGGTTGTTGTAGCCAGTGATGAAATGGGCTTCACAGGCTCGCTCTTATATAGCCACCAGTCATAGTCGGTTAGACCCAATGTGGTGACCGACCCAATCTGCCCAAAACGGACGACTAGGGGTCGGTCCCGAAATAGGCCACCGACCACACGATAGAACTGGTGCGCAAAATAGAGCAACTAATCTACAGTCTCCGTTCGGCCCAGAGCCATCCAAGATCACATCTGAGGCTCCAAACGGGCTCTACAACCCGAGAGTGGGCTACCCCAGGAAATGCTCCGTCTACCCTCAATGTGGTCAGTCATGGGATGCCTTCCCGCACTTGCATGTAGCCTAGTTGGAAGTGTACCAACTCTATCTGAAGCCATCCAGCCATCAGGCCACACATGGCCCCCATCTGCTGGTGTCCAAACTAGGACCTACCATATAACCGAGCTACTCAAATGCCTTCTCCTCATATGGGGGGCTTACAAGTAGAGTTAGCTGGTTCCCGCATAGTTACTTGAGAGTGGAGCATTGATATCTAACACCCCCCCTCAATGTCAACCCGCAAGTGAACTTACTTTTTCGGCCCAATGCTAAGTCGATGAAGATGCCTCTCTGACAAGTCTCTTCCAAGAGCCTTCGTGAAGATGTCCGCAGCATTCTCTATAGTCAGACAGTACACCAAGTCGACCTCTCCATCCATGATGAGCTCGCATACAAAGTTATATTGAATCTCAATGTGTTTTGTGCGAGCGTGGAACATCGGGTTCTTTGCAATCGCCATGCAACTCTGATTGTCACATGATAACTGCATGGGCTTGTTTTGCACTGCACCCATGTCCCCTAAAATCCTCCTCAACCACACTGCCTCGCAAGAAGCAAAGCATGTTGATTTGTACTCGGCCTCGGTAGAAGAAAGAGCAACTATAGGTTGCTTCTTGCTGACCCATGACACAGCTCTAGATCCAAGTGAGAAACACTAACCTATCACTGATCTCCTGTTGTCCACGTCTCTTGCCTAATCCGAGTCACAAAATCCGGTCAAGGTATTTCCCTTGGTATAGGTGATGCCATAATCAAGTGTGGCTTTGATGTATTTCAGCACCCACATCCCTGCCCTCCAATGGTTCTCCTAGGGCTTATTGGAAAACCTGCTTAGTACACTAGTCACAAAGGTGATGTCCGGCCGTGTGTTACACAGGTAAATCAAGCTGCTCACAAGCCTTCTGTACTTCGCTTCATCCACCAGTAGTGATGAATCCTCGTTTGAGAGCTTCGCGTCAACCTCCATAGGGGTACCAACTGTCTTGCACTCAGCCATGCCAAATGCCTTCAGTATCTCACCAACATACTTCACCTGTGAAACGAAGATCTGTTGCAGTGAGCCTGTGAAGCCCATTTCATCACTAGCTACAGCAACCCTGATTCCTTAGGATCAAGCTTCCATCTTCTACTATTTCCAGCTTGCCATCGAAGCTTCTTTCACAGGAATGCACAGTTGGGAGGCAGCACCATCTATTGTATCAGTTCTACAGTAATCAAATTTTTGATTCTCTATACTATTTGGTTTTCTCTCTTGTGTACGAGATCCTGTTATCTGTTGAGCACAGACGTTGTATTATTTTCTTACATGGTATCAGAGCTTGGACTCTAGCAAGAAGATTTGGTAGTGTGTTTCTGTTTGCGAGCAGATTGTGAGAGATGGCCCAGCCCACAAGACTGCGAATCCCACCGTTCGGTGAAAGCGGAAAGTTGGACGGCTCTAACTATCCACTCTGGAAGTTCAAGATGAAGACCATCCTAAGTGCATACGAGCTTTGGGATATTGCTACTGGGGTGGACGTGAGGCCAGTTGCGAGATTGGATCTAGCCAATGCAGGACAACAGATAGTACCAACTACGGATGAGATTCTTGCGTGGATAAGAAGAAATGCAGATGCGTTGTGTTCTATTGTCTGTAGTGTGAGTGATTCCATCATGGCGTTAATTCAACATGTCACCACAATGGAGGAGGCATGGACGGTCTTGAAAAAACAGTACAAGACCACGAATCAGACGCGGATTCAGAATTTAGAGACTCAACTCCTGAACGAGAAATTATCTGAGTCTGAAGTGGTAGAGTTCATCACTAGGGTATATCTGCACGATCAGATGACTGCAATTGGCATCACTATCACCAGCAAGAATCTTACACGAAGGTGCATATGGATTCTCCCACCTAAGTACGATGGTCTTGTTATGGCGCTAAATACGCAGAATAGAAATCCACCCCTCAACTTTGAGGATTTCAACGCGATGCTTCTGGAGGAGGAGATGCGTCAAAAGACGAGGACTGGAGAAGATTCGGCTTTCTGGATCGGATCAAAGAAAGGTAAGGGTAAGGACTCTGGTAACCCATCTTCTTCTGATGATAAAAAGAGAAAGAAGAAGATCAAGTGCTTCTATTGCAACAAGGCAGGGCACAAGCAGAATGAGTGCTAGAAGAAGATTGCAAATGAGAAGAACAGAGTAAAGAAAGAGACTAGCAATAGCACGGAAGCAGTACCAGTAGAGCTGTTCATAGCAATTGAGGAGATTCACACGGAGGCAATTCATATACCTACGGATGAACCGTGGATCATTGATAGTGGTGCATCATGCCACATGACCAGTCACAAGGATTGGTATACCTCTCTACAGTCGGTAGGGAATGACATCCTGGTAGCAGTCGGCAATGATGCAAAATGTCTAGCAAAAGGAAAAGGTACAATTGCTCTCAAGTCAGATGGAGTTATAAAACATTTGTCCGATGTTCTTTATGTGCCAGATATCAAGAGGAACTTGTTGTCCATTTCTGCAATCACGGATCGGGACCTCAAAGTTCAATTCGATAAGAATGGTGCACAGATCCTGGATCTTCAAGGGAAGGTCGTTGGTAAAGGTACACGGCGCAACAACATCTACGAACTCTTAGCTTTTAGTGCTCGAGCGGATGTGAAGAACACTAAGCTGTGGCATGAGAGGTTTGGTCATCTAAACCTTAGTTCTTTGAAGGAGATGCATAAAAGTAGAATGATTGTAGACCTACTAGAAATTTCAGATCTACCCGATGTATGTGAAGCTTGCATGATGGGCAACCAGCATCGGCAACCCTTTCCTAAAGAGGCTAGCAGGGCAAAGGCTCCTCTAGAGCTCGTTCACATGGACCTCTACGAAAAGATGGAGATGGAAGCTTTGGGTGGTTCCTACTACTTCATGACACTGAACGGCGACTACAGTAGAAGGATATGGATATACTTCTTAAAGAGTAAAGACGAGGCTTTTAGTAAGTTCAAGGAATGGCATGTAATGGTCGAGAAAGAATCGGGGAGGAAGGTGAAGAAGTTGAGATCAAACAAAGGTGGAGAGTTCACATCAATTGAATTCAAAAGTTACTGCAAAAGTCACGGGATCAAGAGGCAAAAACCCCCGCCACATACATCATAGCAAAATGGAGTAGCAGAACGCAAGATGCACGTCATCTGCGAAATGGACCGAAGTATGATGAAAGGAAAAGATTTGCCAAAGACTTTCTGAGCTAAAGCATGTAACACTGCAGTTTACATTATGAATCATAGCTACACAAAGGCTGTGAATGGGATGACTCTATTGCAGGCCTTTTCTAGTAAGAAACCTTCAGCTGCACATTTCAAAGTTTTTGGATGTGACTATTTTGTGCATGTCCCTGATGCTACTAGGACTAAATGGGAACCGAAGAGCCGAAAGTGTATTTTCTTGGGCTACAGTGAAGAGGCGAAGGGTTACCATCTCTATAACCTTGTTACCAAGAAGGTAATTGTAAGTCGCGATGTGGTCTTCTCAGAACAGCCGCATCAATTGGAGGAGGATGCTTCCTTCCCAGAAAACCAGGACCAAGATATCCATCCAGTACCACCACCAACAGCTAACCGAATTCCCCCAACGGTGCTTGGGAGGATTCAAGACAAAGAAGAGGAAGAAGAGCCTGCAGAACCACAACGGCAACGGCCATTCCTGAAGTGGGTAAAGTAGCTTTTGGATGGCAGAGAACCTCTAGCCATTGAGGAGGAACCATCTGAACACCGCCAATGCAAGAGATTAGAGGAGCAAAGAAGGGCGTAGGAACACTTGGTCAATTACGCTTTGATGACAGAGGTGATCCGTGCTGATGAACCCAAGTGTCTTGAAGAGCCACAGGGTGATGCATCATAGGTGGATGGAGGCTATGTAGTTGGAGTATGGCTCCATAATGAAGAACAACACCTGGGACCTTGTGGATTAACCACCAAAACGCAAGGTAATCGGCACCAAGTGGGTGTACAAGACCAAGTACAATTCCGACGGCACGTTGGATAAGTATAAGGCTCGGCTCGTGGCAAAAGGATTTGCACAGGTACATGGTTTTGATTATCAAGATACTTTTGCTCCCATAGCTCGACTAACCACAATTCGCAGTGTTTTGGCTTTAGCTGCCCAGGGAAGTTGGCCTGTGTTTCAGATGGATGTAAAATCCGCCTTCCTGAATGGAGATCTCAAGGAGGAGGTATACGTGGAACAACCACCAGGTTTTGAGATCCCTGGTTCAGAAGGTAAAGTATACAAAGTGAAGAAGGCACTTTACGGGCTAAAACAGGCCCCACGAGCGTGGTACCAGTGAAATTGTAATTTTTTTGAAGAGTCTTTTTGAGGCAAAAAAATGAGCTAATGCTTGGGAGGATTAAATTTTTAATTCAAACAGTTGATGGTCTTTGAGAGGCAGTGGTTTTTTGACTCCTTCCTACTTCAACTGATCATTGTAAAACTATTAGTTCAAGCAAGTAAAATGCTTGGAATCATTCCATCTATCATCACTACCATCAAAATTATTAAAAATTGATACATACATACATACATACATACATATATATATATATATATGTATAGAGAGAGAGAGAGAGAGAGAGATGCATACATACATGCATACATACATATGTACACGTATATATATATATATATATTATTAATCAAAACACTGGCGGGCTATCACTTGGCAAGGGTGAATACCCCATTGATTCCAAGAACTCTTTTCGTACTTTAACTATGTTGATATCAAGGCCTATATGTGAGTGTCTCTTAGAGTGAGTGCCACTCAAGTGCTTAGTATGGGTATAGATTAGGGACCTCATGTTATAGGTGAGGTACATGTGTGTGGCTTCATCTATGAGGTGTTAGTGTGAAAATATAAGGCTATTCTTAGCCTATAAAAAGATATGTATGTATTTGCACAATCAATCAATTAGATCTAGCTAATCAATGGCTCAAATTCATGTTACATCTTTCTCTCTCTCATACTTCATCATGCCTCAACAAATGGTATGAGAGCCTTGTGCCCATTAAGAAAAAATGGAACTCATTTTGGGGCCCTTAAGAAATTCACAATTATTATTATTTGCTTTCCTCCAAAATATGCAAATATGGATTTAAAGATTCCTATAAGATTCTCTCTCTAAAGAAAATTTCACCCTAATCTTGACTCATGCTGGCAATAGATATGTTTAGCTCCCATATTAAGTCCTCATAATTAATCCTCATGTATCTTTGTTTTTCAAAATTGTGATGCATCCACGCGAATGATTAACATAAAATTTGCGATAAATCCATCACTAAAGCTTTATTTTATAAAAAGATGATTAGGATGTAAAGCAGTGGGACAATATTGCTCAAAACAATGGCAACATGTGACCACACCACTGAAGAACATGTAGCAAGAAGAGGCTTTACCATGTCCATGTTGATGTGTATGAAAATGAAAGAAGGGTACACAAGTAGGTGCAGAGAACATGAGGATAGAAGGATTACATCATATCAATTTATGATTTTATAGAGGCATTTATCCAGAATGTCCAATTGAAAACTATATTTCTCCATTTTCTAATGTGAAAACATTGATGATGTATGTGGGCAATGGCACTAAGGGATAGCATGGATACATCACAACTCAAAATTTTGCTATTGCAAACATGTACAAAGGCTTGTACTAAGAGAAGAATGAGATGAAATTAAAATAGATTTGTACCAAGAGAAGATGGAGATGAAATTGCAATAGATAGAAAAATGCTCTAGATTGAAAGAGCAACTATAGAACACATGCAAGACAAAGGAGAAAATGAGGAAAGCCAAAATAAAAGCCACTCCCTTGGGAGATAGACTCAAAATTAGAAAATTTGCATGGCAGTGGAGGATGCAAGCATAGAGTTCAGGAAAAAAAGTAAGTTTTATTTTGCTTTTTTTATTTTGAATGCAACACAGAGACAATGATTAGCTAATGATAATGGAAATTGAGCATACGAAAAATCTTTTTTTGTGTGCTTGTTGTAGGAAAATCCTAGATCCTCAAAAGGAGGATTAATGTCGATCCTAGTTCCCTTCGAGTAAACAAATGAAAGCCTTACTATCACATCCTGTTGATAGTAGTTAATTGTTACCACCATTGCAAAAATTATTCTAGAGGAGAAAAAAAATAACTCACTCAAACATAACATTGTGCGATAGTTTGTAAATAGCAATAAAGTTTATGTAAACTTAATCCAAGAGGCACTTGATGAGAGTAGAGTGTCCATGGAAGGCTATAACTTTATTTGAAAAGCATTTTTTACAACAACCTTGAAAGATTAGAGAATATAACTTGTGCTCTTACTAAAGATTGCAAAAGTGTGGAAATTAAGATGCCTACTCAACTAGCAACAAATAGAGCTGATTATATTGGAAATTATTTTCAAATTGAAGGGGTGTACAAAAAGGACAAGGGAATCACTGTGTATAATCCCTAGAACAACATTTTTGTCGATCTTCAACAAGTACAAATTTATGGTATCACATTTGAAGAGTGCCAAAGGACGTCTCAATTTTTTTATAAAGCTAGATGAATGTAAAATTATTAAGGAGAAAAAGATTGAATGAGTAACCATCATACTAATGAATAGATCTCTTGATTCATGAATTATAGAAGTAGACCTAAAAGACTTTACTATGCAATCAGAAAAGCACATTTGGTGTGGCTAAGATCAAATAAGACAAGTACACACTTGTATTTTGAATGGTTTTCCATAATCATAACATATTAATGTATGATTCTTCAATTGCACTACTCAAGGAGCCTTGCATTTTCAATGGCAAGTTAAGATAGAGGATGACCACCAAACTCTCGATTGGGTATTCCACCACACAAAAATATACAAAATTATCAAAAATCAAGTACAAGGAGGGCATCTTCATGTCAACGGTAAAGCTTATCTCCAAGCATGGAGTGGTATATGGAAAGTGACCTCAAGACCATCAAGTGTATATTCAATATAAGAAAAGGAGGTGATTCAAAGTCTCCATGCCTTTACTACAAGAAGCTAGCATATGTCATGGATCCTAAGTGGTGGAGGAAAGCACCTAATAGAGATAACGTTGATCCAAAATTTAAAGTTTTCCTTATGATATCCCTTTGTGCAATGTACATATATGCACATTGCATGCTTTATGTTGGATCATTGTTGGAAAGTAAGTATTTTGTACATTGGATTTGCTTGGAATATTTGCCCTAAAAAGAATAAGAAGGAGGCACTTAAAGCATTGGAAAAAGTGTTCTTGGACATTGGTTTCCATGGACGAGCTTTTCATATTATGAGAGATCTTAAGTATCAACAAATGGAAATTAAGTTCCTATCAAGCCATCTATTGGTGGAGTCAAAGATAAAATATTTTATCACAACCACAAAGTAAAAGAAAACCAAATAGACAATCAAGATTCTTTTGAGAGTAAACTATGGGCTTTGGAAGCTCATACACAATGCTATCAAAGATCATGAGGCTGACGAAATTGCACAAAGTTTCAAAACAAAAGTATGGAAATGATTAGACAAGCTATTCATATTTTGTGACAAACACACTCAGAGCAAGAATGATCATGGTTCATTTGAAGAGGAACTGAAGAATTTTGAAAATTCAATGAAAGAATCTCAAATACCTTGTAATATAACACACTCCATGATTACAAATTTTCATTATTTCCTTAGTTGCATATCCTTATGTCATGTCAAAGAAAAGTAACCTCTTGTTTTTCATAAATTCAACATATTATCTATAATCACCTTTTTTATTTTGTTAAAAATAGGGATGCCTTGCAATTTGGTCTACCCAGGGAATAGAGAGGTCTCATTACACAGTATGAAATGCATTTTTTTGATACAACCATAGAAGGAAATAGTCTCAAAGATTTTTTTTAATGGTTCCATCGATGTATACTATAATGGCTAATCAACACAGGACAAGATCGCATTCTCATCTGCCTTGAGATCCTTTTCCTTTTCAAGGAAGATGCTTCTCTCTAAGGATTCTCTTGCTTTTCCCTTATGCTCCTCCCCTTTTCCAAATTGGTTAAACTTGAGGTCTCTTTGAGCCATCAATAATGACTCAGCATCATCTCATAGTCTTCCTCACAATTCTAAGCCTCTTCAAAGTAAATGGATAGAACTTCTTGTGAGTTGAAGTTGTTTACTATGCATAAGAATGGTCATCCACCACAAAAGTCTCCTAAAATTCCAATTGGCATTGCAAAACTTGTGAGCCTTATCAGTTTTTTAGCAAGAAATATTTACAACGATGAAAAAAAATGGTGATAGGTGATGGTGAAGGAGACAAGGATGGAATTATTTCGACTAGATTCCCCTGCCCACCACTTGGATCTAACATTGGAAATGATCTAGGAAAAGACTATGATGATGGCATGGAAGTAGCAAACAGAACTGACGACCCGACTTGACAGGATCTTCGATCCCGTCCAAAGTGGTCTGCTGATGTGACATTTGAAGACGCTTTCCCTGAACTTCCTAGAGAGAAAACATTTGTAGCAGCTGAATGCCACCAGTCGATGCTAAAAAGTGACACAGGGGCCCTTAGGGAAGGCAGAATATCTTCCAACTTGAAAGAAGCTCCAACACCATAGGATAGAAATGGACACTCCCCATCAGCTTTCAGAGCTGGGAGAGGGGGGGCCACAGTATCTTATGTAGTAGTAGTGCAGAAAGGTAGAGGAGGGTTCTTCTCCCTTCCAGCGAGAAAGGAGGCTACTTCTCACTTTGCCAATCTAGGTCAGATAGAAGACAAAGACAAGGAAGGACATGACAGTCCCGTTGCAAAGCTACAAGAAACTAGAGATCCCCAACGTAGAACTCAAGAACCCGAGCAAGGAAAAAGAGGTAAAAGAGGAAAGGGAAGTGCTGGAGACAGAAAAGGAAGTAAAAGAAGGAGCTTTTCCTTCAAAAGGATCTCCAAGCACAAGCAGAAACCAAAGAGACCCCCAAAGCAGGAGTGACGAGTTATGGAAAAGAAAAAGAAGGAACTGAAAAGCACGTTCACTGCGAGAAGGAAAAGGATGGCCCACAGGTCCAAACAATAGCTCCAAACCTACTGAAGAGAAAGAGGCTACTACTAGTGAGAGCCAAAAATCTTCAAGAGGTAAGCAAATTGCTGCCTTCATCAACAAAGATCTTCTATCTGATTCTATTGAATGGCTTAGCAATCATGCTTTGATAGGATTTCTTCTAGGTCCCAGGCCTCCTCTAGCTTTCATTGAGAGTTGGGTGAGAAAATACTGGGTAAGACAAGGTATCAGTGTTACCAATGTTACATTTCTGAGCAAAGGTTTTTTTTATTCCTCTTTGAGTCTCCTAACATGGCCTCCAAGGCTCTCAATTGTACTCTATGGACTATCAGACACCAACCTCTCTACTTGGAGAAGTGGAAGCAGAACTTCAATTCTTGTGTGGGTTGAGCTCCCAGATCTACCTCTCTCTCTATGCAACCAAATAGCCTCTTTGTGCAGTGGTTTGGGAGAGATAGTGGGAGTTGAGAAGGAAATTTTCATTAATCCTAGAGCTAACCCTCAGGTCTGCATCAAAATGGACATTGCTGAGGACCTGCCCAACACATTGGTAATGGTGAATAGGAATGGTAGTGTGCCAGCCCCTTCTCTATAAAAATCTCCCAAACTCCTACTTCCTCTATGGACTGTCAAGTCATGCAACTAAAAACTGCCCACAGAGGAGGGCCAAAGCTAAAACCCAAGGATCCTCCTGCACTTATCAACAGTAAGCAAATGGAAAGATGGATCCCCAAGGTCCCAGATACTCCTGAAAAAATCCTCTTCCAAAGGGAAACCTTGCCAAGCCCATGCTCTATCTTGACAAAGGTAAAGGGAAGCTAGATGACCCTCTAGCACTTAACAATGCATTTGATTCCTTGGCAGAGAGTGAAACTGAAGAGTGGATAAAGAAAAATCAAAATATGGATCTGGATTCTCAAATAGAGCCAAGCTGGTCAAAGGATTTTGAAGATGACATCAATAGAGAGGATGAGATGACCACTTCCAAGATCAATGAGGAAGACCTAGAAGTTAAACAAGACATGGTCATAGATATGGAAAAGGATACTGTGGATCAAGGAAAGTCTTTTACTCACGTTCAAAGCAAGAGAAAGCTCTCCAAGGTAAAAGTGCTTTCCCCCAAATCAATAGCCCCAATCCCAGGGCTAGAAAGGGAACCAAGGAGAAAGGCCATCCTCTCCCTCAATGTCAGAGGACTTACTTACCCTAGTAGAGGAGAAGAGTTAGCTTATTGGCTGAGAACCAACACTCTTTCCCCTACTTTCCTTACTTTACAAGAAGTTAAAATCTCTGGACCCTCTTTAGAGAAGAGACTTATAGCTTTTAACAAACGAAGGAAATGGTTCTTCCCTCAGCATGAGGAGGGAAAGGGTGGAGTAGCAATTGGGATACTCTCTAATTATAGAATACTAGGTGTTGAACTGGATACACAAAACACATGGATTATGCTCAAATGCATATATGCCCCTAACAGTACACAAGAAAGAATGGTGAGTTGGGAATCACTACTTCTTGCAGGAAATAAATGTTTTGAGGTGGGGAATTTTAACATGGTGGAACATTCCACTAGGCAAGACTCATCTCAAGTAAAATTTTCACCTCTTTTCAATGATGGACCTACTCAAATATCCTTGGGAACCCAATCATCCCTTGGCATAGAGTCCAAAGACTTTGTTTAGCCTTGTATATAATAGGTATATAATGCTTCTTGCATCTAAACTATTGCCTTTTGCTTATGTTTATCCCAAATATCGACAAATGGATGGGTAAAGGAACAGTAATCAAAGGTAGGGAACTGACTCTATGGGAGGATCTGAAAGAAGACCTAAGTCTAGTGGACATGGGCATGAAAGGTACCTTCACTTGGTCTAATAGTCAAGTTGCAGCCAATAAAAGAGAGGCTAGATTGGATAGAATCTATGCTTCTCAAGAGCTAATAAGGCAAACTAACTCTCTTCAGACTCAGGTCTTGTCCTCACTTTTTCTCTCAGATCACAAGCCAATCCTTCTCAAATGTGACTTTGGCTCTGGTCAAAAAACCACATCATGGTTTAAGGCTGATTCTAAATTCTTTGACCTAAAAAGTGTCCAAGAAGGTGTTAAAGCAATTTGGCTAAGGGCTTTCATTGATTCTGTCTCAATCAGTGACTCTTGGTGTACAGCAGTTAAATAGACTCAAAGACTGCTCAGAAAAGCTAGAAGGGACAGAGCCAAGATAAGGGCCAAGAGAATAGACAACATTCAAAACATGATAGTTTCCTTAGAGACCTTAGCCAGACAGGGGGATCCACAAGCCCAGGTTGACTTGGTTCTTATCAAAAATGGGAATTTGCCTACTCATATTAATGGGGGTGTGATTAAACTTAATCCTAAGGAAGGAGATAACGATGTGCTAAGAAACTGGAGACCTCTCACTATGCTTAAATGCTGCTATAAATTTTTTGCTAAAGCACAGGCTCTGAGAGTTAAGAATAGAATGGCCAAGTAGATACTCCTAGAGCAAAAAGGCTTCATAAAGGGTAGACATCTTCTTGAAGCCATCATCAATATCTGGGAGGGATGTGAGTATGCCAAAGAAACAAAGCAGGACATATGCATTCTAAAGGTTGACTTTGACAAAGCATATGATAGAATTGAATGGGACTTCATTATTCAGACTCTAGCTGACATGGGCCTTGGCCCCCTATTCATCTCTTATATCAAACTCCTTCTCACTAATGCTATAGCCAAGATTTGTGTTAATGGGGTCATGAGTCAACCCTTTGTCCTTAAAAGGTCTATAAGACAGGGTTGCCCTATTGTTCCTCTACTTTTTGCAATTACAGAAGACTCATTAGGGTGGATTTTACACATCAGAGCCAAGAAGGAAAGGTGAAAGGCATTGAGTTACCCTCTAGCAAGCACCTTATATGCCAATAGTTTGCTGATGATACAAAATTAACCCCTAGGAATGATACTCAAGATATCAAAGAGGCTATGGAGTCCTTAGAGATCTTTTGTAAAGCTTTTGGTTCCAAAATCAATCACTCCAAAACTGGATATGCAACTCTCAAGGGGGATGACCATGCTTTTTTGGAAGAGATGGGCTTCCAGAGAATTAAAAATGGCACAGTCTTCAGATTACTGGGTATCCCCATGGGGTTTCACATTTCCCTCAAATAGAGATGGGATTGGTTCTTGAACAGGATTCCAAAACAAGATTGAGAAATGAAGAGGGTTCTAGGCTAGTCTGGCTGGAAGAAGAACTATTCTCAACCATTGCATGTACCCTATTGTCATATTCTACATCAACTCTTGGTCCCCTTCTAGAACTGGAATTGACACATTCATAAAAATTTGCAGATCTTTTCTTTGGGGTGGCAAGATAGCCAAGGACATATCGTATTTCTATATCAAACCCAAGCATGAAGGAGGCTTAGGTGTTATTGATATAGAACAGGCTGCTCTGAAACTCTCCTCAACTTGGATAATTAAAGCAATCCTACACCCTCTTGAGGATTGGGCTCAAATTCTCCTAAGGAATGTCAACTCCCTAAGACCTCTGAGAGCTCCCAAGTGGAAAAAGTACCCTATGCTGTCAGCTATTTGGGAAGGCACAGACAGGAGGAGGAGGCAAAGAAAGAGGAAGGGAGAGGCGGGATGGGGAAGGCAGGAGGAGAGGAGGGGGTTAACCCCCAACCTATTGCGCACGCAACAGCTTGGGGGTTAATCCCTCCTCTACCCTAAGCCCCCAAAGGGCTTTAAATTTTTATTTTATTTTTAAAGATAAAAAAATTAATTTAATTTAATTTAAAAAAGGAAAAAAAAAGACAAAAAAAATTAATTAGCTTAATTTATTTTAAAAAAATAAAAAAAGTTAAAATAAATAAAACTTAAAAAAAAATTTAAAAATTAAATTAAATTTTAAATATAAAAATAAATTGATTAATTAAAATAAAATAATTTAAAAAAGATGAAAAAAATAAATTAATTTATTTTATTTTAAAATTTAAAAATAAATAAAACTTAAAATAATATTTAATTAGAAATTTATTTAATATTGAGTTTGAAAATCATTGTTTTTATTTTTGATTGATTTTCAGAAAACTATGGCTTCCAGTTTTGGTTCCAAGGTGTCTTTCAAATACCTTGAACATGCTTAGTATTTTATGGAGCACAAATCAAAGTATTTTTTGGTGATCACTGTAGAGAATGTGTCAAGTGTGAAATATTCTCCAGAGGCAGTAAGAAATGGTGGCATGGTCTCAAACATCAACATTAAAGAAAACAATTTGATAGAAGTTGTGTGCAAAGGAAAGAATGACGAGGTGGTTTACAAGTTATGCACAAGCACTTCTTGAAGCCCTTACCAGATTCAATTGAGGGATCCCAAGGATTACTTAGTGCCTTAGAAGCATTGAAGAAAATGTGGGATGCATTTCCAAGTGGTGGTGTTATACCTTCAGTAGCAGTAAGTGTAGCAGTAAGTACACCATCTATAACATGTAACCCTCAAGTTGTACCGCCAATATCTGTGGTGATAACTATGGTAACTCCGGCAAGAGTAAATACAATATCTGCGACAGTAAGTACAGTATCTCCAACTGTACCTACACCATCGACTGTTGCAACTATAGGAACAAGAAGGAGTGATCGTGGAGCAGATTCAAGTTCTACAGCTATTCCCAGAAAGAGAGCAAAAATAACTCCTACTCCATGTGCAGATCGTTCAAGTGTAGGTTATTTAAAACCAGGTGAAAAATTGGATAGCGATGAACAGGAGGATCCGCAAGAAGAAGATACAAGTCTCGAAGACTTTTCTATAAGTGTGGCAGACTTACATCCTCCAGAGGATGAGGGGTACATTTGGGGATTTTCACAATTCAGCATGGCCACAATGCTTATTGATCGAGCGTCGTTGTTCACAAATTAAAGAAAGCTAGATAAGACATTTGCATGCAAATTGTATGAAGATATGAGGAAAACAAGAACTCCAATTGCCACTAATATCACTCTTCGTCCTATGGCGTTTAAGAGACTTCAAGAAGATGATCCTACATTGCCTGATGTCACATTTCAAAAGCGCGTGGACTTTCTTGATGCTTTTGAGAACTTTAGAAGGAGTGACTTTGTTCGTGGAGAGACTTTGTACCAAAGCCGATATGGGACTGACATCGAGAAGAGATACATGTTGGCAAAGAATAGATTCTTGGAAAGATGCAGGTTTGAGCCCATTGATGGGCAACACTTTTGTGAAGCTTGCAGGATCGCCCTTGATGAGGGAAGAAAAGGAAACTTGCCACAGATTGAGTGGATGGAAAAGTTTCAATGGGTCATTTGTCATATATGCATATTTAATGATGACTCAAAGTACATTCTAAAATTAGAAAGGCTGAATTCTACTCCATTTAGGTTGAAAAAAAGCTCTTCTCTTTCTGAGATCTTGATAAAGGCAAGGGAGTTATGGATGGGCTATGGAAAGCCACAAACAGCGAAGGGCAGGAGACCTACATCTGAGTACATGGCAAAGAGGACTCGGTTCTATAGATGCTTCAAAGGTGTTGTAAGCAATACGCAAGGCATACCAAGTAATAAGGTTGAGGCAAAGGATTTGAACACTGCCGTTGCAAGATACAGGGATGTTACTTGCATTGTCATTCGTGAGGACTTAGTGTTTCAGAGCATGGTGGATGTTTGCCAAGCATATGAAATAGTGAATATATCCTTTGAGGCACCAAAGCACACTGCAACTCAGAGGAAAGCAATAAAGAAACCGATGTCTATTGTTTGGTGGAGAGCATTAAGGTTGTTCCAGATGCAATAACAGAAGAAGTATGCAAGAAGATCCTAAGTGGTGACTGCTTCTTTGGAAAGAAGAGCAAGCATAGCAACTTGGATGAAGTGGTCACCCGAATGATTCAAAGTGAGGCTGCTCTCTCGGCACTATTATTTTTATTGAAGTCTGATGATGAGTTAGCTGGCAAGTCAATTGATGTGGATAAGAAGAAAGCACTTAGCCTAGGTCAACTCCTTGATAAGACATGGGCTAGAAAGTGGTTGGCTTCAATGGATGTAGATGCCACACCAACAAAGGATCTAAGAGCTAAAATGCCAAAGGTTGTTGAGACAGAATATATGGACATCAAGAAAAAGGCCTTGTAGTCCACTGCCCAAAGTAGAGCAATTGGTGGTTTAGATGATGGTTCTCCATTCAGCTTCTCCTATGATATCCTGCTATCAGAGAATGATACAAAATTTGCACACATCAATGGCATTGATACAGAGCATTTCATAACAATGAGCGATCATGCTTGGGAGAAGCCATGCGTATTTTTCATAGATGAATTGCAAGACCTTGCAGTGTCATAGATAGTTGAACTTGTGCGGTTTATCGTAGAAGGTCCTATGGCAGATAAGAAAAGATCAACGTTGGTCTTGTTCGTGACAGAATCACAAAGGGATGCCTTGTATGCGAGTTTGACATCTGCATTTGGGTATTTACTTTCAAAAGTATACCATGGTATAGTCCTACGCAATCATATGACTGTCTTGGAAGGCACTGCCATTCAAGTCGTGTAGCCTTTCTTGATGTGCTTCTTATCTAGGGGTGGTGGCAATCTAATCAAAATTCTTTAAGGACTCTCGAGCTTCATTACTTTGAGGACAATAAGGTTAAGCTTGATGCAGCAATGGTGGATTACAGAAAGCCGATGGATCCTGATATGATACTAGAGATGACAAAGAATTTGCTGAATGATGGGTGGGAAGTAGCATTGTATCGAATGGGTTTTACTGCTAAGAAATTGAGACACCAAGGTAGAAATGTAAATGTCATTGATACCCCTATCAAATTGAGTTCTTTGACACATATTACAGTTGCACTACCTTCTTTGAAGAGGAATATGTCAAAGAAGAGGGTAGTGAGAAAAATGTCGAAGACGAGGGTAGTGAGTATGAGGGTGATGATTCTAGCTCAAGTGATGATGAGGATGAAAGCTCTGCATCTAATGACTTATGCCAAGAAGAAATTTGCACAAAGAATAAGGGTGATCAATTGTCAACTAGAGTCAAGGAGTTCCACTCATCATACGAGAAGGCTCGCGGCAGCAAGAAGTAGTAGTATAGCACGTCACAAGAAAAGGTAAGGCTAAAGAGGTGGAAGCACTTCCCTTGAAATTAAAAGTGAGGAAGGCACCCTTGATCTTGGGTGAAGGACATGCAAGTGGATCAAGCAAGGAAGCCTTACTCAAAGAAGGTATGGACGAGGCAAAGCATGACCAGGAGGAGTTACTAGGAGGCATAGATGGTTCTTCAACCATGACCTTATAGACTCCAGAGAAGCCTACTATTCAGGAACCTAGTAGCCAGGTCCCTACTCACCAAGAACTTGGTCATGAGACTCTAGAGCAGCCTACTAGTCAGGTGCTTGGAACTGAAGAGCAAAGTACTGAGGACCTTGCTACTGAGACTCCAGTCTTAGAGCAGCCTATTAGCCAAGACCCTGGTAGTCAAGGGCCTGGCATTGAGGACATTGGTACTAAGTAACATGATGGCTGACGGCTTTGTAATCACAAGTTTTGAACTTCTATGTAAAGTGAATATCTAATAAAAAGTTTACTACTTTTTTTATTTCTTTACTCTCATTATTGTGTATAAAGATTGTTTATGAGGTCCATTTTATACTTAATGGTGTATTTTAAACTTTATGTCAAATGTATTTTTATAGTTAAGGGTGTTTTTTAATACCAAGTGAGGTGTATATGTACACCACTTACACATAAAAGGATTTATCTACACTACCTTTCTAAGGGGTTTATGTACACCACCTTTCTAAAAGAAATGGTCATAAAAGTGTGTGCACACACCACTTATACATAAAGGTGTTTATTTACACCACCTTTCTAAGAGAATTGGTCATCTATTGATGTTCTTAGGTGATAGTAGCTCAATTCACAAGAAGTTATGAAGATGTTTAATATGTAGACCACCTTTGTAAGAGATTTTTGTGAAGTTATGAATATGTTTATGTAGACCACCTTTGTAAGAGATTTGGTTATGCATTGATGTTCTTAGTACTTAATCATCAAATCTTTTGTTTTGAGTTGTCAAATCTAGTTCAAAAAACAACATTACTAGTATATTCAAAATTTTCGGACTGTTTTTTAGTCCATTTCTCAAATTGGACTTTACACAAGTCCAAAAATTTTGAATAGTGTGTTTTTTTAACTACATGGAAATAGGAGGGTCCAACCACACCTCCTCCTCTACCTCCTTACATGCTAGCAAAGGATCCATTTCTTAGCGGGGTTGGAAAGCACAAATCCATAGGATTTGGAGTCAGAGAAGGGAAAAGACACTCGTCTAATCTCTCAAACTCGATGAAAGGGTGCAGACGAGAAAGATCCGTCTTTGTTTGCATGGCACTAGGAACCTCTGTCATAGTAAAGAGATCGTTCATCACATGCAAGTGAAAAGGAGTGGAGTCAGAATGAGTCGATGTTGCAAGGTGAGCGTGACTTGAGTGGCCGTCACCCTCAAAGGCTCTATCCTCTCCATGCCCATCACCATCATCTATTTCCATCCACACCATGAACAATTTCAAGTCAAATATTTCATGAATGTCATAAATAACAACATACTCCATATCTTTAATTTTGAAAATGGGGAGAAAGGCATAGCATGGCTACAACTTTCAATGTCAAGGCCTTCAATATCTACATGCCCCTTAAGTGTCTGTGCCCTTATTGCCATAAGGTCCAATGTAGGAGATTCATCCCTCTACTTTTCTAGGTTTGTACTCTCCTCTTCATCCTGCTCTTGGGACTCTTGATCCTGAGGTATCTTTGTTAATTATTTAAATTTTGATTTGTTTTATATGTAATAATTTTATCATATTTGTGGTATTTAAATGTATTATGTGTTGTTTCTATGTAATTTACTAAGTTTAAGTGTGTTACTATATTTTTCTAATGCAAGGTCATTTTATTTGTTATTTTTGTGGTTTGTATAGGTAACATTAGTTTTATTTATTGTTGTTTTACCATGTTTTATGTATTGATGTTATTGACATTCATAATTTGTTTTAGCATCCTCAATACCATCATTAGATTATTTGGTTGAAAGTTTGATTTTTCTTACATGCAAGAATTTAACAATGTTTGTGATATTTAAATGTATTATGTGTTTTTTCTATGTTTACAAAGTTAAGTGTGTTACTTTATTTTTCTAATGCAAGTTCATTTTATGTGTTGTCTTCATGGTCTCTGTATTGTTAGATATCAATGCTCCACTCTCGTGTAACTACGCGGGAACTAGCTAACTCTACTTGTGAGCCCCCCATATGAGGAGAAGGCATCTGAGTACCTCGGTTATCCGACAAGTCCTGGTTTGGACACCAGATGGGGGCCATGTGTGGCCTGATGGCTGGACGGCTTTAGATAGAGTTGGCACACCACCAACTAGGCTACATGCAAGTGTGGGAAGGCATCCCTTGACTGACCGCACTGAGGGTAGATGATCCCGGATGGCTCTGGACCGAACGGAGACTGTAGGAGAGTTGCTCTGTTTTGCGCACCGGTTCTATCGTATGGTCGATGGCCTATTTCGAGACCGACCCCCAGTCGATCGTTTTGGGTGGACTGAGTCGGTCACCCAATTGAGCCTAACCGACTACGACTGGTGGCTATATAAGAGCAAGCTCGTGAAGCCCATTTCATCACTGGCTACAGCAACCCTGATTCCTTAGCATCTAGCCTCCGTCTTCTACTGTTTCCAGCATGCCATCGAAGCTTCTTTCACAAGAGCGCACGGTTGGGAGGCAGTGCCATCTATTGTATCAATTCTACAGTAATCAAATTTTTGATTCTCCATACTATCTTGTTTTCTCTCTTGCATAGAGATCCTGTTATCTGTTGAGCATAGACGTTGTATTATTTTCTTACATGGTATCAGAGCCTGGACTCTAGCAAGAAGATTTGGTAGTGTGTCTTCTGTTTGCGAGCAGATTGTGAGAGATGGCCCAGCCCGCAAGACTGCGAATCCCACCGTTTGGCGAAAGCGAAAAGTTGGATGGCTCTAACTATCCACTCTGGAAGTTCAAGATAAAGACCATCCTAAGCGCATACGAGCTTTGGGACACTGTTACTAGGGTGGACGTGAGGCTGCCGACGGATCCAGCTAATGCAGGACAACAGATAGTACCAACTGCGGATGAGATTCTCGTGTGGACAAGAAGAAATGCAGATGCGCTGTGTTCTATTGTCTGCAGTGTTAGTGATTATATCATGGCATTAATTCAACATGTCACCACAGCAGAGAAGGCATGGACGGTCTTGAAAAATCAGTACGAGACCACGAATCAGACATGGATTCAGAATTTGGAGACTCAACTCGCGAACAAGAAGTTGTCTGAGTCTGAAGCGGCACAGAAGTTCATCACCAGGGTGAAGAATCTGCACAATTAAATGGCTGCAATTGGCATCACCATCACCAATGAGAATCTAGCACGAAGGTGCATACGAATTCTCCCACCAAAGTATGACGGTCTTGTTACGGTGCTGAATATGTAGAACAGAAATCCACCCCTCAACTTTGAGGATTTCAATGCGATGCTTCTGGAGGAGGAGATGCGTCAAAAGACGAGGACTGGAGAAGATTCAGCTTTTTGCACCGGATCAAAGAAAGGTAAGGGTAAGGACTCTGGTAACCCATCTTCTTCTGATGATAAAAAGAGAAAGAAGAAGATCAAGTGCTTCTATTGCAACAAGGCAGGCACAAGCAGAATGAGTGCCAAAAGAAGATTGCAAATGAGAAGAACGGAGTAAAGAAAGAGTCCAGCAACAGCACGCAGGTAGCACCAATAGAGCTGTTCGTAGCAATTGAGGAGATTTGCACAGAGGCAGTTCATGTACCTGTGGATGAACCTTGGACCATTGATAGTGGTGCATCGTGCCACATGACCAGTTGGAAGGATTGGTATACCTCTCTACAGCCGGTAGGGAATGACATCCTAGTAGCAGTCGGCAATGATGCAAAATGTCCAGCAAAAGGAAAGGGTACGATTGCTCTCAAGTCAGATGGAGTTGTAAAATAGTTGTCCGATTTCTTTATGTGCCAGATATCAAGAGGAACTTGTTGTCTATTTCTGCGATCAGGGATCGGGACCTCAAAGTTCAATTCGATAAGAATGGTGCACAGATCCTAGATCTTTAAGGAAAGGTCGTTGGTAAAGGTACACAACGCAACAACATTTATGAACTCTCAGCTTTCAGTGCTTGAGCAGATGTGAAGAACACTAAGCTGTGGCATGAGAGGTTTGGTCATCTAAACCTTAGTTCTTTGAAGGAGATGCATAAAAGTGAAATGATTATAGACCTACCAGAAATTTCAGATCTGCTCAATGTATGTGAAGCTTGCATGATGGGCAAGCAGCATCGGCATCCCTTTCCTAAAGAGGCCAGCAGAGCAAAGTCTCCTCTAGAGCTCGTTCACACGGACCTCTGCGAAAAGATGGAGACGGAAGCTTTCAGTGGTTCCTACTACTTCATGATGCTGATCGATGACTATAGTAGAAGGATATGGATATACTTCCTGAAGACTAAAGACGAGGCTTTTAGTAGGTTCAAGGAATGGCATGTAATGGTCGAGAAAGAAACGGGGAGGAAGGTGAAGAAGTTGAGATCAGACAGAGGTGGAGAGTTCACATTAACTGAATTCGAAAGTTACTATAAAAGTCATGGAATCAAGAGGCAGAAACCCCCTCCACATACATCACAGCAAAATGGAGTAGTAGAACGCAAGATGCGCATCACCTACGAAATGGGTCGGAGTATGATGAAAGGGAAAGACTTGCCAAAGACTTTATGGGCTGAAGCATGTAACACTGCAGTTTACATCCTAAATCATAGCTACACGAAGGCTGTGAATGGGATGAACACTACAAGCCTTTTCTGGTAAGAAACCTTCAGCTGCACATTTCAGATTTTTTGGATGTGACTATTTTGTGCATGTCCCTGATGCTACTAGGACCAAATGGAAACCGAAGAGCCGAAAGTGTATTTTCTTGGGCTACAGTGAAGAGGCGAAGGGTTACCATCTCTATAACCCTGTTACCAAAAAGGTAATTGTAAGTCGCAATGTGGTCTTCTCAGAATAGCCGCATAAATTGGAGGAGGATGCTTCCTTCCCAGACAACCAGGACCAGGATATCCATCCAGTACCGCCACCAATAGCAGACCAAACTCCCCCAATGGTGCTTGGGAGGATTCAAGACAAAGAAGATGAAGAAGAGCCTGCAAAACCACAATAGCAATGGCCATTCCCGAAGTGGGTAAAGTAGCTTTTGGACAGCAGAGAACCTCTAACCATTGAGGAGGAACCATCCGAACATTGCCGGTCCAAGAGATTAGAGGAGCAAAGAAGGGCTTAGGAACACTTGGTCAACTATGCAAAAGTGATCCATGCTGATGAACCGGTGTCTTGAAGAGGCACAGGGCGATGATAGGTGGATGGAGGCTATGTAGGCTCCATAATGAAGAACAACACTTGGGACCTTGTGGATCGACCACCAAAATGCAAGGTAATCGGAACCAAGTGGGTGTACAAGACCAAGTACAAGTCCGCGACGGCACATTGGATAAGTACAAGGCTCGGCTCGTGGTAAAAGGATTTGCACAGGTACATGGTTTTGATTATCAAGATACTTTTGCTCCCATAGCTCGACTAACCACAATTCGGAGTGTTTTGGCTTTAGTAGCCCAAGGAAGTTGGCCCGTGTTTCAGATGGATGTGAAATCCACCTTTCTGAATGGAGATCTCAAGGAGGAGGTATGCGTGGAACAACCACTAGGTTTTGAGATCCCCGGTTTAGAAGGTAAAGTCTGCAAACTGAAGAAGGCACTTTACGAGCTGAAACGGGCCCCACGAGCATGGTACCAGATGCCTACTTTCTGCAAAACGGTTCAGGAGGAGCCCATCTGATGCAAATTTGTATATCTTCTGAGAAGGAGGCAAGTGTATGATCGTGGTCCTTTATGTGGATGACCTTGTCATAACAGGGAACCATGAAGAGAAGATCTTGCAGACGAAGCATTTGCTAGGAAAAGAATTTGAAATGACAGGCCTCAAATTGATGCATTTCTGTTTGGGTATTAAAGTTTGGCACGAGCCGAAACAGACCTTCATTTCACAGCTGAAGTATGTTGGAGAGATACTGAAGGCATTTGGCATGGCTGAGTGCAAGACAGTTGGTACCCCTATGGAGGTTGACGTGAAGCTCTCAAACGAGGATTCATCACCACTAATGGATGAAGCGAAGTACATAAGGCTTGTGGGCAGCTTGATTTACCTGTGCAACACACGGCCAGACATCAGTTTTGCGACTGTTGTAATAAGCAGGTTTTCCAATAAGCCCCGGGAGAACCATTGGAGGGCAGGGATGCGGGTGCTGAAATACATCAAAGGCACACTTGATTATGACATCACCTATATCAAGGGCAACATCTTGACCGGATTCTGTCACTCGGATTGGGCAGCAGACGTGGACAACAGGAGATCAATGACAGGGTACTGTTGCTCACTTGGATCTGGAGTTGTGTCATGGTTCAGCAAGAAGCAACCCACAGTTGCTCTTTCTTCTACCGAGGCCAAGTACAAATCTACATGCTTTGCTTCTTGCGAGGCAGTGTGATTGAGGAGGATTTTGGGGGACATGGGTGCAGTGCAGAATAAGCCTACGCAGTTATCATGTGACAATCAGAGTTGCATGGCGATTGCAAAGAACCTGATGTTCCACGCTCACACAAAACACATTGAGATTCAATATCACTTTGTACATGAGCTCATCATGGATGGAGAAGTCGACTTGGTGTACTGTCCGACTACATAGAATGCTGCAAACATCTTCACGAAGGCTCTTGGAAGAGACTTGCTGGAGAGGCATCTTCATCGACTTGGCATTGGGCCGAAAAAGTAAGTTCACTTGCAGGTGGACATTGAGGGGGGGTGTTAGATATCAATGCTCCACTCTCGTGTAACTACGCGGGAACCAGCTAACTCTACTTGTGAGCTCCCCATATGAGGAGAAGGCATTTGAGTAGCTCGATTATTAGGTAGGTCCTGGTTTGGACACCAGATGGGGGCCATGTGTGGCCTGATGGCTAGACGGATTCAGATAGAGTTGGCACACCGCCAACTAGGCTACATGCAAGTGCGGGAAGGCATCCCTTGACTGACCGCATTGAGGGTAGATGGAGCATTTCTCGGGGCAGCCCCACTCTCAGGTTGCGGGGCCTGTTTGGAGCCTCAAATGATCCCGGATGTCTCTAGGCCGAACCATAACCGTAGGTCAGTTGCTCTGTTTTGCGCACCGGTTCTATCGTATGGTCGGTGGCCTATTTCCGACCCCCAGTCGACCGTTTTGGGCAGACTGAGTTAGTCACCCAATTGAGCCTAACCGACTACGACTGGTGGCTATATAAGAGCAAGCCTGTGAAGCCCATTTCATCACTGGCTACAGCAACCCTGATTCCTTAGCATCCAGCCTCTGTCTTCTACTGTTTCCAGCACGCCATTGAAGCTTCTTTCACAGGAGTGCACAGTTGGGAGGCAGTGCCATCTATTGTATCAGTTCTATAGTAATCAAATTTTTTATTTCCATACTATCTTGTTTTCTCTCTTGCGTACGAGATCCTATTATCTGTTGAGCATAGATGTATTATTTTCTTACATGTATGTGGTATTAATTATTTTTTTGTCATTTTAACATGTTTTATGTGGTGACGTTATTGACATTTATATTTTTATGCTAGGGTTGATGTGGGTACCCATCTGTAGATAATCATGAGAATCTTTTTAAATTCTTATTTCTATTGAGACTTTCCATACTTGTATGTGTGTTTTTTAATGTGTAAATCTCAATCATTAGATTTTGTATGTAGTTGTGATTGGATTTTTACTTGATATTGTACCTTTTTAAAACATCTCATGTTTGAATGGCATCTAGTTGCTTATCAATGGTATCTAGCTACTTCTGCTAACTAAGGTGGACTCTTACCATTGTGCCAAGTGGTAGCCTTATCCACATGTGCCATGTCATTAGTGCCCAATCAGCACATCCAGTCATCCTACCATGTAAGCTGCCTGCCACATTATCATAGTGCTCCACTAGAACACATAGTCCTCCACAGGCACACTATGCACACACTGCATGTGCACCTACCTGCCACATCATCATAGTGCTCCACTAGAACACCCCTTGCTAAGCACATCTGCCACATCATCACTGCATGTGACTCACCCAACCACATCATCATTTTGCACTCCTTTTGGCCTCTCACCTAGATCAAGTAGTATCTCTTGATCCAGGAAGAACTTGAGGGTACTCCAAAAAGGAAAAATGCTCAATTTTTTGTGCTCTACACATTCGTTACATCATGCACACATTTTGGCACAAGTATCACACACTTTTGATCCTCAACAACAAATTCACTTCCTTCATGCACATCGGCCTCTACATTGATGCATTTGACACAGCACCTAAAATGAGCAAAGAAAAGGAATTATTTGGCGCTCTTAAATATGGTCGTGGATTTGGATTCCTGAGTAATTGTGGACTTGTGTCAAAATAGGAACAGGATTTAGCCTATGAGCTAGGGGCGCTTGTGCAAGTGCCCGTTGCTTGTACACTGGCATGGGTGTCGCTTGGTATTGTTGAGGTTGAGGCAGGTTGTTGTGCATGTTGAAGATGCAACCGTTTTCATCATGGTGCCAACGACACAGATATGGCACCACAACCTCAGCAGTGGATTTGCTTGTGCAGTGATCCTAGCTCTTAGGACCGGGCACTCATTTGCTGTATGATTGCCCATGCAGTGTGGACACCAGACATTTTCTTGCCTTGGATAAGTTTGAGGTGGCAGCTGAGACAAGTGAAGTTTTTGTTCCATGGCCTGCATCATGTCTTCTTTCAGCTTCATGGTCATGGCCTCTAGGCGATCTTCATTTGATGTTTTGGCAGTGGACTTGGATTTGCCCTTTTTAGAGCGCTTATCTCATGCATTGGATCTGGCATCATCACTGCTAGTGTCAGAGTCGATCATGCCATCCTCGATGTCAATGGCTACCACATGAGCAGCATTGAACGTTTCATAGCTGCTAATCTTTTTCATATCCTTCCGAATTTTCTTTCTTAGTCCTGCAATGAACCAGGCCATGAGGTACTTTGCATCGGGGCGTGGGTCACATTTGGCGATTAATCTTTTCATCTTGCCCAAGCACATGCGTACATCTTCTTAACGGCCTTGTTTGATCTGCTTAGTTGGAGAGCAGGATCATCTTGTAGCCTCGCCATTTGAAAGCACTTTTTGAATTCTATTTGAAGCAGGTCCCATGTGGCTCGCTCTTCCACTATAAGGTCTAGGTACCATTCAGATGATTCATCAGTAGTTAAGGCCATGGGAAACCAGGCGACCTTGGTTTCATTGGATTGATCTCCACCCGCTCAGCATGCGGCATCAAAATGTTAGAGGAAATGAGCTGGATCTCCCTTACCATAAGTTCCAGTTTTCCCAAGGGACGCCTGCCTTGATTATTATTATTTCTATGATTAAAGAAATTGTCAGCCTCTACATTGAGGTCAATATCCCCATCATCGTCACGACGGCATCCTACCATGTTCTAGCGTGGAGTTAAAGGGATTTCTTGAATTTTAGGGGGGGAATCAGGGTAGAGGATTGTCAGAGGCGGTGATTGCAGTGGAGTTATATGTGGATTTGGTGAGTGGTTGAGTCCGAGGCATTAGTCAGAGCATAGCTGCATGCAAATTGGGTGAGAGTTGCAAAGGGTGTCTCTGTCGCAAGTGCGGGTGTTGATGTAGTTGTGTTTGGAGGGTTAGATTTTTGTTAGTGTTGTAGGGACCATCGTGTTAATGTGCCTAAGATTGTTCCATGTGTGTAGGAAAATGTGTTGGTGCAAACGGATCGTTAATCAGAGCTCATGACGTAACGAGGCCCACATGGGGGCATGAATGAGCGAGTGCTAGGGATGCCAAAATGGTGTGCAATGGGCTGGAAAAATGCCCTGTAGCGTGGCATTTTTTTGTGTGAAATCGTGGTTCAAACGGGGTCCAGTTTGGGACCCAAACGGATGAGTTACGAACGGTTAAAGAAGGGGGAAAATGGACCTTTTTTGTGTGGGGGGGGTTCCCTTGGTCTTAAGGTTGGTGTGGATGGACTTTAAGTCCAACTGAGGGGTTTGAACTAGGTTAATTCCAATTAGTCTAACTAACCCATTACCCTAACTGTCCAATTACTATAACTAGACAATTACTTTAAGTGACCTAACTGAACCTAAATTAACTATGGATCTAACTGACTACAGCTAGTTGAACTAACCTAACATGTTCCACCTAGCCTAGCAATAGCTAACCTATCCTAACAACAATTAGGTTAGACTTAATCTAACCTATATCTATGTCTAACTAACAGTGGTTAGTATACTAATCGAATTAGAGTTAATGCAAACCTAGCCACTAGCAACACTAACCTAACCTAAGCTACTAACCTAGCCTAGGTTAGTTTAGGCTTAGTTAGGACTAGGGTTGGTTAGGTTTTTTTTTTAATAATAAAATTTAAAAAAAAGGGGGGGGGAGGTCGAGTGGCATCATCTGAGAGGGGAGGGGGGAGGGGGAGCACTAAAGGAGAGGGGGGTGTTTGGCAGGAGAGGTGCCCGGGAGGGAGGGAGACATAGGAGGGAGGGGATGAAAGGCTGATGGGAGATGAGATCCAGGCGAGCGCCGCCACCTGGCTAGCTGCGTTGCCACAAGTGGGCACCGATGCTGGCATTTTCACCATTGGCTGGTGCTACACCACCGATAAGTGAGCGTTGCAATTTTGCACCGTCGATAGGCGGGCGCTGCGGCTATGTGCTACTGCTGCAGAAGGGACGTAGGCCCTTCTTTAGTTAGGGCTTTAGGCCATTGTTAGGAAGAGTAGGTAGAGTAGGTCATAAGGAGAGAGAGAGAGGGGGGGAGAGAGAGAGAGAGAGAGAGAGAGGGGGGGTAGAGAGAGAGAGGGGGGAAGAGAGAGAGAGAAGAGGGAGGTAGAAGAGAGAGGGGGAGTAGAGAGAGAGAGAGAGAGAGAGAGAGAGAGAGAGAGAGTTAAACATTAGGTGCAGCTTACAACTTTGTGGTAATTTCAATTTATAGGCCACCTTGCCTATTCTTTTAAGAATTAACCACGGCCCACAATATCGGGAGCACACTCTCTTGCAGTCAAAGAGTTGGAATGTAAAGGAATTCTGAGAAAAAAAATTTCCCCTTCCTTAAATTCTTTGAAAGATCTATTTTCATCCACATACGTCTTAGCTCTATCCATAGCTTGGTGGATGTTAGCTCTATCCATAGCTTGGCGCTTTTTGAGGTATTCCAACCGTAGTTGGATTAGCTAGTCTATAACCATAGCTCAACCCGAACAGACTCATTCCTATAGAGGAATGTTTTCTATCATTGTAGGCAAACTCCAACAATGGCAACACTGTCCCACGTATGTTGCCTCAATGAAACATTTGCTCTATGCATATCCTCTAAAGTTTGGTTGACTATCTCTGTCTAACCATCCGCTTTTCAGAATGATTCCCACTGTTCATTCCCAACTCAGTCCTTAGTGTCTTGGAGAAGAATTGCTCCTACCACAATGCCACTTGTATCATATATTCGACGACCTTGCTTTCCTCCTCTCTATTCCCCACTCCTCACCCCTACCCAGCCCCTCTCCACCCTTCTCCCTCTCTACTTGTGTGAAATGAAGTTTTCAAGAAGGTGTCTCTTTAAAGCAATGTAGGTTCATTTTTTGTGAGATTTCGTTTTGTGAGTGTTAAAGCATGTTTCTCCTTGTATTGCTAAGGCTATGCACTAATTTTCATGCTTGATTTTTAGAGGTTAAGGACAAAAAACGAGATTTGGTGAAAGAAAGAAGACTCACCTCTTCCCTTATTCCCTCTTCTTCCCCTCTTTTTCTCTTTTCCTCTCTCTTTCCCCCCCTCTTTCCCTCAAATGCTCATGCATAAGCATAAGCATAATATTTCTCTCTTTTTCTCTTATGCATATGTTTTTCCTTCTCTTATGCTTATGCTCTTTTCCCCTCTTCTTTTTCCCTTCTTTCAATCTCTTTTTCCCTCTTCCTTCTCTTATTTTTCACTCTCTTTTTTCCTCTCTTTTTCTCCTCTTTTCATAAGCATATGTATTTTCCTATGCTTATGCTTATGCATAAGCATATGCTCATATGCTCATGCATAAGTCTTTAGCTTATGCTTTTTCTCTTTTTCTCTTATGCTCATATGCTCATGCATAAGTCTTTAGCTTATGCTTTTTCTCTTTTTCTCTTATGCTCATATGCTAATGCATAAGCATAAGCATATGCTTTCTTTCTTTTTCTCTTATGCTTATGCCATTTTTCCCTCTTTCTTCTCTTATGCTTATGCTCTTTTTTCCCTCTTCCTTCTCTTATGCTTATGCTCTTTTCCTCTCTTCTTTTCCCCCTCTTCCTTCTCTTCTTTTTCCCCTCTTTCAATCTCTTTTCCCCTCTTCTTTTTTCCCCTCTTTCAATCTCTTTTCCCCTCTTTCAATCTCTTTTTCCCCTCTTTCAATCTCTTTTCCCCTCTTCCTTCTCTTATGCTTATGCTCTTTTCCCCTCTTCTTTTTCCCCTCTTTCAATCTCTTTTTCCCCTCTTTCAATCTCTTTTCCCCTCTTTCAAACATATGCTTTCTCTCTTTTTCTCTTATGCTTATGCTTATGCGTGAGCATATGTCTCCTTCTTTTTCTCTCTCTTTTTCTCTTCTTTTCATAAGCATATGCCTATGCCTATGCCTATGCTTATGCTTATGCTTATGCATGAGCATATGCTCATCTGCTTGAGCCTCTTTTTCTCTTATGCATATGCTTTCTCTCTTTTTTCTCTTATGCATATTTGGTTCTTTTGCCCTCTTTCAATCTCTTTTCCTCTTTTCTTTCTCTTCTTTTCCCCTCTGCTTCTCTTATGCTTCTCCTTCTCTTTTTCTTCTCTTATGCTTCTCCTTCTCTTATGCATATGCTTTCTGCTTCTTACCCGCTCTTCTTTTTTGTTTTTTGTTTTCTTATTTGTGTCTACATTTATCCAATCCCACCAAATTAGACATGGGATCACATCGCACATCCGACAAGTACAGAAACCCTCATAGGAGGAGACATCATGATCTCTATTCTCTAGAGGACTTTGATTCCACTCAGGTGACACCTCATGGGCCTACCCCTGGCTCAACTCCTCTCGAACGTAGCACTGTGGTGACTACCCCTCGGGGAACTCCTTTGCTAGCAGCCCATGGCTTTGTCGGGAGTCCCGACGAGTTTGTCGCACAGATGACCGATGCAGAGGCAGCGAGATTCTTCTCTCTGGATTTTTATTTTTCTCCAAATTCTTATCTCCTTCTACTATCTATCATAGTCTTAAAAGCATAGAAAGATCGAGACAACTTGTTTGAAGGCAACATTATCATATAAGTGTTGATAAAGGCAAACCGGTTTTAGCTTCAGTATCTAGGAGCATTATTTTTTGCATGGCCATCCTTATCTCTACTTTTGTTCATCACGGAAAAGGATTTTGTTCCTGTCATTGCTCCTATGGTCTCTACCTTATTGTGGCACATTTTGTTTGGAGGCAAATGATTGGTCATCTTAGCAATTCTTTTAAGAAACTCAATGTTGCTATCCAAGTCACTTGAAGGACGTATTTTCATAGCGAGGTCGTTTTACACAACCCTTTTTGGCTAGGTCTCTCGTGGCTTCTCCTTGAATTGGCAATGGGTTATCGGATCACTACAGGTTTGTTTCTATGAGTTTCCCTTTTGTTGCCAATAGAGAGCCTTCATTTCTTGTTTCATTTGAAGACTTGCATCAATGAATGGATCTGTTACTTCATGGGGTTGTCGCTTTGTGCCAATCCTGGTCCACAAATGTTGTCGCTCTGTGTTATTGATGTTTCCCTAGAGATCTACAAGAGTTTGTAGCTGTCAAGGAGGTTCCAATTATGTCTCCAAATTCCTGGAAAGTTCTTCTTATGATGTTTCTATATGTTGAGTCATTGACTCCTATGGAGATGCTAAAGTGATAAATTTCAAAGCTACACTGGTGTATTTTGCAATTTCTTTTACTGCGCATCATTGTCGGCTATTCCTTCTATTGTTTTGCAAGGTTACTTGTTGCTATGTCACCAAGATCTATAAGTTTCTTCTGGAAGAGCTCATTATAGTTGTGTGCAAATTCTCTTTGAAAAGCTAGTGTTGCAGAAGGTTTGTAAGAACGTTAGTTGGAAGCTCTTCTATAGATTTCAGGCTCTCTTGCTATGCATTACCGGATGAAAGAAATCTCCCGTGTGACCTTTGATTGTCTGTCGTGACATTCATTGCCGTCTTTGTTTTCAACAGTTGCAAAATCTCTTTTTTTTCCAAAGATTCTCTCAGAGTGGCTTATATGCTAACACGTGGCATGGTGATTGGAACCTTAGAAAAGGTTTACCAAGGTCTTATTATTGGTCAACCATTGGGTTGACCAACCTATTTCTACCTATTTTTCAACATCAATCTTACCCTTCCTTGGAAACCACTAATTCCTAGGTGTTTACATTCATATTAAGAGAGGATTTTTTCTTTGGTTGCCTATGGCTCAAGATCTTTGTATTGGCAAGCACTCTTATATATGTCAAGTTTTCATTACTAAACTCTTGTTTATTTAGAGACTATTTCCATATTTGTTTGGGAGAAGTGATGATCCTATGAGTGCAATGGATTTGGAGGAGGATATGCATGCTCATGCTCACATGTTACTACATGTCAATAACAGGTTTCTTTTCCATCATGGTGAAGCCTCGATAGCAAAATCATTAGGGGAATTTATGGAGAAGTTACTTTCATAGTGATATATTTTTTTACTCTTATTATGTTTGTATGCTCATTCAAATGATATCTCTCTTGTATAGAAATAGACAGTGCACTGTCTATATGACAGTGGTAAGATCTTCCTATAAAGTCATATACAAATGTATGCATGTGATTAGTAGAGACTACACGATGCATTACATCTATAGAGTCATTCTCAAGAGTCATCAACACACTACCCTCTTTATGTAGTGAGTTGCATTATTACCATGTCTCTTTTAAAATCCAAAACCTTGTAAATTAATTGGTGAAGGTTTTTCACAATTAATATCATTTGATGAATGTACAATGCTTCACCTTGTTTGTATTGAGGGGGAGTGTTGAGAATTAGACATCGGGTTGATTAGAGGGTTCTAAATCCACATTCATGTGATTGGTCAAAGTGGATATTGGATAGGTGTTTGATGTAGATGATGGAGACTTGGTCCTATTTAGTGGGTGGACATGTCCTTGTATTGAGTGGATCACCTTAGCCCTCATTTGATAGGGTTGATAGCTGATACAATCTTGATGTGTTGGCTCCTATTGTGTGGTCCTCCATCTTCTTCTCTCATCTCCCTCTTGTGAGCACTTTCCTCCATTTGAGCGCTCATCTTGTAACATCTTTCTTGTTGGCATCTCCTTAATGTCACTGTCAGCATATTTCTTCTTTGCTTTGTTCTTCAAGCCTTCACTCTTGTCCAGAGCGGTAGCTCGTTCTAGTAATTCTTCATAAATCCTAGTCGGATTGACTATCTCTGGTTTGCACAAATCTACTTGAGTACAACTTGTGATCAACCAGGCTCGCATAGACTTGTCATCTAGATTAGTGCTCAAGTGATTGATAAGAGGTCGCATCCTAAGTACAAAGTCTTGGATGGACTCTCCTTTGTTTTTCTTCAGCTCACTTGGCTTTGGTTCGAACATCTTCTTCATTGATTTTCTGCCTAAACCTTTGCAGGATTGCTTCAAACATTGCATACCAATTGAGGAAATATCTGATTGGGAACTAATTGAAGTACCTCTAAGCATTTTTTATTAAGGTACATGGGAAATAGTCCATGTACTCCTTCTATGTTGTGGCACCATTGATGTGGCAGACTCGCAAGAAACTCTGCAAGTTACTATATGGATCTTCATCATAAGTGCCTTTGAAAATTTAAAAATTTACCTTGACATTGGTGCTAGACTTAGAATTTTTGCTCTATAGCATGAGTAGGAAGGTCTTCCACTCGGAATGCTCGAGTCACTAGTCTTCCACCTATCATACCTGCCTTCATGTGCATGAGGTCAATGTTGACTATCCCATAGTCGATTGTTGGTACTATCTTCAAGCCTTAGAGGTACAGATCGGTGTATGTCTGTAAACCAAGTAGAACTTCTGTCCATTGTGAGAGAAACTTGGCAAATCTCCTAAGCTACTCCATGTTCACTTTTGGTCTTTGGTGGCATCTCTCTCCATTAGAAGCATGCCACTCTTCTTGTCAATTGATTCTTCAGCCATTTGTTGTAGCTGGCCTTCCTTCATATCTTTCTTGACACAATTCCTCTAGAATAATAGCTGAATAATAGTCGTTCTCTTCATTCTCTGAGTTGGTATTCACTTTCATTTTGATGTCACACAGAGGACATGGCCATCTGCTTGAAATCCAAGCTCTCCATAGATGAATGTTCAGACTCCACTTGCCATGATAGACCTTCATCTTCTAATCTTGTGGGATGCCTCTAGCTATTGTCTCTGTGCCAACATGAACTTAGGTAGTACAAAATGTGTGTGTAGAGTAGCGGCAAAGCTCCACTTGTACTTGCATAAGGCTAGCAATAACCTCTCTTAGGAATCCTCAACATGCATGTTCTACATGCGATTCCTACATGCATGTTCTACATGCGAGTTCTACATGCAACTCCTACATGCAAGTCCTACATGCAATTCCTACATGCATGTTCTACATGCAAGCCCTACATGCGATTCCTACATGCATGTTCTACATGCGAGTTCTACATGCAACTCCTACATGCAACTTCTATATGCAAGTTCTACATGTAGAGAGAGAATGTCTTACAATTCTTGCATGTAGAGAGAGAAGCTCTCCAACTTGTAAAAATACCCCATAATGGCATTGTGTTGAGTTCTACTTTGGTATTCTAAGAATTTGTTTCAAGTGTTCATGGTTCCTTGTAGTCCATGTCCAAAAGCATGTCCTAACCTTGCAACTCCTCCTCCCCTCTCCTCCAACCTTGCAACCCATCCTCTCCCTCTCCTCCTCCCTCCTCATCCTCCATTCTCCTCCTCCTTCTCCCTCCTCCTCCCTCCTCCTCTCTCTTCTTTTCCCCCATGCTCTTACACCTTCTTCCTCTCCCACTCCTATGCTCCCCCTAAACCCTTAGTTCCTCAACCCTTAACTTCCATGATCTACGAGGGAGACAAGTTCTCCACCATGTACTCTACCCTAAACCTTGGATCGCCCTTCTAACCCTGGAACCTCTTCTAAACTCTGGAACCTCTTCTAAACTCTGGTACCTCCTTCTAAACCTTGGAACCTCCTTCTAAACCCTGAACCTGCCTCTAACCATTATGGAAGAAAAATGGTTTAACAGATATACGGATAAGTTGTGGTTATAGTAATATTAGGCAAGAAAAGGAAGTGGATAGTTTTTGACAATAAACTAGATTCGAAGAGTTTTATATAAAAAAAGGAAAAAACTAATACCAAGGTAACTGTAATAAAATAGTGTTGCCCAAAAGAGACATGAAAGGAGTCAAAAGGCCAAAAAGACATAATGACTTAAATGTATTGTTTGGGAGGTGGGAGCAAAAATCAGGGGAGGGCTGTAGAGAGTTTTGGATTCGAGCGTGATATCTGATGAATAAAGGAAAAGAGAGGGATAAGAAAGATGTTTATTAGAAAAACTAAAACAAATAAAGAACAAGTTAAAGAGGGGAGTCAAGAAACCAAAATGACCTTAATGACAAGTGTACTATGTGCAAGTGTCTAGGTTGCAGGGGAAACGACATGTGTGTGGTAGATTTTACAACACCCCTTGGCATAGTGAAAAGACAAAAGAGCAAAGCAAGACAATGAAAATAGGACTGATTGCATTAACAGAAAAGTTTATACAAGCCGGTGAATCTCCGTTTTTAACGGAAACTAGCAGTGGGCATTTTTGTAGAAATGACTATGGAAATTGTATGGAAGTTGAGCTTGGATAAGTCTTGGCAAGCATCACTTTTTGTTGAAGAGGGGAGTCTGCCTACGTACCACTATCCAACAAGCAAAATAGTGAGAACCAATTTTAACTTTAGTTGGGAAGACAGGTGTCATAAACACCCCTCCCTTGTTATCAAAGTCACAATAAAAATCAACGCTTGGTCATATACTTATCAAGCTAAATGTATATATAAGAATTGTTTGGGTAGCATGATCAGTCTAGAGGTTAAGGAGAGAAAATAATGAACCTTTGTAAAAAAAGGGGGGGGGGGATTTATTTACACAAATTAATAGAAATAATGGGGAAAAGAGGTTAAGGAATGGGTTAGAAAAAATTAATCTAAGTAAAGGTAATCTAAGAAGAAAAAATTAAAGATGATGAAATGTTTTAAAATATTACGTAAAGAAAATGGAAAAAAGGGGAGGGGTAAGGACTTTGATGGGATAAGGACTATAAGAAACAACCTTTTCGGATAATCAAATAAAATCTTAACAAGGGTTACAAATAAAATTTGGAAAGTTTAGGGTAATAAGGGAGATAACAAGGAATAAAGTAACAATGAGAGCGTTTAATTACACTAAGATTAAAAGGGGGGGAAACAAGTATATATACATAAGAGGGGAGATGGAGTGAAACATTTTGAAGATGGGGGAATCAAAGATTTAAGGAAAATAAAAAGGAGATTTTAAAAAAATTAAAGAGAGATAAAGAAAGGGGGTTAAGGAGAGGTATATTTTAAAGAAAGAAATTAAAAGAAGGGGGTAAAGGACAGAGAAATTTCAAGGGGGGTTAAGGGGGTCATATGGGGGCAGTTTTAAAAGAAGGGGGATAAGGGAGAGGCGGGAGGGGGACACACAAAAAGGAGGCTAAAATTTTGGGGGGGAAATAAGGAGCAGTGAGCACCTATGACTCTGAGTCCAAGGTTCAAAAGCTCGGGTACGGTGGGTAGCAAGGAAGGGCGACAGGACACAGCCACGAATCGCGACACTAGGAGAGTGTGTGAAGAAGTATGGCGATGGAGTAGTGGGAAGAGTTGACTAGGGTCACGGTGCTACTGCGGGTAGAGAAGGTGCAGACTGCAGTTGCTGCTGCAAGGGGAGGTGTAGCCAGAGGTCACAAAGCTGAGGTAGGCAAAAGCAGCTAGTCTGAGCAGAGTGGGGGCAGAGAAGACCAGCAAGCTAGCAAGGATTTAGTGGTGAGAGGACTTACGAGTAGACACTGAATACATAGGGGTTTAAATAAGGTAAGTAGTCGGGGAGGAGAAGAGCAATTGGGAGTGGAAGGTTGTCAAAGTTTGGAGGCTTTTAGAAGTCGGAGGGGTTGGGGGTTGGTTTGGGGGGTGGGGTTGGGAGGGTTAGGTTAGGGATAGTTGTAAATAATTAGAATAATTAAGGGAAGATAAAGAGTAGTTAGCGGAGGGGTGGGAAGATAAAGAGTAGCTAGCGGGGCATTTATACTATTATTACAAGTTGTAATGAAAAAGTAGATTTAATTAACAAATTGGGGATATAAAAGAATTAATGAGAAATTATAGAAAAAAATTAAGAGAAAACATGAGAGAGAGAGATAGAGAGAGAGAGAGAGATCCCCAGGGGGGTAGGGTCAAAAAAGAGGAAGATGTAGGAAGAGAGAGATGGTAGAGAGAGATAGGGAGAGGGTAGAGAGAGATAGAGAGAGAGAGGAGAGATTAGGGAAAAACTAGGGAGATTGGGAGAAAAAAATACGGAGAAAAGTAGAGACAAATTAAGGGGAGAAAAGGGAGTTTGAGGGAAAAGAAATTAGGGAAATTAAGGGGGGTTGTCAAGGGGAGAACTAATGAGAAGTTGGCGGAACCAATGGAGGAAGGGAAAGTAAGAGTGTGTGTGTGTGTGTGTGTGTGTGTGTGTTAGACTCGACAAGACCCCTTTCCATAATGAAATGAAAACGATGTAGCTCAAAAGAGAGAGCAATTGTCATTAATGAAAAATATAGAACGCTAATGTTTTGTCAAAAGATAATGAGAGGTGGTCTTTTTTTTTTTAAATTGTAGAATGCACGATTGTTCAAAAGGTTATGCTTTGATAAGTCGTAGCAAAGTAGAAGAGGTTTCTGACCGCTTTCTCCTCTCCCCTAGAAAGTACTTGGTATGAGGGAAAGAAGATCCGCAGAGATAGTAGGCGCTACACTCTCTTTGATGGGGTGTTGTACTGCCAAGGTATGGATGGGGTATTGAGACAGTCCATTGATGTAGATGAAGTACCTAAGGTATTGAAGCATTACCATGATGGATTTTGTGGAGGCCACTATGCTGGCGACTATACAGCTAAAAAGATTTTACATGATGTGGGTACTATTGGCCGACCTTGTTCAAGAAGGTCACTATGTATTGCAAAACTTGTGAACCATGCCAATTCTTTGGTAGGAAAGATTTGTGGCCTAGGAAACATCATCTGGTGATGTCCATCCATCTGTTTCAGAAGTGGGGAACAAATTTTATTGTGTCCCTACCCATGACAGCCCACAAAAAGAAGTATCTTTTGGTGGCCACTCAGTGTCACTAAGTGGGCTGAAGTTGTTGCCCTCCCTGCTGCAAATGGTAAGTTAGTTTTAGATTTCATATTTGAACATATCTACACAAGGTTTGGGACACCCATGGAAATAGTGTCTAACCACGGGACTCCATTCTTAAATGAAGTAGTAGAGTTGCTCATGGATCATATGGGTATTAATCATCACACTTCTAGCATCCATTACCCAGCATCCATGGGACAAACAGAGCAGACCAATGGCCTCCTTTGTAAATCCATGGGAAAAATGGCCGCAGGGTACAGGAGCCAGTGGGATCAGAAGGTCACTCAATCCGTGTGGGCTTACACAATCACCCATAAAACGTCTACAAATCACACTCCTTTTGAGTTGGTGCATGGTACTAAGGCAATTTTACCGCTAAAGATAGAGATTCCTGCCTTGAGATTGGCACAAGAACAAAGGATGATAGAAGATGAACATGTAGAGGCCAGGTTGGTACAACTTGAGAAGTTAGATGAGACCCAACACCTTGCACTACATCAAACAGAGATCCAAAAGAATTGACAAAAGGCTTGCATGGATGCTAAGATTCGAAAGGGATGGGAATGACACTTTGCTGAGGGAGATGCTGTGCTATGCTTTGATAACAGATTGGACCACCAAATGGATAAAAAGTTCCTTCTAGTGTAGACCGGTTCGTACAAAGTCATTAAGGAATGTAGCAATGGGTATGTACAAGTTCAGGAACTGCATGAGCCACATGGCAAGAAGGTGATCAACAAGCATTATCTCAAGCCCTTCTTTGTACGTGATGGTCCCAGGCATGGAAATCCCTACCTAGGGGGGGAACTGTTATAGATAAAAATGACCAAGGTAAAGGGCATAAATATGTGTGTGTGCTTGTATGTGTGGAAATAGTATACTAAAATATGGTATGCATACGGCCCAGGATTGAGGTGGCATGGCATGACCATGTACCACCCTTCCACATAAGAGGACCCATAGGTGTGGTACATAATCCATGGTAGTTATATTATAAAATGTTGAGGTGGCATGGTTCCTCCTTGTGCCACCCCTCCACCTAGGCAGCCCCATGCCTGCATTTAGTGAGACATGGCCCAAGAACCATGGGAAAAGTAATATAAAATAGGTGGAGATGGATATTATCTTCGATTATTCCCTCCATGTAGGATAGACCCATGTGGGGGGGGGGGGGGGTTGTAGATAGTCCAAGAACGCAAGTTAAATAATGGGGAAAGTAGGATGAGGTGGAAAGATTCCTTGTGCCAACCCTCCACTTGTCCTCCTAGATGTTTGTGTATAATATAATATAGGAACAAGCCATGGGAGTTTGATACACTATAGGATATGGGGGTTGAATTGAGTGGAAAAGGCTTGTCGCACACAATTGAGAGTGTGTACCTACCAAGCTCACATGGAAGAAACCTCCTCTCACACCATGCATGTGGGGGTGTGACATTTATTAGGAGAGACCCCTATTTTGGCTATAAAAGAAGGGGTCTATTCCTTGATGCGACATGCTCATCCTTGTATAGCCACCATTCTAGTATTTTGATCTCCCCATCCTTCCTTTCAAATAAAGTATGACTCTCTTCCCTTGACGTCTCCATATCTACATCCCACCTCCCATCATATACATGCTCTTCTTCCCCCTCTCCCTTCCCCCTTGTGCCATAGTCTCCTTCTTCATCCCCACCCCTCTTAATTCCTTTCCCCCTCCCATGTTAATGCTTTCCCCTCATGTTCCCTTTCTCCCATGGCTCTTGAGTGTCACCATGTCTAGCGTCTGGCCTCATGTGTTGGTTTCTTTTCTTGTTAATAACACACACACACACAACTTAAGAACCTCATTCCTTATTGCATAATGCTATGTCTTCTTGGTATGATACTAGATGGTCTTTTTGACAATTGCTACTTACAATTCATCCTTAGGATCCCTAGGCTACTCAAATTTCTAGTAGTCATGGTGGTACCAATCTTAGAGATGTCAATAATGTGGAGAAGGTATGGTCTCTCTCTCTCTCTCTCTCTCTCAGTTGTTCATGTGTGTGCATGCGCGCGCGCGTGTGTGTGTGTGTGTTTGACTCGACAAGACCCCTTTCCATAGTGAAATGAAAACAACCTAGCTCAAAAGAGAGAGCAATTGTCATTAATGAAAAAAATAGAATGCTAATGTTTTCTCAAAAGATCAATGAGAGGTGGGCATTTTTTAAAAATTTTGTAGAATGCACAATTGTTCAAAAGGTTGTGCTTTGATAAGTCATAGCAAGCATCACTTTTATTGAAGAGGGGAGCCTGCATACCTACCATTATCCAACAAGAAAAATGATAAGAACCATATTTTAACTTAGTTCGGAAGATAGGTGTCATAGGACCCCCCCCCCTTGTTATCGAGATCACAATAAAAAATAGTTGCTCACGCTAAATACTTATAAAGCAAATTTTTGATACTGCTCTTTTGAGCATAATAAATAGTTGGGGTGAAAATAGTAGATAAATTGTTATGTAGGTAGAAAAAATTAATGTATGTAGGTGTCAGAGGTGGAGAAGGGGAGAATTTAATATATAGGGTAATTTATGCAAAATTTTGGAAAGAAATTGTGAAAAATTTTGGAAGGAAATTATTGTGAAGGATTATGCAACGAAATTTAAAGTGGGGGGAACTTTTTATAGGGAGAGAATAATGAAAAGAAATGACTTAGAGTGTAAATGTAAGGGGAGAGAGGAATTTAGAGGAGAAAAAAGAAGAAGAATTAATAGATTAAGTTTTAAGCATTTATAAGGAGAAGGAGGGGGTAATAAAGAAAGTACAAATTGACAAGAGAATAAGATAAAAGATTAAAGAAGGGGAACGGGGCAAGTTAGATTAAATAGGTTAGAGAGTAATAGGTAGAAAAAACCGTAGATTTTGAGCAATTAATCAAGAATAAAAAGGAAGGGGAGAGGAAGGGAATTTTAGAGGGGGGGGGGTTTCAATCAACATAATGCAAGGACTGGAAGTACATGAACCTGAGAGTCCATGCTTTCAAATTCCGAGGAGTTTGAGAGAGTGGTGGTTGTGGAAGCGAACGAGCCGTGAAGAGCTTGGCATAGTAGTCGAGACGGGGAGGTAGAGTGAGCGTGCAGGAGCGTCAACCCCGATGGGCAACTATCAATAGGTCTAAAGAGGGCATCAAAGATGGAGACTATAGCTCTGCTAATAGTACATATAGGAGTTCAGAGTGTGAAGGGGAGTCTAGAGGCAGTCGCTTAATTTGCAGCAATGATGACTATAGGGCATGGCAACCAGTGTGGTGGATGGCGATGGGCAGTCGTTGGGTTGACGCTTAGAGTAGAGGACGGATAAAGGCAGCGCAGTGACAAAAGCAGGCAAAGCAATGCATGGAATAGAAGAGGTTAGGGAGGGAACATTTAAATAGGGAGTGATTGGTAGCCGGGTAGGAGAGGGACGGATCGGGGAGCAGGGAGATGAGTCGTTTAGGTTAGTTTTGGAGAAGAGAGATAGTCCAGGTAATGAAGCGCAATTAGTTAGGTTGGGGGAAAGTTAAGGTGGTTAGGGGGTACTTAGGGGATCAGGTTAGTTAGTGAGTGTAGTTAGGGAAAAAAGGGGGGGGAGAGAGAGAGAGAGAGAGAGAGAGAGAGAGAGAGAGAGAGAGAGAGAGAGAGAGAGAGAGAGAAGGGGGGTGGTTGAGAGAGATAAAAAAGGAAGAAATTGGGAAAATTTAGGGGGAATTTAGGGGGGCAAAAATAGGGGAAAATTAGAGAAGAACTAGGTGCAAATTAAGGGAAAAAGGGGGGGAGGGTTAGGAAAATTAGAAAAAATATATAAGAAAAAGTTAAGGGAAATTTAAGCAAAATTAGGGGAAAATAAAGGAGAAAACTAGGGAAAAATTAGAGGGGGGGTTAGGAAATTTTTTTAAAAAAAGGAAAAATTAAGGGAAATTTAAGCAAAATTAGGTGGAATAAAGGAGAAAACTAGGGAAAAATTAGAGAGGGGGTGGGGGGAAGGAAGGGAAAAAGGAAGGGGGGGGGGGAGAAATTAAATAGTAAGTGTGTGTGTGTGTGTGTACCCAACTTAACCCCAGTAGGATTCAACACACTAGGTGAGACAGTAGGTCATTACCTAGTGTGATGACCTACTATCTACCCGAAGAGGAATAGAAGTGTTGTTTAAGGAGTGGAAAAGATGTATTAGAGTATGGTGAGTTTGAAATACGACAAGCAAAGGCAATTTATTAAGAACAGTTCTATGGTAGGTAGAGAGTTGAGCAATACCGGGGTGGGAGAGGGAGGTGGGCTAACCTAGGAATTATTTGGGATAGAATAATTTTTTTGGGGCTACTATGGGAATTGTTTGGGCTAGAAGAGCAAGATCAAAAAGGTAAGTGGGGAAGAGAGAATTGCTCAGCAAAGTGAGTCAAGAGGCAAGAAGGCCTTAATGACTTCAATGTACTATGTGCAACTGTCCAAAGTTACATGGGAAACATTATGTGTGTTTTAGACTCGACAAGACCCCTTTTCATAGTGAAATGAAAACTATGTAGCTCAAAAGAGAGAGCAATTGTCATTAATGAAAAATATAGAATGCTAATGTTTTGTCAAAAGATCAATGACAGGTGGCAATTTTTTTTAAAATTGTAGAATGCACAATTGTTCAAAAGGTTGCACTTTAATAAGTCATAGCAAGCATTACTTTTATTGAAGAGGGGAGTCCGCATACCTGCCACCATCCAATAAGAAAAATTATAAGAACCATATTTTAACTTAGTTGGGAAGACAGGTGTCATAGACACCTCTCCCTTGTTATCACGATCACAATAAAAAATAGTTGCTCATGCTAAAGACTTATAAAGCAAATTTTTGATATTGCTCTTTTGAGCGTAATAAATAGTTGGGGTGAAAATAGTAGATAAATTGTTATGTAGGTAGAAAAGATTAACGTATGTAGGTGTCAGAGGTGGACAGGGACGAATTAAATATATAGGCTAATTTATGCAAAATTTTGGAAAGAAATTGTGAAAAAAAATTCGAAGGAAATTAATGTGAAGGATTATGCAACAAAATTTAAAGTAAGGGGAAATTTTTATAGGGAGAGAATAATGAAAAGAAAGGACTTAGAGTGTAAATGTAAGGGGAGAGAATTTAGAGGAGAAAAAAGAAGAAGAATTACTAGATTAAGTTTTAAGCGTTTATAAGGAGAAGGAGGGGGTAATAAAGAAAGTACAAATTGACAGGAGAATAAGATAAAAAATTAAAGAAGGGGGAGAGGGGAAGTTAGATTAAATAGGTTAGAGAGTAATAGGTAGAAAAAACCATAGATTTGAGCAATTAATCAAGAATAAAAAGGAAGGGGAGTTTCAATAAACATAATAAAAGAAAAGGAAGGGAATTTTAGAGCGGAGGGGGGGTTCAAAATGAACATAATGCAAGAAGGACTGGAAGTACATGAACCTGAGAGTCCATGCTTTTAAATTCCGAGGAGTTTGAGAGAGTGGTGGCTATGGAAGCGAACGAGCTGTGAAGAGCTTGGCGTAGTAGTCAAGACGGGGAGGTAGAGCGAGCATGCGGGAGCATCAACCCTGATGGGAAGCTATCAAAAGGTCTGACGAGGGCATCGAAGACGGAGACTGTAGTTGCTAACAGTACGTACGGGAGTTCAGAGTGCGAAGGGGAGTCTAGAGGCAACCGCTTAATTTGCAGCAATGATGACTACGGGGCATGGCGACTAGTGTGGTGGATGGCGACGGGTAGTCATTGGGTTGAGGCTCAGAGCAAAGGACGGATAAAGGCAGCACAGTGAACGAAAGCAGGCGAAGCGAGGCATGTAGTAGAAGAGATTAGGGAGGGCACATTTAAATAGGGAGTGATTGGTAGCCAGGTAGGAGAGGGATGGTTCGGGGAGCGGGGAGATGAGTCGATTAGGTTAGTTTTGGGGAAGAGACGTAGTCGGGGTAATGAAGCACAATTAGTTAGGTTGGGGGAAAGTTAAGGTGGCTAGGGGGTAGTTAGGGGATCAGGTTAGTAAGTGAGAGCAGTTAGGGAAAAAAGGGAGGGGAGGGAGAGAGAGAGAGAGAGAGAGAGAGGGGGGGGGGGGGTTGAGAGAGAAAAAAAGTTAGAGAGAGATAAAAAGGAAAATTTTGGGAAATTTTAGGGGGGCAAAAATAGGGGGAAATTGGGAGAAGAACTAGGTGCAAATTAAGGGAAAAAGGGGGGGGGTAGGAAAATTAGAAAAAATATATAAGAAAAAGTTAAGGGAAATTTAAGCAAAATTAGGGGGAAATAAATGAGAAAACTAGGGAAATATTAGAGGGGGGGTTAGGATAATTTTAAAAAAATTAAGGGAAATTTAAGCAAAATTAGGGGGAATAAAGGAGAAAACTAGGGAAAAATTAGAGAGGGGGTGGGGGGAAGGAAGGGAAGAAGGAAAGGGGGGGTGGAGGGGAGAAATTAAACATGGAAATAAATAGGGGGAAGGGATAAAAAGTAAATTGAATGTAAAGTGGGAAGGGGATAGTAAGTGTGTGTGTGTGTGTTTTGATGAACCTTTGATTAAATACACCTTTGAAGGAAGGGATTAAATGTTGAAACATAAGAGCAAGATAGTTTGACATTTTACTTAAGATAGAGCTTGAATTGTCTTTTATGAAATGAACAATAAGTTTGAATGTCATCCTAGACATTGAGATGCAAATATCTTGTAAGGAGAAAAGAGAAATATGGAATAGACGGTTCCTAATTTTGAAACTATATATGATTTTCTATGACTTAGGCAATTGAACTACAATTTGAAACTAGTATAGTATAGATATTTTGAAAGATGGAATTTGGAAATCGGAGATGCCAACTTTATTCTCTCCAAGTATAAGGATTAAGAATTCAAAAAGATTTGGGATTTAGACTTGTGTAGTATAGAATAGGAAACACACAACATATATACGTATACATATATACGTATACATACATACATACATACATACATACATGAATAAATTATATATATATAAATAAATAAACATGAACACAAACACACACACACTTTTTTCTCTCGAAGTATAAGGATTAAGAACTTAGAATTAATAATGACATTGAGTGCTATACCCCAAAAAGTCAAGTTGTAGTTACGTTGGGAATGATTCTTCAAAGAGATTTGGGATTTAGACTTATGTAGTATAGAATAGGAAACACACAACACATATACGTATACATACATACATACACGAATAAATTATATATAAATAAATAAATAAATACAGACACAAACACACACACACACGCGCATGCACACACACAAGAGAGAGAGAGAGAGAGAGAGAGAGAGAGAGAGAGAGAGAGAGAGAGAGAGAGAGAGATGGTTGCATACTAGTATGTGGTCGTAAACCAAAATTAAAAAAAATGTGAATCTGCAACTAGAATGCCATGAATCTATAAATGATTACAGGATATAAAGTAAAAATAACTACAAAGTAGTTGTGAAGCTTGTCGTCCCCATGATATGATGGAAAGTACTAACTTTATTCTACATGGGATGGTGGGATGTGAGCTGGTTTTCTTCCAACCTTGATATATGGGACGAGAATGATTTGGGATGTTGGAGATATTGTTTGATCATTGCATTTCCGTGCGCGCGCATGTGTGTGTGTGTGTGCATGCGCGCGCGCGTGTGTGTGTGTTTGATGAACCTTCGATTAAATACACCTTTGAAGGAAGGGATTAAATGTTGAAATATAAGATCAAGATAGTTTGACATTTTACTTAAGATAGAGCTTGAATTGTCTTTTATGAAATGAATGATCAGTTCGAATGTTATCCTAGACATTGAGATGCAAATATCTTGTAAGGAGAAAAGAGATTTATGGAACAGAAGGTTCTTAATTTTGAAAATGTATATGATTTTCTATGACTTAGGCAACTGAACTGCAATTTGTTACAATTGTGGAGGATCCCCTTGTTGGGCGAGATGTTGAAGCTCCCATCTACTCTTACAGTAAGCTAGCCGTACTTGGGAGCTGCAGTGATGTTGGCTACTTGGGAGAGGTTAGAAATAAGATTGTATTCCATCATAAGATTTATTTAGGGTTTAGAGCCCCGGCAGTTTTGGCTCCGATGAAAGTGCTACTCTATGCTTTTAGCTGAATCCTAGATAAGAGTAATCTGGTATATAGTCATGCTATCTATTTGGTGAATGCCATCTCTAGCTGGGGTAAGAGTTAACACTACGTGCAATGTAGGCCTAGGGACACGCTCCTATGAAGGCCAAATTTTGTATAAGGTCCTTTTTGCCAGGGCTGACCACCTTGCTAATATATTCGACGCTTTAATTTAAAAAAAAAAGGTTTAAAACTCTGCCATGTTAACTTAAAAATAGTTCTAGAAGTGATCTTTTTCACATTTTGTACAATCTTTATTCTTCAACATTCAAGTAAAATGTTTAGATTCAAGGTGTTTTTCCTAGATGTATTCATTACAAAAGCCATAAGCATAAGACTGTTATTTGTGCTTGTGTGCATGTTTGCATGCACAGATGTATTTACGATGAGAATGTAATAAAATGAACATGTCCATGAGGAATGAGTTAAAAAGGATTGTCATTGGGATACCATACTGAAGTTTAATCCTCTACCATGTTAACACGAAAATAAATCTAGAATTGACATTTTGCATTTTGTACCATCTTCATTCTTAAATATGCAGTAAACAATTTAGATTCAAGATATTTTTCTAGATATATTCATTAGAAAAATCATGAGCATAAGAATGTTTTTAATTCTCTCTCTCTCTCTCTCTCTTTTATGTGTTTGCATTGTAAGGATCTATCTCCCCCCCCCCCCTCTCTCTCACTCTATCCCTCTCTCTCTCTCTCTCCCTCTCCCTCGCCCTCTCCCTCTCCCTCTCTCTCTCCCTCTCCCTCTCCCTCCCTCCCTCTCTCTCTCTCTCTCTCTCTCTCTCTCTCTCTCCCCCCGCCCCCAATTTAGTAAGAATCGAGAAAGTATAATGCCACCTTTTTTCTTAACTTCATAGTTTTTTGCCATTTTTCTTGCGAAGGTATGCATAGACGTGACCACTCGAAGAAAGAGAATTACACAACTGTGCATGTAAAGATTTTTGAAATAATTGACTTGCAATGTTTATAGTTAGAGATGTGACCGTCACATTTTCATAAAACAAGAGGCTAAATCATTGGGGTGCCATGTTCGTGTTTCAAATTTTTATGATTAAACTTGTGTCAAAGAAGAGGATTGATAATAGTTTGGTTTAAATTTGACACTCGACTTTATTTGATTTGTGTGAGGCTTGATAAAGTGTGGGCTTTTTAGATCAAAGCTTGTTAGCATAATGTGGGACAGTAGACAATAAGATCTTCATTGCTTTTATGAATTTGGTAAAATTTCATCTTTACGCTCATAGATTGGAATCTAGAAGTTGCCCCAAGATACACTGTACTTGAGTGACTAATTATTGTGGTGAATAAATAAATAAGAGGTGGGAACATTCGATTGACATCTTCTATGGGATGGCTTGTGTGCACGACTTTTCCATGAATGGAATTTGAAGACTTTTGATAGAAAAGACTTGAGTGGCGTTGTTTCCAAGTATTCCTTTGCTTCAATGTGTACAAATGACTAAAGAACAGGTCCATGAGACATCTCTAACATTGTGCAAATCCCTATTAAGGGGTAGACATTTATTAAAATAGACAAAAAGACAAGATATAAATGTTAATACACAGGGGTAGACATTTATTAAAATAGACCAAAAGACAAGATACATAAAACATTGTGCAAATCACTCTTAAGGGGTGGATAACTATGAAAATTAAATAATAAAACAACAAGATATCACGTATATGCACATAAGACTGGAAGGATAGGTAATTAAGCAATGTTATGAGATGCAAATAAGCAGATAACAACTGTTGCCGGAGTTATGAGCACCTATTATCATTTGGGCACCTGTAAGCATATAACAACTCTATGGAGGTTAGGGAGGAGGATTGACTCACTAATGGTGGGAGCGAAAAGGGGTGCAGTTGTCAAAATGTGATCAAACGGAAGGTATGTAGCTTAGGGTGGAAGAAAGTAAGAAAGAAAGGGGTGTGTACAAGACATAAAAGATGATGCTAGAGTGAACGACAATCTATGTGCCAACAACCATGATAAAATAAAGAACGTGAAACACAAGGGGGGCCTTGGCCTTTGCGTAGTGTACAGGTGGAAGAATCTAAAGGCCCTCCATAATATTATGGCAGGCAGGCTGTCAACGCCAAAATGATTGCCATCGTGGCATTGTTCACGTCACCCTTTGTGCTATCGTGGCAGGATTTTGTGGCGACAAAGAGGGGTCAATCGGAGGCAGGGGATCTGTCAACATGAGACGGAAAATGACGAGCAACGTGGACACGTCAGCAAGGAGCAGCGTAGAGGGAAAGGCCAGCATGGCCCAGCAAAGGCGTCGGTGAGCCAAATAATGAGCCCGGTCTACAGCTGGCGTGGCACGTGGCGAGAAAGGAGGGGGCCACGGTGGTCAAAAACGTACACGTCAGCAATATAGGAGCTAGGGGCTGGCCCTGCCAGCGTGGCCGCGTGAGAATGCGCGTCGGAGTGCCAGCGTGGCGTCGAGGAAAGAGCCGTGGGCGCGCCAATAATGCGGCGCCTGGCACGGCCGGGGAGTACGGGCACGGCGGGGCACGTGGCGGGGAGGAGGGGGCCACGGTGGCCGGTAGTGACATGGCGGGTCCGGGGGGGCGGCGGTGTACTTGGGAGGAGCTACGGAAGGCGCGGCGGGGATGACGTGGCGAAGCCCAGACACGTAGGAGGAGTTGGCGGAGGCCGCTAAATCTATCGGGCGCGCCGACGGGATAGCCAAAGAAGGGCCAGGTTTACTACATTTGGGGGATCTTCCCTGTAACACGCCCATTCAATGCCCCCAACCTCCATTATTTTCGTCCTCTTCTTTTTTAGCACAGCAGAGCTTCTGAGCTCTGTCCGCCATAGCCACACCTCAAGCTTTTTCCGCCATGTAGCCAGACCTTTCAAGCTTTTCCCGCCATAGCCAGACCCCTCAAGCTCCGATTCAATGCCTCCCTTCTTCCCTCCCCTCCCCCTCCTGATCCCTTTTACCGTTCCTCAATCCCCCTCCCCTTTCACCGTTTCGTGCCTCCATCCTGGCGTTCAACATTCCGGTGCCATCACCATGCAGCATTCTTGACACTCCGTCCGAAATCCTCCCCCCCCGACGGTTACTCTTTCGCTTCCCCCCGCCGCTGTCGAATGGTCTCCGGTGCCGCAATCGTTTGCTCCTGCTGATTCCGGCAGCGATCCTACAGCACCATGTGCGAACCGCACAGCGCAATCTCGCTCGACGTCGAAACGATTCCCTGGGGTGGACAGGTACGTTGCATCACGCCGATTGATGGTATAGACGCTTTTCGATTTCCTCGCCTGTCAATGGATTTCTAGCCAACGTCCCCTTCAATTTATTCGTCCCTCTCCCCTTCCGGCAATTCGGACGGCATTCCTAACACCGTCCGCCCTTGGTTTTATACCCATTGTATCGTTTTGAGACATGCCATCCTTCATGACATCCTGCATTCCCCTCCATTGTCCTTCACAATCGTGCCTGCATTTCCCTCTATTGTTCTTTAAGCCTTTTCACCTTAGGCAAGGTTGTGGAATCTGCCTCCTTGATGGTTTCCGTCTTTGTGGTGAGATCCTTTGGATAATCGTCTCTCAGTCACAGCACTGCACCCATTTCATTCCGGTCTGATTTGCTCGCAGTTTTTGACGGAGATCCGTCAAATGCTCGCGGTTCTCGCGACAATGTTGCGTTGGTGCTCTGAACGGCCCGTCTGGCTTGTTTTGATGGTTGTAGGAATATATCGTGAAGACGAGCTTTGGTCCCCTCTCGGTGTTCGTTTGCGGAGATCAAGGAAAACCACCTCTCATCACTTATCCTGACATTGCGTTGAACTGTAAGTAATCTCTTTGGAACAGAAGGCATGCGCTTGCAATTGGTAGCTTGCGTTTTCTACCTTGTAAGACTAGTCCTTATGATGCGCCTTCCCAAGGATTTGCTTGTTCTCTCCCCTTGTACGAATAGTGCGCAGGAACCTTCGCTGTTCTAGCAGATCTGCGAGGAGATGGAGTCTCTTAAGAAACTTATTCGGCCTGTTATGGTTTTGTTTCAGATATGTCATGTTTTCAAGGGCTCTTCTTCTGTCCTGAAGCAGCATCCCTTTTGTTCCACAATTTTTGCATCTACCATATCGACGCTCCGGGTCACGAGGTACGATTAGGCCGCTCGGAGAGGGCTTTTTATCTGAGGGAGCAGGAACGGCTTGTTTTAGCGGTTGATGTTTTGATTTGTCTGCAGTTAGGAGCCGCTGGTTTGGCTTCCGATCAGCCAAATTTGAGTGCAGAAGATTTGGCCGACCAAGTCAGTGAAGTTCTAGATCATTTCAGGTGAGAAGCCATGGAAGCACTGATGCCTCGGTTCTCCATTAGATCTAGAAGGACATTTGTTGTCTTCCGTAAACATGAGATGCCTCGATGGTATTGAGCATTTTTCTTTTGGTTGCTTGCGGATGCAGGTTACGAGAAGTAATATGCATGGGCGTTATGGCGGGAGCTTATATCCTGACCTTATTCGCAGTACGTATGTGATCCCCCTATAGGATTTTGGAATAACTTCTATGGTTTCCTTCGGCAGGCAGATCCGTTAAGACTGAGGAAAGCTGAACTTCTAAATGCTTGTTCTGCACAGCTGAAACACAGAGAGCGAGTTCTTGGCTTAATACTAGTTTCTCCCCTTTGCCAAGCGCCAAGCTGGTCGGAGTGGTTCTACAATAAGGTTGGACTTAGTTTTGTGTCGATGCGACACCGTCTCTGCTTCTTCTGTTACTTTGAACCTCTCTAATTCGGCCGAGTCGTTTTGCAGCTGATGGTGAATCTCCTATATTTCTATGGAATGTGCAATCTGGTCAAGGAAACTCTGTTGAGACGATATTTTAGTCCGGTATCTTTCTCTACTTCCCTTTCAAGGCTAGTGTTTGCTGTTGTTTTCTCGGATTGTTTGATATAGCGAGACATGACTGATTTGGTGTCACATAATACGTGTTAGTTATCCAGCGTCTGTGAGAACCTAAGTTGTTTATGCTAATCTCGTGTTGTTTTGGGTTGACCGCAGGACTTGCGTGCTGTGTCTGGTGCCGAGTCGGATATTGTACGAGCTTGCCGTAGGGTGAGAGTTTCATGCGTTCCCCAAGTTTTTTGGTATCTGTAGTATAACCGGCAAGCATTTAATGCCGAAGTCCATTCTTCAAGGCTGGATTTCACTTGCAAATTTCTGCTTGTAATTTTGTTTTTATCGTGTGATAGTTGCTGGACGAAAGGCAAAGCGAAAATATCATGCAATTTCTGCAAGCTATTCATCAGTAAGTCCCTGGTTCTTTGCAATTTCATCAGTAAGTCCTTGATTCTTTGCAGTTTCAGAGAGACCATGAAAAAGTCATCCAGCATATTTATTAGTACTACTCTTGCACAGGAGGAGAGACCTCACAGATGACCTGAAGAAGCTAAATTGTCGCACCTTGATCTTTGTTGGAGAATATTCTCCTTTCCATCAGGAGGCCATTCATATGAGCCAAGAAATGGATCGACGCTTTAGTGCTTTAGTCGAGGTAACATTTCGCAGGCGCGATAGCTCTGTTGAATTGGAAGTCCTGTTTTTACTGTTTGCAAAATCACATCTCCATTTCTCTGCTTGCAGGTGCAGGCTTGTGGGTCTCTTGTCACGGAGGAGCAACCCCATTCTATGTTGATACCCATGGAGTATTTTTTGATGGGTTACGGTTTCTATAGGCCTCTACAATATTCAAATCACCACTCATCATCACCGACGAGCCCCCTGAGCCCTCCTTGCATTTCACCTGAGCTTCTTTCCCCGGAGAGCCTCGGCTTGAAATTGAAGCCAATCAAAACACGAGTGGCTACTTATGAAGAACTCTAGAATTCTTTGTTGAAGAACAGATCCGTCCATTTTCGTCACAAATTATTTTTTGCCCCTGTTGTGACCTGTGGTGAAGCGATGTAAAAGATTGCCGGGTAATTGGGCGTCACAAGTAAGTGGATTCATTTAAAAAGGCTAATCGTGGTGGAATTATGTAACCATCTCGACCATTCTTACGATGTAGTAGAAAATAAGAGGAGAATGTACATTATGCCTCTCCTAGCCAAAAATAGAGCTGGTGGTACATTATTTTTGAGCTCAACTTTCGAATGCCTTGGTGAATGGCACATAGAATGAGTTCAACTATCTTTGTCTGTTGAAGGGATATAAGGGAGGAGTACTTGGTTTAAACTTACATGCCTCTTGAACTAAAATAAGTGATAATGAATGTTGATACAACGATGATTAGCAAGAACATATTAAAATATTGATGTGTCACTCAAGTGACTTCTGAATTTCACGTCTGGTTGGCCTGCTGGCCCATGCCTCTATTGGAAGTGTTAAGCATGTATCTTTCCAGGGAAGACCGCTATCTCTGGGTTGGCGTACTCCAAAGTACCCTCCCAAATTCATCACGTTCTTCCAAAAAGCTTATGTGGGTTCACTTTTCCAATATGCTCTCCAATTCATTAGTCATCAATTCCTTCATAGAAGCTTCTCTTGGTTCACTTTTAGCAGATGCACTCCAATTAGTGAAAGACCAATTCACAATGACTTAGCTTCCTCAAAACAAAGTTCTACTTTGGTGTCTTTTTTATTTGGGTGTTAAAAAAATAAATAAATAAATGCATGTGTATGAAAAGAGTGGCCAACCTTGAAAAAAAGACCTCAATGGAAAACTGATTGATGACAAGGGGGTAGGTTGCTTGTAGCAAGTCCTTTGATCCATTGATAATAATGGAATGGATAATAATGGCCGGAGAGTCCTTTGATCCATTGATAATATCAATTTCTTGGGCAAACTCTTTCAACATTTGCCTTACTCAATAATCATGCATACACCAACTAAATTTGGTCTTAAATGCCAAAGTGTTCTGTCGATGTTAGGCCCTATGAAATCCCCACATTCTTGTCTCCACTTTTAACATAAGTGAGAACCCAATAACCCTCTTGAGGTTTAGCCACACCACTCTAGCAACCTAATATACTTAGAAAGAATGTCTCATAGCTTCAACAACAATTGAGCACAATAAAGACATTGGATTTACCATCAACCTAACTCGTACTTGCAACCAATTATTTAAAAACTTTTCCATTGCATGAACCGTGCTTTCCCAATGATACAATCATTCCACAGTTCATTAACCTATTCTTCTGCCACACTTTACCCTTCAGATTCCATTGTGATCTATAAAATGTTAGAGCAACCTCCCAACCATCAAATGCCTATATGTAGCTCAAGAAGTACTTTCCTCAACAAGGGCCTTGTTACCTAGGTTACACTTGTTAATCCTCTAGCTTAGAGAAAAAGCAAAATTTGTAAACCAACTCTGTGGAACGCATTGAAGAACCCTCACTACCAAATTACTTTTGGTTGTATTGGACTTGCACGATCGTTGAAGCAATTGATCTCTAGTCTAAGACTCTATATTCCCAAAATTGCTCCCAATTTACCCTCCCTTCTTTTGGAGACTTCTTGCCCTTGATGGATCTACCTTGACCAATGGCATACCCTCGAGTGATTGCCAGCTCCACCAAATATTCTCCTTGAGTCTTGCATCACCCCCTAACCCATCTCTCTTACTCAAGGTTATCAATGTCGTTGACTCTTTCCATATAGATACCAATCCTTAGATTATCATTGAAAACCATGAACAAATTCTGTCATACCATGACACCATTAGGCTTTTAGATTTGATTGCAAACCACTCGAGTTATGACTACCCAAGGTGCAAAACACTCAAACATTATAGACAACCTCTTGGCAGGCAAAGCTACATTTTTCAACCAGAGATCTGGAACACCCAATCCACCCTGAGTCTTTGAGGCCTTTATTGAAGATAATGCAACTTTCTTTTCCAATTGTCTTTTGCCCACAGTAACCATCGAGACATCCTCTCGATTTCCTCCCAATGTTTTTAAAAAAATTCCACATTGGTGTAGTAGTTTGGGGCTATTGCCAAAACATGTCGAATAATTATAATCCAAGCATTCCAACCTAGCCACATGTCCTGCCACCCTCATAGTTTCTCCTTCATTTTATCCCAGAGCCAGTAAAACCTTTGCTTCAGACTCCCACTTCTTATGGAGCCCCCAGCTATCTTAGTATAGAATCCACATTTCATTGGCAACCCCACTACACACCCAGGAGCCATACTCAGGTCTGTTTGCAATACAAAGGGCTTATTCAAGCTACATAAAGATCTTGAAGCCTCACAAAAAGTGCAAATAATTGAGAGCACACTAGTTCCCCTGAGGGAAGATTCAACCCCTTTACAACACCTTCTACCATTTCTTTCTTTCTTAAACCTATCAATGGCAACGTGCATTAGGCAAATATTAGAGGGCCCAACAGACATCCTTGGCATACAGAGTAACATAAATCAAAATGTCCTACCACCCCTCCATTGAAGCACAAAATTTTGCATAAACGCATTGGTCATGTTAATGTACGACGACTTAAATTAATGCAGGCTTAAAATATTGTTGCAGTATTGCCTAAGTTCAAGGTTGCAGAAATGCATAAGGTATGTGAAGCCTGTCAATTTGGAAAACAGGCAAGGAAACCATTTCCTAGACATGTTCAAGAGAGTAAGAGGCCATTGGAATGAATCCACTATGATGTGTGGACTACTAAAGCTACAACTATTGGAGGCTGTCATTATTTTGTCACTTTTATTGATGACTATAGCAGAATAGTTTGGGTGTATTTTATGAAAAAGAAAGTGAACTGTTTGGGCATTTCAAAGCTTTTAAAGCTATGGTTGAAAAAGAAACAGACTTGCAAATAAAATGCTTAAGGTCAGATGGAGGGGGAGAGTACCTCTCAAATGAGTTTGCAAGTTTCCTTCAGGAGCATGGCATAAAGCAGTAATATTCATGCAGTCATACCCCACAGCAAAATGGATTTGCAAAAAGGAAAAACAGGCATATTGGAGAGGTATCTTGTGCCATGCTCAACGAAAAAGACCTACCAGATTATTATTGGACTGAAGCAATTGCTACAGTAGTCTACATAATGAACATGACTCCCACTGCAGCAATACATGGCATGACACCAGAGGAGAGATATATTGGTAGGAAACTAGATATTTCTCATTTGAAAGTTTTTGGTTGCATTGCCTATGTTCATGTGCTAGATGAGTTGAGATCCAAGTTGGATCCAAAAGCTGAGAAGTGCATCTTTATTGGTTATTCTCTGCATCAAAAAGGGTATAGATGCTATAACCCTTCTACTCATAAGTTTACAGTGAGCAGAGATGTTTTTGATGAGATGAGCAATTGGGATAAACTAATAAATGTGATTGATGATGTAGATGCACAAAATGGTAATGCTGCACAGAATTCACAGCAGCAATCACAAAATATTAGTGGACCTGTAGTGTCCTCTAGCAGTGTTCACATACTTCACCATGGATAGGCAGATTGAGATCAGGGGAATCTCCTCAAAGTAATGCAAATAGTGGTATGCAAGTATCACGAAAAGAAAAAGAGAAAGTAGATCAGCCCATGGTTGATGTGAATGCAGGTCACTCTTATGTGGATGGTGAATCTAGTGGCTCAGAACAAAGCCTTGATGATGAGTTGGGTATTCCTTCTATTGTTACACCTGGAGTAAGGAAGACAAGGGATGTTTTGAGAGCACCTGATAGTGAGCCTATTTTGTGCAGGTCTACCAGATTTAGGTATCTTGTGGATAGGCTGAAATATGATGGATTTACAACCATTCACTATGCCTATATGGTCAAACTGATGCATGAACCAGAACCCACTTCTTTTGAGCAAGCCATGGGGAAAGAAAAATATGAGAAAGCCATGGATGAAGAAATGGATGCCTTGGAAGCAAATGCTACATGGGAATTGGTGCCTTTGCCTAAAGACAAGAATGCAATTGGCTACAAGTGGGTTTATAAGGTGAAGCACAATGCAGATGGTTCTGTGAACAGATACAATGCAAGATTAGTTGTCAAGGGGTATGCACAGACATGGCATTGATTATGAAGAAACATTCAGTCCGGTTACAAGGATGGCAACCGTAAGAGCAGTCATTGCTTTGGCTGCATCAAAAGGATGGTCTTTACATCAGATGGATGTAAAGAATGCTTTCTTGCATGGTGATTTGCAAGAAGAGGTCTATATGGAGCAGCCACCAGGTTATGTTCATGCTGTTCATCCTGAGTTTGTTTGCAGGTTAAAGAAAGCCTTGTATGGCTTGAAGCAAGCACTCAGAGCATGGTCTGACAAGATAGGACAGTATCTTGTCACTATTGGCTTTCAGATTTCCAAGGTAGATTTCTCACTTTATGTGAGAAAAATAGAGAAAGGCATTATGCTGCTTGTCATTTATGTTGATGATTTGATCATCACAGGTGATAGTGATGAAGATATCCTTCATGTGAAAATGCTATTGAAGCAGAAGTTTGAGATGAAGGATTTGGGAGAGCTGTGTTACTTCTTGGGCATTGAGGTAATTAGATCCACAAGTGGGATATGGCTCTTGCAGAGGCAGTATGGATTGGACATGCTGTCCGAATATGGGGTGACAAGCTATAAGCCTCGTTCAGTTCCTTTGGAGCAGAATGTGAAGTTGAGCGCAGATGCAGGTGAGCTTCTGGAAGACCCTACTATGTACAGACGCATAGTAGGAAGTTTGATTTATATGACTATTACCAGGCCAGATTTGAGCTATGCTGTTGGGTTGGTAAGTCAGTTTATGCAGGCTCTAAGGAAACCGCATTTGGATGCGGCTAGACACATACTGAGGTATGTGAAGTCCACATTGCAGTATGGACTATTTTATGAGACTGGGGTTCAGATACAGTAATGCTGATTGGGCTGGTAGTATTTCTGATAGGCGATCTACCAGTGGATATGTGTTCTCTTTTGGGAGTGCTGCAGTCACTTGGAGCAGCAAGAAATAGCCTATAGTTGCCTTGTCGAGCATAGAGGCTGAGTACAGGGGTGCAGCAATGGCTGCATGTGAGGTAGCTTGGTTGCATAAGCTACTTTATGATATGCATCAGTCTACAGATGAGCCAGTTGTCATTTATTGTGACAACATGAGCAGTATACACTTGGCAAATAACCTAGTCTATCATGCTAGAACAAAGCACATTGAGGTGCATTACCACTATGTGCAGGAGAAGGTTCTAGTAGGTTTTATTGATCTAGTTTATGTCAGCACAGAGGATCAGGTAGCTAACATATTCACGAAGGCATTGGGTGCAGAGAAGCTATGCAAGTTCAGAGACCTGCTTGGTGTGCAAGAATTGGGATTGAGCTCGAGGGGGAGTGTTGAGATATCAAGCTCCACTCGTGATATGCCAGGGTGATCGTTGTGCATTTATGTCACCGACTTGTTAGCTACAGATGCGGTTGGTACACCGCCCATGAATAATAGCTGGATGATAGCTACCTTTATGTACTCTAGTTAGTGGCTCAGTTAGTATGCCACCTAGGCTAGCTGAGTTTGGTTTGAGACCCACGTATAGGGTTCACCTATTCCTTTTGTACTTAGAGAGTTCTTTTGGCTTTCACAACTAAGAAGAGGAATACTGTTTTCAGCCTCCACCTTTGTGTATATTCCCCCATTGTGTATGTGAGAAAGCTGCAAGTGAGACTCCTTACTTCTCTCCCACTCTCTTCACACTCTACCCCTCCCTCTTGTTGAGAGATATGTTGCCATGAGCACATAGATTAAAGGGCTAAGGTATGTGCTAAGGAAAGAATCAAAGTAGCCACCCTAAGATGTGGACTACATGATGTGGAGATGTGGATTGAGGATATCCACAAGGAGAGATGTGGATGAGAGGATCCCACATGGTTTGACTATTCTAAAGGCTCTCTCTATATAAGAGGCCTATCATGTATTGTTGAGATAACACATTTCAATAGATTGAGTATTGTGTACTTATGTCTCTTTCATGGTGCTTCGACCCTCCTTGATCATCTTGCTCTTCATGCATCTAGACTAGGAGTGCTCGATCCTTCACTTTAACATGGTATCAGAGCCATGGATAGCTCATTTCCTTTGAGAGGTGGTGTGAGCTTCTCCAAGAGGTTTTTGCTGAGTGGAGTTTTTGATGAGTGAGGTTCTTTCATGTAGAGGCTCTTTACTTTGAGATAGACATCTTCAAGAAGTTGCATAGCAAAGTTTGCCCCTCCCACAACCTTATTAGCTAGCTCTGGCTCCTCTCTCTTCATCGAAGAAGAAGTTTCCTTGCCACCTCGCTCAGCCTCCTGGCTCTCCTCTCTTCTACCATCGTCCCTGCCGGTAGCTCCCTCTTCATTAACCAAGGCAACAGTCTCAAGGGAGAATGAAGGCAAGCTCTAGTGACACTAAGGCTCACAAGCAGCAACCGAAGCTGCAGTCCCCATCCCTCCATGGCTCCCAACAACAAAGGAGCTTCCTTCAAGAGACGACGGACCTCCAGCGACCTCCAGCATCGACTCACCAGCCAAAGCAGCGCATGTAGCCTCAAAATCTACAACAAACATTGCCCGTGACCCGTCGAACCAGCTCATTCCAGCAACCATCCTCTGCATCAACATCCATCTCTGGATCGGCCAGCCTCTCCAGAGCCGACCTCTGCCAGCAACAACTAGCTTCAACACGAAGAGAGTGCCGAAACTATTGGGTTGCCTTCTATGCTCTTTGTAGCTCTACTTAGTTCCTCAGCATGAGCGCGAACGCACGGGACAGCATCAACTGACGCTGCTCCAACAACATCCAGCTCTAGACCAGTGCAACGCCCACGCTCCAAGGTGCCCACGCTAGAGCCTCCGGAAAGCCTTTCAACCGGCACACGAGGCGACTTGACACAAAAGGCAGCAGCTCTCCTCCATCTCCAAACGTGGCGACTTGAGTGACAAAAGCAAACAACAACAATGAATGACTCCCTCCATCGACAACGCAGAAACTCCCTACAGCCAACCAAGCTCATGATAGTAACTCGGACACTACAACTTTTCAAAAGTCCTTTCCTTGGAGGTACGACAGCTTCAATTGCGCCCGACGATGACGGCCTCAACGACAGCTTCAACCTCTGCCCCTATCGACATCTCTGCACAGAGTCTATCTCTCTCTACACTCCCTCATCAGCACGTGTCAAGATAGGACTTAACTGTGGTTAGATTACAAGATAACCATGGTTAGGCGTGGTTCAATTAGTGGGCCTAGGTTCAGTTACTTGAACCATAGTAAAGTTTGATAACCTTGGGTTAACTCATTTGGCTTAAAAGATTGACACATGGTAGAGTGCCACATAAGCATGCAAGTGCCACCTAAGCACATAGCCCCTGCCAAGCACAGTTTGGAATTCAGCATATGAATCCCTGTGCTACATCATCAAAGGCCCTCTTCTTCATAGAAAATTCAACAAGCCATAACTTCTAATCCATGAAGAATTTGGACACGCTCCAACAAAGAAAAGTGATTGTCTTTCGGAGCTCTATGCGCTTGTCAGATCAGAATCATGTTAGCAATTAGACACTGCCAATATTGAAAGAAATCAATTGGTAAGACCTTTGCAACAAATGGAAAAGCAACACATGAATGTCATAAGCATGCCAAAAGCACAAGTGCATGAGATGACCATAGCACAAAGCATGGCATCCACATAGAAAGCATTAAGGCATATGGAAGAACAAAGCATCATGCATCAAGCTACATCAAGCGATGAAGATAATGACATCGACAGCATGTATTGAGAAGCAACATCCTTTCCACCTTCAGCCCATGTGTTTGTAAAACAAGCCTGACCACCTGAGAGTAGCTATGAAAGCACCCAGGGGAGGTATTGACATGTAAAAACCACACTTGACCACCTTAAGTAGCAATGCATGCACTAAGGGGAGGTGATAGAATGAAAGCACCCAGGGGAGGTATTGACATGTAAAAACCACACTTGACCACCTTAAGTAGCAATGCATGCACTAAAGGGAGGTGATGGAATGTAACTCACATCTGACCACCTTGCAGTAGCCAAAGGATCATGGCACCAAGGGGAGGTGTTGAGAGATATGTTGCCATGAGCACATAGATTAAAGGGCTAAGGTATGTGCTAAGGAAAGAATCAAAGTAGCCACCCTAAGATGTGGACTACATGATGTGGAGATGTGGATTGATGATATCCACAAGGAGAGATGTGGATGAAAGGATCCCACATGGTTTGACTATTCTAAAGGCTCTCTCTGTATAAGAGGGCTATCATGTATTGTTGAGATAACACATTGCAATAGATTGAGTATTGCATACTTATGTCTCTTTCATGGTGCTTCGACCCTCCTTGATCATCTTGCTCTTCATGCATCTAGACTAGGAGTGCTCGATCCTTCACTTTAACACCTCTATCCCCCTCACCCCCCTCTCTTTTTCCTCCACCCCCTTTCTTCTCTCTCTTTTCCCTCTCTCTCTCTCTCTCTCTCTCTCTCTCTCTCTCTCTCTCTCTTTTCCCTCCCCCCTCTCCCACTCTCTCTAAACCCCAAGGCCATGGAAGGCCTTGGGTTGTGATTGCCCCGCCAGCCAGCGTGGCGCCCGTGTAGAGGCAAAGCCCGCCTCCGCACCATGCGACGATGCCCGCACAGAGGTGGTGCCCGCGCACCATGCGGCAACGCCCGGAGCTGCCAAGCCTTAGCCTTAAGGCTTTAGGCTAATCCCCCCCCCTCTCAGAAAAAAGAAAAAAAAAAGAGGGTTAAACTAACCCTAAACAAACTAACCATAGTTAGGTTAGTTGACCTTTGGTTAGGTTAGTTGATCAGAGGGTTAGATTAACTTAACTGTGGATCAATTAGAAATTAACTTTAGTTAGTTGGACTAACTATAGTCAGACTAATTGTTATAGTTACATAAACTAGGTTAGGCTAAGGATCAGTTATAGTAATTGAGTCCAAACTAACTAGTAGTTAGTGCACAACCCTACTTAGGCCAAAGGTGTAGGACCATTCACACTTGGCCCTAAAGACAAAAGGGTCCTTAAATTCTGCTAACTTTGAAGGTCCATATCTTGCCTGTTTGGAACCCAAATTGGACCCAGATTGAATCACAACTTCACACATGGAACCATTGAGCTACGGGAAATTTTTCCAGCCAATCCCACACCATTTAGGCATCCATAAAACACATTATTTTGTGCCCCCGTTTGGGTGACTTTTTCACACTAATTCGCTCATAAAATTCCATCGAGACCTCCGATTGACAATCCATCTGCACCGGCACATTTTCCCACTCACGTGGAACAATCCTAGGCATGTTTTTCAAACACGACGGTCCCTACGACACTAACGCATCTCTAATACCCCTAACAATTTTGACTCCTTTTTTGGAAACCCGTATCACATCCGTTTAAAGAACAAATTGTACTCGGATTGAACCTAGATTTCACGCATGTAAAGATATATTGTAAATGAAGTGTTTTGATGTGTTATGCACCTGAGATTAGGAAAAAGACTAGAACCTGCCTACTTCTGGGAGCTTTCTTCGACCCTCACCGCTCTAAAAAGAATTTAACCTCTCACCATTGACAAGCAACATGGAGGAAATAATTGAAGAAGCGATAAGTAGCGACGATAAAAGTCCTTCAGAACACCTTAAAGAATGACGCAACTGCAACAACAACAACAATGGCAGATGACACTTTGGTAAATTAGAAATGCCAAAGTACAATGGACGAGGGGACCCTGCCCGGTTCCTTCAACTCTTTGACATAGCATGTTGTGCTGGAGGTGACCAATCAAATGAAATCAAAGCCGCTTGGTTCCCAATGGCCCTAACCGATGAGGCTTCGGAATGGTACCTCGACCTTCTTGTAGAGGAGAGAGCCACATGGGCACTGCTATCTGACCAGTTGAGAAGAAGATTCCAAATAGAAAGGATGCAAGATGACCCCGCATTACAACTCGGCAATATAGACATGTGCAAGAAAGAAAAGGTCAAAACATACTTGAGAAGAATGAAAAATTAATAGCAAAATGTGATCCCCGTCTGGACAACAAGTACCTCATAGCATGGTTCATCTCTGGCCTGAAAAAATCCATTCGCAAGGATATGAAAAAAGTCAGCATTTATGCACATTTCAATGATGCTCATGAAGCTACAACTGACATTGAGGATGTCATGACCGATTCTGACAGCGACAGTGATGGCTATAAATCAAGTCGTCGCGACAAGAAATCTTCAAAGAAGGGAAGCACTTCCCACAAAGATCGCACCACTGAAGACACAGTGGAAGCCATGGCCCTAAGAGTAAAAGAAGAAATGATACAAGCCATCGAGCAAAAGTTGCGTGTCTCTCAGCCACCACAGTACCATGGAGAGAAAATATTTGGTGCCCACATTGTATGGCCAACCATACAGCCAATGAATGCCCATCTTGAGGAACAGACTCAACCCACTAGAAGTGGCTCAACCCCCACGCTTATGGTGCCCCATTTGCAATGCTGTAGGGCATGATGTAAATACTTGCTTCTACAATATGAGGGTAGCACAACCCTGGCCCCAACAATACCAACAGTCGTCGTAAATCCCAGTGTATAGACAACTGGGACTGGCACCTAATGCACAAGTGCCACGTCTCAACCCACTCTCGGTGAGAACACAAGTGCCTCAACTAATGAGGAATCCCAATCCCCCGCAATATCCACGGGCTCCCAATCTCATTAAAAGATTAAAAGGAAAGTATGGTCAATAATACCTAATTCGTCTCTTGATTGTGGTTTCATCCTCAACTCTAGTAGTTCCGGTCCAACAACTCCAAACTAAAGAGTAGGAACCTCACTATGAGTATGAAACAAAATACCCTATGTACTACATGGATGGTGCTGAAGGACTCATCTCGGTGTATGCAAATCAATAAGACCCACCACATATCGAACACCCATCAAGTGTTTTGGTTGTGGAGAAAACCACCGCATAGCAGAATGCCCACACAAGGGTAACCCCACTTCATTCCAACTTGTGTGCAGGGAATGCAGAGTTGGGCATGCTTGCATGGATTGCCCACTAAGAACAAAGCCTCTACCAACCATGGAAGAAAAACCTGAAGTACCCATGGGGATGATAAGTGTGGAAAATCACAGTGTGGCATCACATCTAATCTTGATCATAACAAGACAACAAAAAGAAGCGGCACGGCAAAAACTCCTTTCCGCTCAAAAAGCAAAGAGCCCTCTAGCAAAACAAGCCATGCCAATCCCACAACACAGTGAGACCATGCCTAGCAGATCCACGAAAAGTGCCACCCAAGGAGCCAAGGAAGCATACCCCAATGCTGATATTGAAAAGATGTGCTACCAAGCCTTGAAGCAATGGGTTCAACAAGAACAAGAAAAATTTGAGGCAAACAGGACAGCAGCAGCAGAGGATAGAGCACCATCAGCACCTAGCATTGACATAGTGATTGATCCCAACAACCTCCAAGAGGTAATAGAGCAACATGCAAAACATCCCCAATTGGATTGCACCCCACTAGCAAGCTTGATAAGCTGCCCAGTCACGATGCCAATTGGGACCTTACTAAGAAATTGCCCTACAATGTGGGAAAGTTTCAAGGGATGGATCGAATCTTCACAATACTTCCCCCCACCTGAAGAAGAGGAAAAAACAATTTTGGTAAAATTCGGTGCTCGAGATGACATAAAAAATGTAACCATCCCGCTGGAGCATAAAGCCTTTGGTCAATACCTAGCAATAGTGGATGGCGGAAACATTCTGGCAAGAGAACTATATGAAGAATGGGGTCTGCCTCCAATGCAGAAGGCCACATTTAACATCTGCCTAGCTGGCCACACAAAAATGAAGCCATTAGGTATCCTTGACAATGTGTCAACAAAAATTGCTGGAGTAAGATTCACACTCCAGTTTACTATCTTGGATCTTCCCAAGGGTGCCACAGCATACCAGATATTGTTGGGAAGACCATGGCTTCGAGAAGCATATGATACTCCATGATTGGGGCACCGATAGGATCACTATCCAAAATAGAGAAACCGCTGTAAAGATAAATCTGGGAATAGGGGAAATCAAACCCACTATTCCTAGAAATGTTGAAGACACTTCTTCCACTATAGCCACCAGTCATGCATCCCTGAACCTACCAATGCACAAAAGCCCATAGAAGGGGATACACAAAGTGACATCAACAATTGGATATAGACGTTGGCTACAATAGATAATTGTAAAACAACACATCTAATGCTGCTAGATGTGGATGCCCAAATGATACATCTAGAAGCACCAATCTGGGACGATGAATCAGAAGTATGGCAATGCTAGTCTTCGTGACAAGCGTCGAATGGGACAGTGACCCAGTGACCCTGAAGAGTCCATAATAGAAGGCTACGGTGCCAACATAGAGTCAGATTTGGAAACAGAAGTTGATAATGCATCCTTGGAAGGCCAAGTATTTGACAATGACTTGGCAATCCTTCAGGCACTCATGGCCATTGAATTCCACAAGATCGACCCTCCATCACAATCCAAAGGCAACCGGTCTAGGAAAAAGAAGGAGGGTGTACAGAGCCACAAGGCCAAGATAGAGCATTTCAATGAATTCGAAAGAATGCAAACAAGAGTAGATCATCATGGAACTCCCCCCCTCGCTAAATGCCAAGGGAATTCAAGTCTTCATGGGACATGCCGGATACTATAGAAGATTCATACTGAGGTATGCCATGATTGCAAGGCCCCTATACAAGCTCCTAGTCAAATTCATTTGGACAGATGACTGCAAACAAGCATTTGAAACCCTCAAGTGGAGATTGATCACAGCCCCTGTTCTAATGGCACTAAATTGGGACATAGACTTTCATGTACATACTGATGGTTCCAATTATGCAGTAGGGAGTGTGTTATGTCAACCTAGCAGATGCAACAAAGGCTACCCAGTATACTTTGCAAGCAGACAGCTAAATAATGCGGAGGTGAATTACACCACAACAGAAAGAGAAGCCTTGGCAATGATCTACAGCGTGAAGAAATTTTGACACTATCTATTGGCTAGTGACTTTATCTTCTACACAGATCATCAAGCCTTATTATATCTTATGAATCGGCCATGTACCATAGGTCGGATCACTCGATGGCTTCTATTGTTACAAGAATTCAATTTCAAATTCGTGGTGAGAAAAGGAGCTCAATATTTCATTACCGATCACATGTCACAATTGAGCACAGGAGAAGGGCCAAAAGGAATAGAAGATTACCTACCAGATGCCGCATTATTTCAAATAGACGCTGTGCCTAATTGGTGTGCAGACATCATTGGGTATTTAATGGCAGGAAGACCACCTCCTGAAATGAAAGAAGTGGATGCTAGGAAACTAATTCTAAAAGCTGCACCCTATCAACTCATTGTAGGACAACTATACAAGATGGGCAAGGACCAGGTTTTAAGGAGATGTGTGATGCCACATGAGATTATGCCAATCCTCAGTGAAGGACATGAAGTGATTGCAAGTGGAAATTTCCAAGGGGAAGCAACAGTAAGAAAAGTCCTTGCAGGATACTAGTGGCCAACACTTTGGTCAGATGCCTATGAATATGTCAAAAGCTGTGATGTATGCCAACCAACTTCTAAACCACAACACAAAGACTTCAATCCCCTAACAACAATCGTTGCACAAAAACCCTTTGAGAAATGGGTGATTGATTTTGTGGGTCCCATCCATTTAGTAGCAAAAGGAACACAGGCACGCTACATCATTGTGGCCATAGATTACTTTACTAAGTGGGCTGAAGCTAAAGCCGTCAAAAAGGCAGATGCCAAAAGCACAGCAAGGTTCTTGTAGAAGAAAGTGATCACTCAATTTGGATGTCCCATTGAAATTGTGTCAGATAGAGGCACACATTTTGTCAATGAGGTCATCCAAGAACTCTTGTCTGGCTTTATGGTGATCCATAGAAAGAGCACACCTTACTACCCCCAAGGGAATGGACAAGCCGAATCCACTAACAAAATTCTATGTATTGTCCTCACCAAGGTAGTGGAACCAAAGCGTTCTAATTGGGCAGAGAAACTAAATGCAGCCTTATGGGCACATAGAACCACACTCAAGGTCAGTATAGGAAATACACCTTTTCATTTGGTGTACAGCCTTGAAGCTGTGGTCCCACTGGAATTTGTAATACCTAGTCTGCGCATAGCAGTACAAGAATGCATGGGAGATCATGAATCGCTGAAAGAAAGACTCTACCAATTAGAAGCATATAGAGACCAAATTAGTTGCCTACCATGCCATGACAATAGAAAAACAAAGAAGGAAGGCATGGTTTGATAGAAACCTCAAAGACAAAGACATCAAAGAAGGTGATCTGGTTCTATTGTACAATACCAAAGTCCATAAGGGCAAGCTCAAATTTCTAGGTCAAGGACCCTATAGAGTCAAAAAATGGAATCCCATTGGAGTTGTGCTGCTAGAAACACTGGATGGAGTCCAATTCACAACAACAATAAACGAGAGCCGACTGAAGCGCTACTACATCAACATGCAAGCCATCCCTGAAAATAATGAAGATTTGGGGGTTCCAAGTCTTCCATAGTTAGGACTAGATTGTTCCACGAGCACTCACTAGCATATGTACGCCTTCACACCACATATAGGTAGTTTCAATCGATTTCAACCTAGGACTCAGAGGTGATGACTGTGTCCTAGTTGCCCTACGATTCCCTTAGCAAATTAAGCATATAGGAGGAATGCCTACCTCACTAGTCATGCATAGCGCACCCACACGTTTCGAGCACCATGAATAAATTGCACAAATAAAAGCCCCAAGAGATACTTGTTGTAAATCCACACACATAGCACCCTCATCACAAAAATAGTAAAATGCATTAGCCACTCACAAATGAAACATGCACTCTTGGTACATGACACTATATTGGCACTATCAAACTTGAACCTGATTCATGTGTGCAATGCCAGAGTGAAGACAGTCCAATAAGATGGAAAAAAGGTCTACAACACCATTGACAAAGCGACACCATGCCAAACGGCCTAAGCCTCAACCTCAACAGCCCTCCTCAAATCACTAACATATAAAGAAAAGACCTTACAGATCTACCTCAATAGATCCACTATGCAGGAGTCTTTCTCATTTCCAGATGCACAAGAAGAATATCCAAAGAAACATTTGGATGCAAGATTCTTTGAAATTCAAGATTTATTCCCACCTAACACAAAGTCACAAAGCGGGGGAATATGCCATGATATGATTTTGGACCCCATATGCAAAGAGGCAACTAAGTTTTTGGCTGACATTTTCAATCATTTAGGAGTGAGAAAAAACTATATGTCAGTTAAAACTCTTACACTCCTTGGTAGAGCAAAACTACAAGATTGGGCTCAACACATATCCGTGCTGCTAACCAATTATCTATCCACTACCCATAATGGCAAAAGCTACATTGCCCATCTATTGGTCATAATAATTGGGTTTGCAATAGAGCAAGAGGATGACTCTACACCCCTCTCAACACAAGATATAGAGGACTGTGAAGCATTGATATTATCGCCAGAATGGGAATTAGACCCTCCACCTACTCTCAATGAGGACAGCATGGAAGGGCAACAATCTGAACAGACTCCAGAGAATGACAATGTGGAACTCTGCCAAAGAATACTGCAACTCAGTTCAGTCTTGCTCCCGCAACAGAAGGACTCCAACATGGAAATCCAAGAGGATACCATTCCACATAATGACTTTGCAAGAGAGCCAAATAACATACCTCTCCAGGAATCACAAGACACCAATATTGACAACTCCATGACTCTAGAGTCACAACCCCCAAATGTCTCTAGTGGCACCATACAACAGACTGTTGTTCAAGTCATAGATCAAAATTCCACATGGGCACATGGGAATGAGCTGTATGACCAATACAAGCAAGGCCATAGCACATTCCAGATCATACAACATCATAGCCAACAGTTACAACAATGGTCTCAATTATTTGCTACCATGGTGTTAGATGAGCAAGAAAGAGAAATGGAAAGACAGATGCTCCCATCACTCCAATCCAAGTTGCAAAGTGTCGAGACTAAAATTATGAAGCTCAAGGAAAGCATGGTAAAACAAATGCAGCAACAACTCCTTGCACACAATGCTCTAGCAGAAAGTAGAGAGGATGCCCTACAAGCCACGGTTTCTCTCCAAGATAAACACCTACAACTATCTAAGGCCTTGAACCGAAAGGAAAAGGTCAAGTTATCCCTCTCCCATATGCAAGCCACTTGTGATGATATCAAAAAGGAATTGGTGTAATTAAATGAAAGATTATTACTTAAAGAGGATCAGCTCCATGCCACATTAGACACAAACAATGAGTTGCAAAATAGCCTCAAAGAGGGTGGACATTAAATTCAAGCACTTGAGAAGGAAGGCATGGAATCAAGGGAGATACTTGTGCACACCAAAGCAGAATTGGACACTCAAGAACAAGAGATACTCCAACTCTGCGTGCTTAATGATCAAGTTCCAGGGCATCCAAAAGCAGCTCAACAATTCAATAGTGTAAAGCTCGCATACACCTCCACATTGGGTAAGTATAAAGATAATTGCATGGAGTGGCAAAATCAAAGTCAAGCTGATGATGATCGGGAGGGGTCAGCACAAGATCTTTTGATACAAGGCATCACTACATTATACCAAGAGCTTGTTGCAGTCCTCCAGCAAGAGGACCACCTTGAAGGAAGAATACGCATACTCTGGAAACACTTGCAAATCAAAATGTTACATGTAGTATCTGGTCTTGATTGGACCAAACCAGTAAGCACAAAGAATCTCCGAGATCTATGCCAGCACATGGATGAAGACGAGAGGAATGTGTTCTGTCTCTCAGTGCATGCAAATCTCATACGGGTAAAGGCTGATGCAATACTACATTATGAATGCTTGATGGGAAGCCCCCCTCTTCAGGTTATAGCTGGACTTCTACCTTTACTGCAACAATCACCAGCAACTTCCATGGGATGCAACTCCCAGAAAATTCCAAAATTAAAGCTGTCAATGCCTATTAGAAGCGACACGGATTTGCCAGAGGAATATGTGGTCTACCTTCAATCTAATCTCCCCTATCTTGCCACTCTCTAATATGATCTACTCACATCCCTACCTAACTCCAGTACTATCCTCCATACCTTTCCAGAAATCCATGCTAATCCATATTCCTTGCCATGCCTCTTTGTCCATGCCTCTCAACACTAGCACCTAATCCAAGAATCTAACTCCTATCATCCAGTTACACCTAACTTTTTTCCAACACTTGACAATCCATCCCTTGCGGATTATCAAGTTGCTAAGTCAATTTGTCTTGCTCTCCCTCCACTTTCCTCCAACATCCCTACTTCTAACTTATCACTACTTGCTTCGATCTCAAGCTTTTCCCCTATAACATCTTCCTCTCCCCCACGACCACTGCATGTCCCTCCAATCTCCCTTGAGTTTTCTATGGAAGACACCATTAATGATTCCATCAATGAACTTCAAGAATTGGATAATCCAATTCGCACACCCACAAGGGAGTTGCAACAAGATACAGATAGGATTCCCATGCCTGGTAATCCCATTGGTGGTTTTTGGAGGCAATACCCAAACATACAGTCAAGAGGAGGATGGGACCTCTCGGGAATTTCAATGAGTATCCGCCAAGCACAAATCACTCCAAACATCAGCATGAAATTGGAGCCATAGCCTGCTTGGCGTAGACCAAAGCTGCTTAATGAAAAGTATCTCCTTGAATATATGTAGGCTCCATCTTCCTTTCGCACGCATCCCACATTTGATGCGGTGCCCCGTCGCTACCAGTGGGATGCCAATCATCATGATCTAGATAATGCAGATGCTCCTCGCAATTGGCCGTTAATCAATAGAAACTCTAAAATCAATGGACAAGCCAGGAAACACTCATTAGAGCCTTGGACAGAGACATGCATCAATTATGCAAAGTAGTTATGACAAAATACTCAAGGAAAGTGCAAGATACAGTGAAGCCTTAGCAATCATCGTGGAGGTGTCCCTCACCCATTGATGACCATTTGCTCAACCTCAGCTTCAATCCAAATCAACAGATAGATGCTCAAACAACAAGTCACCTCTTTCAAAGGGCCATATCTCTTCAAGGGCATTATGTGTGTTTGTTTGAAGAAATGGTTGACACTATCTTCTTAAAAACTGAGCAAGCAATCTACGATGTTCGTGGATTACAAGGAAAAAATCAACAAGAAGCTTGCTCCATCTATCACTCTGCTGCCATCTTTACCATACTCATTGGGTAAAGACAACCACATCACAACATCGTCTAAAGACCCAACCATAACCTGAGGACGGGTAATCAAATCGGTCCAGGGGAGTTGTTAACCCTGTGGCAACAAGGGCCAGAAGTGCAGTCTAGGACAACAACTATGAGAGCATTGTGTGTGTAGAGTAGCGGCGACGAAGCTCTGCTTGTAATATCTTGAGCCTGAAAGATAGTATGATAAATGGATGAGGATAGCCAAAATCCTCTCTAGAAAAGATCCAAGCATACTTGCAAAATCAGGATCTAGAGAGAGAAATACTAAATCTAGAGAGAGAAATACTAAAAACCTACACTTTCGGAGGTCCCTCCACTTTGTGTGGAGACCCAAAAGGTCCCCCCACTTTGTGTAGAGACCCAAAAGGTCCCCCCCAAAAGTGGAGACCAACATGTATAAATATCTCTCAATGGAATGAATCTCCCAGTCTTTGGGATTCAGTGTTCAAGTTCACTATTGTGTTCATGCGATTGATTTCCATTGCGTCCATGCTCTCTTACACTATCGTGTTCTAGCATGCCCTTACCCTTGCACTCTCTACCCTTGAACTCCCTCCTCCTCCTTCCTCCCTCTTCCTTCCTCCTCCTCATCCTCCTCCCCCCTTCTCCTCCTTCCTCCCTCCCTTGAACTCTCTCCTCCTCCTCCTTCCTTCCTCTTGCTTCCTCCTCCTCATCCTCCTCCCTCCCTTCTCCTCCCATCTCCTCCTTCCTCCCTCCCTTGAACTCCCTCCTCCTCCTCCTCCCTTCTCGTCCATCTCCTCCTCCTCCCTCCCTTCTCCTCCATCTCCTCTTCCTTCCTCCCTTCTCCTCCATCTCCTCCTCCTCCCTTCTCCTCCATCTCCTCCTCCTCCCTCCTCCTCCTCCTCCTTCCTCCTCCTCCTCCCTTCTCCTCCTCCTCCCTCCTCCCTCCTCCTCCCTCCCTTCTCCTCAACCCTTACCCCTTGAATCTGCGAAGGAGACTAGCTCTCCACTCCTCAACCTTGGACTCCTCCTAAACCCTGCAACCCTCTCTGAACCCTAGAACTCCTAGTTAACTATCTCAACCCTGTCCCCACTTCTAACTCTCAAATCCCCTTCTAAACCCTTGAACTCCTGTGGAGGTGAGAGCCTCCATCAATCGTTATAATCAAGCCCTCTTTCTCATTCACGTACACATGAGATCTTCTTTCCATGCTTTAGCCTACACCCCTCGACCAAACACGACCCGAGGACCTATGCTACACTTGTGAACAGCTATGCTACAATGAGCAATGAAACGACTATAGGTGACCAACACCCTCGGAACCTGCAATTGGGTAAAGTAGAGACATCTGTCGAATGATGCAGGGTCGAAGAAGACTGTGTAGTCGACGTGGGCAGAGTGATCCAGGGGCTGCAAATCTAGGGCCGAAGGTGCAAGTATGCTACGCTACTCTGGTGAAGAAGAGGCCCATAAAACTGACAAGGTATGGCAACCTATCAAACTTGTGTGCTCAACTCTCATGAGCTGAAGGCCCCGTCTGATGGTTGGGTGCATAGCTAAACATCCATCGGCATGGGATGTAGCATCTATCATAGGATCGTCACAAAGGAGCGACCTAAAAGCCTAAAATACAACTGAAAATGCATAAGATGTCCCCAAGGCATAGAAGGTGCCGAATGCTGATGTAGGGACTGATCTAAAATCCTAGAATCAACTACTAATCTATATCAAGTATGGACTATATACAATAGCCATGAGTGCATGATGAAACATTGAGTCTGCCTAGGTTGCACTATGGCTGAACCTAATGATGTCCACTGCACTGTGGCAAGACCACACTGATGCATAAGTATCCTTGTGGTGAGGAAGAATTTGCTGATCGAAAGAGGTGGTGATCACTAGATCTAAGGGTAGTGCAATGCGGCATGACTGAGACGATGCTGGAATGTCCTAAAGACTAATGTGTTGATCTGTACTGCTGAAGGGAACTGAGCCCAAGGTATGCTCTGTGTCAGAGGTGAAAGCATCAGTGATGGATGTTGAAAAATCACCTAAAGAATTGAATGCGCTATGGCATAAATCTCCGCATGCGGCTTGAGATGTGAGTGCCTCATACTGAGGAATTACCTGCTGAATAAGTGCATGATCAATGGTGAACTCCTGCTGAGTATCTGCATATGTGGCAAAGGATGGAGTTGGTTCTGTGTGTGAAGGTGATGGATTTACATCACTAGAATAGTCTACGCTGATGTAGATGGGAATGCCTCATACTGAGGATTTACCATTAAATTTGCCTCGTGCTGAGGGCTTATTGTTGAATGTGCCTCATGCTGAGGGCTTACAAAGAAGTGTGAATGATAAAAAACTGTGAGCTGATCCATGCTAACATGTGAAGAATTTGCGTTTGATCTCTTAAGGCTAATGAGGCTCCAGTCGGCATCATACACCGGTACATACCCTGTGGCAATAAATGGTCGAAGAAGGTTCTCTTTCAACTTGCGGATCTCACCCAGAGTCATGACTAGTGTATCATCAACTATGTGAAGTAAAGAGCTCCATGCTAGAGGTGGTCTAGTGCTCTGTCCAAGAGGCTTACCTGTGTACCGACGAGAGTGTCTACCCATGAGAACACTATGTGAGAGCTACCACTGGGGGGCTTATGCTAAACAAAAACCAAGTCATGTGAGAATTGCAATGTGCCAAGGATCAAGCTTGTAATATGGTGAAAATTGAGTGTCGGGCGTAGCCAAGAGGTTGTACAAGGCTGATGTGTATGCATGCAGGAACTAATGCCAAAAATAGTCAACAATGTGTGACTTTACATGGTGGCATATGTGCATGCAAGAAGTATGCAACCATACTAAATCCGAGAAGGAAAACTCTGCCAAGTGTCACGTTGGTGGTATGGTGAACTACCGAATGCCAAGAATATTGAATATGTGAATGTGTACTCTGATGATAGATCTGATGGGATTGAAGTCGGTGGGAACTAATCGAGTAATGCGATAATGGATTACTTGGCTTGGTGGGGTTGGATCTCCTCTATGGCGGTGCTATTCTATAGCTAGACTACATGTCGAAGCGTCAAATGCAGCAAATGAATTTTATCTTGATTCATTTTAAGTGTTGGGTGCACTACAAAGGATCAGGAGGTGGTTTCAATGATGAGGATGCAATTATTTTAGCTTGTGAAAATGTCAGATGGCATATCTGAGGTGCTCAATGTATAGAGCGCAAGCTGGTGATCAATTTTTCTTTTTGGAGTGTTGCAAAATTCTGCCTGGATCAAAAGATACGCCCCCGGAAGGATAGGCTGAATTTTGATCCCAAGAAGGCCCAAAAATGATGATGTGCCCAAGAATGATGTGGCAATGTACGTCACATGCCCTACACACTATGTGCATGTGGAGAGATAGTGTGCTTACAAGGCACATGCTGACATGGCACTGTGTTGGCATACTACTACGGTGGCAAGGTGCTCTGCCACATGGACTTGCAAAGTAGGCAAAGGAGTTGATGAGGTGACTGCTCATGTGGTAGCTTATGTGTGCATTGCTGACATGGCAGGATAGGTCATATGATGATGTGTCAGAAGCAGCTGATATGGCCCTTTGGTGGAGACACTGATGTGGTAGTGATCGAGGTGATGATGTGGATACTATGACATGGCAGTTCTACTCTGGGGACAACTGACCTGACTGGAAAGAGGTTGGGCTGATGTGGCTGCTTTCCACATTCAGCTTCGTGGAGGGATAGGATAACCCTGCCACATGAAAAGATTCCATCAAAATCTAAGCAAATTTTGACGAGAGAGCGCCGTGAGCATCGGGGAGTGCGGTGGCCTGTGTGTGGAAGTCTCCATTGATGGAGCTACATTGTGAGGGCTGGTCTGAAGGAGATTTTGTTGCAGAGGATTTTGAAGGCTGCTGTCCTGCATTAATGCCGTGGCCTAGGCTGAGGGTAGACTGGTATCTAGTGGCGAAGGCGAGGCGCTCATGGATGAGGTTCAGAGGGGAGCCACTTTTTGAGTGAGAAGGGAGCCGCTTTCTGAGTGCATCATAAGGCCGTTGTGGCATTGAAGGTAGAGTTGACTGGAGCACACGTGTCGTGGGGATCTTGAAGGAATGTTGATGGAGCCTCCACTCCAAGCTACTCCTTGTGAGAGCAATGCAAGCACGAGCCATCCACTTGTATCACGCAAGCGGCTTCTGGATTGTTGCAGTGTGTTTCCACAAGAGAAAGAGGGAAGGGGGAGAGGGAAGAAGAGAGGGGAGAAGGAAGAGAGAAGGAGAAGGGAAGGAGAAAGTGAAGGGGGATGGAGTGGCAAATAAACACAAAGGCACTACGAAGGAGAAAGGAGAACACCCAAAGACACTCTTGAAGAGAAGAGGGAGCTTGTATTCCAAACTTGTGCATACAACAATGAAGACCAAAGTCAACCATTTGGTCTTTTATACATGTCACCTTTTGAAGGGAGGGCCAATCCTTTTCCTTTTAGCACTCTCCCTTTCTTTACATTTTAAAGGCTCTTGGGCCCGTAGGGTGCCAAGGCATCTTTGCTATCCTTTCCATCTCTCCCCTACTGTTCCACTCCTGTGTGTCAAAAATAGTACTTGTGTTAACCATATAAGAACGCTTGGGACAATCCAGGAATTAGGAGGTGCTCATGCCAGGACTTTTGGAAAAAACCTGGAATTAGGAGGTGCTCCTAGCTGGGTCCCAAATAGCGCTTGTGTTAGGCTCACGCCTCTAAGCCTTAAGCTATTTGGGGCTCAAACCCCCTGTACGAGGCTCAAAACCTGGAGTAGCGAGGCTAATCTTGGGCTACTTGTGGCTTGATCCCCAGGAGGCAAATAACCACAATAACCACATTTTGTGGCAATTTGCAAACTAAACCTATGACCGTTGGGATATTTGGGGCTCAAACTCCCTGAGCTTGTACTGTACTCCTTCCATGGTTGCAACCATTGAAATAAATCATGAAGACTAATCACCTCTAATCATTGGTTACCTTGCATCGTGCGATTGTACTATGTGGATGTTAACATGCCCCCCTTCCTTTTGCTGAGCTGGATCAGCCGCGTTAGAGGAGGTGTGTGGAGAGGACCGTTTGGAGGACTGCATAGCGGTCTAGTTGGCATGGAGTGAGTCGAGTCAGGTATGAGCAGAATTTCCAAAAATGGGTGGCATGCATGTCTTCGTACGTGCAGATACGGTGGACGTGGAGATTGCAGACGCGGAGGTAGAGACGGAGGTCCTAAAACTGCGTGGGACCAATGTCGGGGTTGAAGATAATTTGATTAGTCAGATTGTGGAGGTGGTCGTCAATGGGCCGGCTGTGGATGGGGAGGTCGTGGAGGATTAAGAGGAGAAGGCGGTTGAAGTTGACGGCTGCGACGATGGTTGGATCCGGTACTGAGCCATATGTGTCGTTGAAGGACTGTAGGTGAAAACAAAATCCCTCCAGCGTCATCTCTTTTGGGAAGTTGTCACTTGGGAAAATTGTACAACATGTTTGGGTCCTTTTGCTGGAGCTCGCAAAATTTGGCCCAAGTCCATCGTCGTTCCATTGGCATGTAATGGGGGTTGCGCTTGATACATGGGTTGGGGGCAGGGACCTCAGAAATCGGCATTGGGAGGTATTGTGGTTCCCCCATTTATGACAGTGTGCGTAGTAGAGGGCTGGCCTTGGCCTGGGAACACTCATTGGAGGGATGGTTGCCATTGCATTCCCCGCACCAGACGGTGTCTCTCCATGGAAACAAGTGGGGGTTGCTTGGCGCCTCCTTGGAGGTCCCTGACCTCCATTGTTGGCCTAGCTGATTCAGCAAATTCGAGGCCATCTCACTCATATCCAAGCCCTTGGGCTCGTTGGTCTCCTTCTTCATTGTCTCCACACTGGAAGACCTGACTGATGGTGCTACTTCTAATGGGGTCGGGGTTTTATCCAAGTTAGCCTTGTCCATCATAGTATCACTTATGCGGATAGCCACCTTGCTGCATAGGTCGAAGGAGGTAGGATTCATAACCATTAGGTGGTCATGCAACCTCGGGTTTGCCAATTCGATGAGGAAGTGGGGCAACAATCGTTCGTCACTCATTCGCTCATATGGTTTGCAACGGGAATTGAGGTGCTTGATTCTGGCTATATATCCTGAAGGGATTCCTTGTCATTCTGCTTCCCTTCATATAACTGATTAATCAAGCTCCATTTATGGCCACTGGGGGCGAACCCTACAATGAAGGCTTTTCTCAGCGTCTCCTAGTTGACTTTCTCTTCTAGGGTGAGGGCCCTATACCATTGGCTTGCTTTGCCATCGAGGCTTAGACCAAACGCATTAGCCATTTATAGATCTCCTGGAGCTCCAAAGGCTTCACATATCTTCTCAAATCGCTCCACGTAGGAGATTGGGTCTCCTTCCCCAACGAATTTGGTCATTAACTTGGAGATGGCTATGGGTCGGCTCCTTGAGGGATTCGTGATCCCTATGGAAAACACTAGGACGGGAAGAGGCGGTGTGGCCCCCCTTCCTAGGGCATTCACCACAGGATGTGCATTGCCTCATCTCTTAGCACCGTTTGGGCAGCTGGTGGAGGCGGTGCCATTGTGGGCCTAATAGGTCGTAGGGATGGCCTTAAGCCTAGCCCTGGTAGTGGAATCCAGAAGTGTTCAAGGAGGACGACCTTGTTAGTAGGGTTGGTATTTTTCGTAGGCTCCTATCTAGCCACAAATGTATTGATGAATTTCAGTGGGGTTGTGGTAGTGGCCCTAGTCTTGGTCCTCCTTGTTACAATACTAAGAAGATTGGACACTTTATTAAATAGTCCTAGTAAGAAGGATGTGGATGAGGAACTATTTGCTTCCTCTTGGGGTAGTCCTATGGAGGTTTCATGTTTGTAACAAAGCTCATGGACTCCTTCATTTGTGAGCTATCAATCATGAGTTCCCAATGCTCATGATAGGATTGGAATTCAAGGTATGAGCTCACTTGCAAGCAGCCTACTCTATGTGAGGCAAAACTCGTTGTATGGGATCAAGATACCAGTTTTGGATGTGTAATCTTCACGTGCAAGGTCTGTACCTAGTATCTGACCTGATCTAAAGTGCATGTGTCTAGGGTATCGGCATTTAAGAGAAAAGGGGTGTTTGAACACAGTAAATTACAATAATTATGAATCACAGATTTAATCACAGGGGAGCTAGAGCGCTCCTATTCAAAAGCAAGGACACCGATTGGCCCCAAACGCTGGCGCCCCTTGCGGTATTTCTTTAATATTCATGTAAAGCCAAGCAGCTGATTACAAGGTCTCTTTCTGAAGCTGAACCACAGGCAGATCACCACTTCTATTTACACTTCGACCGATTGTTTCCCCCCGTTTTTCTCCTTCTCTCTTCTTCTTCTTCTTCTTCTCTCTCTCAGCTTCCAGGGCAGGCCTTTTGAATGTATTCAACTTGTTTATTCGTTGGACAGATGTCCAAGCACTTGGCCGTGGATATTTCTGAGGCCAGCCTCAGATGGGTGTTCATCTAGAACATGGAGCTTGAACTTGACAAATGCCCGAAATTGCTCATCTCGTTGGTAGGAGGGAGTCACGTTTGGCCTTCAATGCATCGATCGCCACTAGGCCTGGCGCAGGTCCATGTTTGCCTCCTTTCGTCTTAGTCGGTTGTTGGATTCATCTTTCATGATGGCCTTTTCAAGTTGCACCTGCTTGGGCTGGATACGGAAGGGATCGTGGACCGCCTGCAAGGTAGCATGATCATTTGGGAGACCTTTAAGCTCCACCATAAGCTCCATGATACGACATACTTCAAGACTTCAAGATCAGCATAAAGGTCATGGACGTGCTGCTCGTATTGCTGAGCCCTCTTTGAATTAAACTGCAAGACTTGGGGAGGCACTTGATTTGCCGTGATGTGGTCAAGCATTATGTCGCTTCCTGACTGAGAGTATGCCATGTGTTCTAAATCTTGGTACAACTGAGGATGTCCGAGTTGAAATGGAACAAACCATCAATGTTGAGGTACTCCATGCCAACTGGTGGGGCTCTTATGCTGCATATGTTGAAAATACTTGAAAGCCTTCTAATTGGGCATATCTTGAAACAATTACATTTCACAAGAATACAACCTTCCTAATGTAGCTTGTTGTTATGTTTTGACACTACATGCTTGTGGTGCTCTTTGGAGGTTTGTAATGAAGCTCTTTCGAGCTTCATACTAGCCATTTGGAGCTTTGTAATGAAGCTCTTTCGGGCTTCATACTAGCACTTTGGCACCAATAAATTGAGGTACAAAACTAATACTGCTTCTCAGAAAATAGATTGAAATAAGTGCATTCGAAAGGAATACATGCTTGCTCTTTAGCATATCAAGCTAGCAAGGCCCTCAGTTTGCATCTATTTAAAACAACTAAAAGCTAGTCCTACTGTGCTCTGCATGAAGGCATTTGAAGAGAGTACACACGCACCTCATTTTCTTATAACCTTTTAGTAATCTCATCACAAAAATGAGCATGGAATCTTGAAGAGCTTTGCACTCAAGATGTTTGTGGAATGCAGTTATTGCAAGTTCTGTCCAATAAATGTAGTGGAAAATGCTCTTATCAATTTTAAATTGCATCTTGAAAGCATGTGTAAACAAATTTACAACAAGATCTATGCCATGGGGGGTTGTTGGGAAACAGATTTTAGCCTACAAGAAAAAGATTAAGGGGCTACACCCAAGATTTTTCTAAAATCTCTAAGGAAATTCCAGAGCACCAAAGAAGATTTGCTAACCTAAGTAGCCTAGTTTAATACGTTGCCGATAGCCCCATCAGACACAACAGTGATTGTGTTCTTGGCATTTAGTGCTTTGGTATGCCCACAAAATTGCCGGATGTCCACCCGTGATGAACAAAGACCGGCTTCACCAGTATGAATAGTCCCCCCCACCCCCTACCCCGACGAAGCAATGTAAAATCTAACTATTGATCGCATCCTCTAAAAATGGGACACATGCTAGATTTGTGTGACTATAGGAAACGATTGTTGAGGTAGAGCTGCTAGAAGAACACGAGAAGAAGCCATAAAGCTTGAAGAAGAGAAAAGAAGTTTTGATGCGAAGACTTTATCCAAGTATTTTGCATGAAGATAATGAACTGTTCTGGGATTTCATAAGAAAGAGAGGGGGGAAGGGGAGTGGAATAGGGAGAGAGGGGGAACTGCTGTGTTGGAAATGACAACAGAGAGTAACGTCACGCAGTGGAATATTGATGAGAAAGCGCCTAGGAATCTCACACAAAGGTGTTCACGTGGGAATCAAAACTTCTTTGCTTATGTGTACTCAACATATATGTGCAACCAGCAAATAGACAATGCTCCAAGAGAGAGAGAACCAACAAAATATATTTTCGTCCGATGGACACAATACAAAATGTATGCTCAGTGCCTCACCCTCTAGTAGCAGAGTGCTACCTTGATGTGTCTGTGGCACTCTCAAAGTACTTGGCCTGCGTTCTCCCTGCTGAGCTTAGGTGAGCCTCGTTGCCGTGCCTATCCTCCCAAAGAGCCACGGGTAAGGCAGTGTCTAACCTTGAAGAATTGACCTCTTTGCTGCCGTGATGTGCAGCCAATGGTGAGGCTCAAACTTCTCCGTAGATCCTGACTGCCCTGAATGTCAGCCTAGGATCCAATCACCCTCCAAGCTTTGTCTGCAGCAGCCAGCCTGTCCTGGTCCTCAGAAAGGATGGCCCCACTTCTCCTGTCCTGCTGCTCCAGTCTGCTCCTGAGGCGATTCCTTGTGAGCTCTCTGTCTGCTGCCCAAAAGCTGCTCCAGCCTGCTCCTTGCTCCCGTTTTTGCTGCCCTGGAAGACAGCCAAGGGTCTTTATCCCTGTGGGCTCTTTGTTTGGCTGTTGATGGCCACCTCCCTTGTCCCCAAACTGGTCCCTGAGGCAGGCCTCCTGCAGCTCCAATCTGCTCCTCAATTGGATCCCTGATGAGCCTTTCTTTGATCCCTGCACCTTGCTGCCCTGGAAGGCAGCCAAGTCTGCAGTACCCAGCTCCCTCTTGGTCCTCCTTGGATGTAGGCCCAAAGCCTGCTGGTCTGCTACTCCAGTCTACTCCTCAAAGGCTGCTGCAATGGATAGGTTATGAGCCCCAAGGGCTCCCCTTTTACAGGGCCCAATGGCCCCTGAAATAACCGACTGGTCAGGCCCATTTTGGCCGACCCAGTCTGCTGCCCCTCCAATCTGTAAAAGCGACTGAGGGGCAGCCCTTTTTAGGCCCCGCCTAGCCAGAAGATTAGTCTCAACATACCAGTCAAAATGCTAGAAAGCGCACAATAAAAGTTAAGTAAAGGCCAACCTTGTTTCTGCCCTACAAACACTACAATAAGCTACATATGACATGAAAAGGATAAAGTAGTCCTTTAAAACCAGCTCACCATAGACAACAATCATCATGTGACACCAACTTGCAAGAAAATACACAGCAGCTAGATACTCCAGCAACTAAAAGAAAATAGACTGTAAAGTGGTTCTGATGCCATCACTATGGAAAAGATGTAACTCTCCTACAATCACTAAGGATTGACATTGGCTACTTGCTGATTTATCAAATTCGGTAGAGGATTGTGGGCCATGCTTTTTAAAAGACAATATGCAACGCCGTTCATGGACTCCCACTGGAATCCATGATTTACTAGAAATCTTTGGATAGTCTGTTCTGCAGTGATTAACTTTTATAGATGCTTTTTTCTCCTTGAGAGTCGCTTTTTCTTGACTTTTAACAAATACTCACCCAAGGTTCTAGTCATCTCAAAGAGATGGGTTTTTATTGTATCACCCATTATCAAAAAAGTGCCTTCACACTCCAGAGTCAGAACCTTCTCTATGTCGGAGGTCTTTTGACAGGAGGCATCCACCTCAAGACCGGAGTCCTTGAATGCAACTTTCTGCAAAGCATTCAAGTGCCCTCCCGTATATGATAGGCCCATCTTCTCGAACTCAAGACAAGTATTAAGGACCGTAAACTTAGTTCCCTTTAAAGCCTCCACCTCAGTTGATATTGTCTGCTCACTACTACTACCAGATGTCTGCATATATGTGCCTGTGACTTTACCTTGCAATGAGGCCACACCTACACCCCCGGAGGCTTGTAATTCCCCACCAACAGTTAGGCCTCTCTTTTGGTTGAAGCCTCTCTCTATGTCACATTGACAGAAGAAAAACCTAAAAGATGGTGGGTATCAAGTACAAGGGCATCATCATCCTGAGCAAAATATCTAGAGCACAAAACATCGTGAAGGTGACCTACTCTTGTCTCACCACCTTGCTCTAATACGACTGTTTTGTGGTGCAGCACAAATGTCGAAATAATGCTCATTTGTAGCATCTTTTGAGCTTCGCTTGCTCGGATAAATGACAACTGGAGCCTCACTTGCAGTGAATGGTTATTCTGTGGAATGGAAGCCAATTTGAGGAAAAGCGAGTCCAACCCTTCACCAGGTTCCCCATTATTTCGACGTTTGTGCTGCACCACAAAACAGTCGTATTAGAGCAAGGTGGTGAGACAAGAGTAGGTCACCTTCACGATGCTTTGTCTTCTAGATATTTTGCTGAGGATGGTGATGCCCTTGTACTTGATACCCACCATCTTTTAGGTTTTTCTTCCGTCAATGTGACAGAGAGAGGCTTCAACCAAAACAAGAGGCTTGACTATTGGTGGGGAATTGAAAGCCTACGGGGTGTAGGTGTGGCCTGGTTGCAAGGTAAAATCATAGGCACATATATGCAGACATCTGGTAGTAGTAGTGAGAAGACGATATCAACTGAGGTGGAGGCTTTAAAGGGGACCAAGTTTACGGTCCTTAATACTGGTTTTGAGTTCGAGAAGGTGGGGCTATCATATACGGAAGAACACTTGAATGCTTTGCAGAAAGTTGCATTCAAGGACTCCGGTCTTGAGGTGGATGCCTCCCGTCAAAAGACCTCCGACATAGGGAAGGTTCTGACTCTGGAGTGTGAAGGCATTTTTTTGATAATGGGTGATACAATAAAAACCCATCTCTTTGAGATGACTAGAACCTTGGGTGAGGATTTGTTAGAAGTCAAGAAAAAGCGACTCTCAAGGAGAAAAAAGCATCTAGAAAAGTTAATCACTGCAAAACAGACTATCCAAAGAGGGTTTCTAGTAAATCATGGATTCCAGTGGGAGTCCATGAATGGCGTTGTATATTGTCTTTTAAAAAGCATGGCCCACAGTCCTCTACCGGATTTGATAAATCAGTAGCCAATGTCAATCCTTAGTGATTGTAGGAGAGTTACATCTTTTCCATGGTGATGGCAACTGGAGCCTTGCTTGCAGTGAACAGTTATTCTGTGGAATGGAAGCCAATTTGAGGACAGACGAGTCCACCCCTTCACTAGGTTCCCCATTCACATGAATAATTATTGTCACTTCTTTATCTGCAGCAAAGCAAATAAAAAATATTTAGCTACTTTTAAGGCCAAAGAGAAGAAAAACAGTACTCAGAATCCAAACAATAGACGAACAGACACACAAGGTTATCTCAAAGGAAGAGATGCGATGCCATTCACAAGCCCTCTTCACTGCAATGCTGAACTAGGTGTGGAAAAAACAAGAGGAGTTCTAGAGCATGAAGTGAGGAGGAGTTTCCAAAAGAGTGGCAACAAATACATAATATTTCAATAATGCAAAATTTTACAGTATTGGTCAGCATTCTAATAGCCAAATTTACCAGTCCAATGGCCAAATTTTCCAGAGCAGGATGATAGACGCAGGTAATAAGCAGGATTCAGACCAAGCATTCTCTCTTTTTCAACTGAAAGAGTATATATATTAATCAGTTGGTGTCAAAACCTGTTTTTTTTTTCAACTGAAAGAGTATATTCATGAATCAAACAAAGTTCCTCTTCTGAACCCTCCCAATGACTCATCTCCAAAGACTCTTTGCTTTCACTACATCTGTGAGCTATTTGATTACTACCAAGCAGTAGTCCCGATTCTTAAAAACCATCTGCAACCTCAATTTTCAAATTGACTCTATTGTGCTGGCCCGAACTAAATCCCAGACTTTGCTTTGAATTGAACCAAGAATAGTGCTAAAAATGGCTGCTCCCCTTCAGATCATAGCCAAACCAATGTCTTTGCCACACCATCTGAAGACGACTCTCCACAAAGAGAAGCTTATTAGACAGTCGTAATAAAAAAGGTAAGGTAAGGTTTCCTGGGCACGTCCATGTAGCTTACAAACCTTGTCAACAGGTCAACCAAGCAACAATCTCACCTATGGGAAAGTGGCCCCCTGTAGTCCTCGACAACAAAACGTTCACTTTAGGAAACACGATGGCTTTGCTGAGTCTAGTGAATCCCCATTCCCATATAGTTTAGGAATCACTTCTCCTCCAGCGCCTGCTGTATCTTGGATACCACCAGCCCCGTTGCGTAAGAAACAGCTGGATGTTTTTAGGAGAGATTTTATCAATAGGTCTTCCATCAAACCATTCCCATTCACCAGGTACAAAGCATGAGGCAGCTTGCAAATTTGTTGGCCAAGTTTCAGGGATTATCCCCAATATATTTTGCACCACCACTCTTTGGTCCTGCAAGAGATCACACTTAGCACACTTAGCATTAACTAGCATTAAGTTCGCTATAAGTGCGCCAAGTGTTAGCCTGATCCCACAAGTCCCCCCACACTCTTAGGCCCTTTGTGGAAAGTTGATTTGCCACTCCTTTAAATTTAGTACCAAAGCAGACAGAATCCTCCTATGCCGGCTGCCACCATATATTGAGGCAAAGAGAAAAGTCCTCATGACCAGCTGGTCTGCCTTTCCATCTGAGTGTACTAAGGTCCTTCCAAGCTGCAATTATACTAGTCACAAATGTAGATTTAACTTGAACCTGCACAACAGAGAATAGTTTGTACCAGCTATCTCCCTCTTCCATCCCTGATACCTGAGCTTCCCTGACTAACTCAGTTATAAAATCAGCCTAAGCCTCAGAAGTGGAGGGAAGCATTACCCACAGTTTCAAGAGAAAAACTACTGACCTTACATGCAGTTAAGGGATGCCCGGGCCCCAAATTCTTTTGGGAGCAGTCAGGCCAGACCAAGGGATCCAGTTCCGTTTTTTGTCTCTTGAAATGAATGTCCTAAGTGCACTCTCCATTAATGAAAATTGAGATTTAAGAAACATATACATGGATAAAATGTCGACTGTAGCAGTTTAATCTGAAACTCCCCCCACCACCACAGGAGCGGGTTCTTAGCCTTGAGTCCTATCCCAATGGAAAGCCAAGATGTCTGACAACCTCTCCTCTACTCACCGACTTCAGCAGAGTTTTCTCCATCCAGCCCTTCAGAGGCTTGTTGAGAGTTCTCAATGCAGTGGGCTTTTCCCAATTGATATGAGACCCAAAAGGCAAGCAGTGGCACCTAAAATTTGCTAGTGCTAACTGTGTAAGGACTCCTTGATAGCTTTTACCACCAAGTTAGAGTCTTCTGCAAAGCAAATAGGAGTGGTGCAAGGGGGCAACCTTGGAAAAAGAATGCAAAAACACATTTTAGAATTGGGAGATGTGTAGAGTAGTTCTATATAGTCACTGCTTGGCTTTGGCCCCACATCTCTCTCCATGACACACATGACCCTAAATACTAAGAGATTTGAGGCCAATACCACTGCCAGGTATCTGAACACAATGCACTACATTTTTGTACATGAGGCAGGTATCTGAACACAATGCACTACATTTTTGTACATGAGATTTGAGGCCAATACCACTGCCAGGTATCTGAAGACAATGCACTAGATTTTTGTACACGAGGTCACCAGGACTCATCAGGCATGATGATGAACATGGCCCTTGATAGCATAAGGTCACAAAATTCTTCTTCCTAGGAGAGAAGTCTACACCGAATGGAGTCTCTCAGGTTCAAGATCCTGAGCCATTCTCCAAGCTGATGGAAATTCGGCTCTCAGAATTACTATGCAAAAGAAAGCTTCTTCTCCACATGCGATATAAAAGACAACACATGCAATAAGACAGTTTCTTATCAGCTCTCTGAAGAAATTCGATCAACCGACTCCATAGTTGCTATGCAAAACTGACAACACAAATAGCTTGATTAACTTGAATACAATCGACAGCTTTGCCTTAAACCTATGGGGTTTGTTCGCATTACAAAAACATATGACTCTCTAAAGACTACTACTATAAGCGACTGCTCACGACCATGACCTCTACACAGGCTCGAAGCCTCGACAAAAGGAAGTAAAGAATCGATTGCTCGCATATTTGAAGAGCTACAAGTGATAGTGTCACCTGCAATCATGACCTCCCTGATGAGAAACTCCCATAACCGCCATGCTCTTGCCTGGAGGTCGCCAAGTGGCTCGCATGTATTCGTTACCCTTGAACCTATTGCATGGACCAATCATCCTTTGCTTAGCAGCCACTAACCGACCATAGAGGCCACCCTGACTATACCACCTCGAGTTCATTCAAGCCATGCAAACTCCACGTCGACTAACCAATCACCATCAACCTAGAACTTTAGAGAAATAAATCCCTCCCCATGAGGGTGAAACATCCCTAGATGTCTAACAAACCCTCCCACGACCGAAATGGGGAGTATGATAAAAATAGGCTCATCCCTCGACTGGGCTTGTTGCCTCAATGTAAAACCAGAAAGACATGTAAGCTCACAAAGAGCAACTCACTTCGAAATCACAAAGAACCAAAACATGTTCACAAAGAACCATTGATCACAAAGAGCCTAGCTGTCGACACTACTCTCTTGAAATCAAGATGACAAGAACGCCCAGTCCTAATCTTTGAGGAACTCCGCTTCAACCATCATGCTTGTCTCATCCTTGCCACTTTCATCCACTGCAAGAGTTTTTTCTTTGCCTTTTTCTTGCTTCATTATCTCATCACGTTGCTTTGTGTAGCAGTATCTCTCAATTTGTCCTTCTTTACCAGAATAGTGACATTTTCGATTGTCGCGAATCATCTTCTTCTTCTTGTTAGTAATGTGTCTCCTTATTGTTCAATCGGCTGACTCTTCTAACTGCCACTTCTCAGACGCTCTCATCTTCACGTCGAGGTGGTGAAAATACTCTAGACCCATGGCTCTACCCATGTAACCGATTTCCTTTTCATTTTTCATTTCCCACTCCTGAGACCTCTCCTTAGGACATTTCTTTGTTCCAGCAACTATAGCCCACAACCCTTTCTGCATGAACAAGAGTCGAGTTGCCAGCTACCACGATGAGAAATTTCTGCCATTGAAGGTGACAAGCTACTTAGAAGGTCTATAAAACCAGTGTGGGCATTGACATCTCCGCAGAGCAGCAGATAGCCCTGGTCCTTGAGAGCGTGAGGCACAAGCTTCTTTACTGGAGCTCAGCCAAACTCTCTTTGGCAGGCAGAGCCTTGGTGGCTAACCAGGTCCTGTTGGCCATAGCTTGGTATATAGCCTCTTGCTCGTGTTTTCATAGGGGTTGCATGGGACAGTTGAGATGCTTGGTGCGTAGCTTCCTTTGGGCAGGATCAGATGGCACTGGCAACACCAGAGCTAGAGTTGCGTGGTAGACAGTGATGCTACCACAGGCACAGGGAGGCCTGGGTATTATAGATCCAGAGATGCAGAGCAGAGCCCTGTTGGGAAACTTGATAGTTAGGGGTCTCACTCCGGGCATGGAGCCTTGGAAACTTCTCCTGCAGTGCGGTCTCTTGAGGAACACCCCCCGCACAGGCGGTCAATGGCAGCTGTCCCACAGGTGGATCTTTTCGGAGGCCCCTCTCATGGGGAAGGGCTCACTCTTGATGAGGAGTCTCTTGAGGGTCTGGCAGCGGATCTCAGGAGGTCTCATCCGAGTGAGCCCCCGGTACGCGGAGCAGTTTGCACGCCGGCCGCTTATCTGGCACCTTGAGGTCAGAGACCAGGATGGTTTGATGCTAGGATAGTGGTTACACATTGGCTGGGCACAGTGGGACAGCGGCCCGGCTCGCTCCCTACGGACATGGTCTAGACTCCTAGCAGAGGCAGAGGCACAATTGGAGGTCCTTTCTCATTTGAGAGGGGCCGGCCAAAGGATGGTGGAGATAGAGGCAGCTATTCTGGACTCTTGGAGGGAGGGATTGCAGGTTTTCACTCCGGCACACTGGCTAGGACAGTTCTCTAGGATGGGTGTATCTCTGAGGATTCAGCTGTGCCTGCAACCGTGAGCTCCCACGAGCGCACGGTTCTATGATGTGGGATCGGGTGGACTATTGAAGCCATGGATCACAGGGGATCAGGAGATGGACGGGTGTTAGGCTAGGTGGGTTGGCAGAGGGTCAGAGTAGTGGAACATTTGGGCAAGGAGTGGTCGGTCGATTGACCCTTCTTGCATCACAGACCTAGATGCCTCCCCCGTTGGAGACTATGGTCATGGGAGGGACGCCCTCTCAGCGAGAAGTGGGACCCCGGAGAGTGGTTATGGTTGGTCAAAGCAGGTCTCTCAGAGAGAGTGGAGGAGGTGCCTTTCTTCTCGTACACCAGGCGGATAGGACGTCGCATCTAGATGGACGCAATGGCTTGGACCCCTTCGCGGGAGAGACATTGGAGTGCGCAGCAGGTGCCCGAGGAGGTTAGATCCAGATTTTGAGCCCGCCTGTGGTCTAGCCTGCGTCCACAGAAGATATCCTATTTCTTCTAGATGGTCGCACATGGTGGTCTCCCAGTGGGCCCGTGGCTTGAGCAGATGCGGGTGGATGGCAGCTGGGACAGATGTACAGTCGGAGCTATGGAGACTATTCCTCACTGCTTATGGAGCTGCCCAACAACTCAGAGGATTTGGCTCGGAGCGCTTCGGATTGTGGCACGGCTTTAGAGCACGCAGAGAGATTTCACGTGGGGTATGGCAGCTCGGCTTACAGAGGGGGCCACGCCTTCTCCATAGACACAGTCTCGCCAGCTTACTGGATATAGGGTTGGAGCATTCACAGCATTGAGCTTCACTTGGCTACTCCCCCCCCTTCTCACCATCCCCCTCAGTCGAGAGAGGATAGTGTCTGGGAGACGGTGGCCAGCATCACGGCCTGGAACATCTGGGTGGCCCGTTGCAGTTGGGTCATGGGCCAGCACCATGTTCCTCCGACGGCTACGCTGGTTGCCATTTGGCAGGCTATCATTTATACGTTGCGATCCATTTGGGAGCACAGCATTCCGAGCTATCGACGATAGGCGGGCACGTTTCTGCAAGGCTTGGATTGCAGGTGTATTTTATGATCTCACACCGCAAGGGATTCACTAGTTGTATAGTCCACCACGGTGGTGGTTAGCCCCTGTTACAGAGAATCCCTAGGCAGTGAGCTGGGATCTTTGGCAACAGGCGGGTTTTCTTTCAGCCCGTTTTTGTTTTTGGCCACGATTGGCACCTTTCCGGTTTTGCCAAGTTGTATGGTTGGATTTTAAGCATTAATAGAAGTTCCTTTTCTCTGTTTAAAAAAAAAAAGGTCTACAAAACAAGCTTCTGCCAACAAATCCAAGGGTGCCTTGTGTCAGTTGCAGCAGCATAACTTTATGAAGACAATGCAAGCCGCCCCTGCATTGGCTGCCCCTTAGAGAAGCAAGAAGGCAGCCAAAAAGAAACAAAGGAGACAGAGAAATGCTGAAAGGCAAGGCACTTTCGGTGGACAGCCATCACATACGCCTAGTGGACAGCCACCAGTGATGCCCAGTGGACAGCCATCGGAGATGCCCAGTGGACAGACACCAGTGATGCCTGGTGGACAGCGACCAGAGATGCCCACATTTACCTCTGTAGCGGGTCATGCCAATAATTTCAATTCAGTTAATCAAGGACAGCAAGTCCTTTCCCAGCCTATGATGCATCCAGGTCATTTCGGAGGGGTTCAGTGTCTCAAGCAATGGTGGGACAGCCCCCAACAGGGCATGGCATGCCAGGTAACTATGCGGGAGGCAATCAGCCTGGGATGCAGAATTTTCAGTAGCAAATGTTGGGAGGAACGCCCCCTGTAAATCCCAACATGATGTATGCCAATATGGGGATATAGACTGGAATGCCTAGGCAGATGGAGAATGCTGGAAATCTGCCTCAGATGTAGGGAATGGGACCTGGCATGGTCAACCCCACTATGGGCATGGGCAGTTTGGCACCAAATGAAGGAGCAAGGATGCCTCCACCATTTTTACAGCCCCCAAACTATGATAATCTCACGCAAGCCGAAAGATTATAAGGAGGGCGGGGCAACTGCAAAATTTGAAACTTTCAATGGCGTGCAAGATAGAGTGCAAGCCTTGACCTTTATCCACAGTTTGATGCTGCGTACACGGGTGGGCACGTCATTGAGTCCTCTAAAATTAGAAAGGGGCCACCTTTCTGAAGGGAAATGCATTACAGTGGTGGACCAATATGCTTTTGCAGGGCAGAGCACCTAGCACATGGGTTGAATTCAAACAGGTGTTCTCATCAGCATGGCTCACCACCACTTTTGAAGTGGATATAATGACAGCTTGGTACAAGCTGGATGCTGGGAACTGCAAAAGTCTAGAGGATTATACTAAAAAGTTTTGGGAAGTTTTGCTACCACTTAGTTCATACAGACATGTATTGCTGTCCGAACAGATAGAAAGGTATTGCTGCGGGCTGCTGCCTAAAGAGCTACGCGACTATTACACGAAGACCAAAGTCACAAATATGTCGCAGCTGATAGTGAATGCAACTATAGCATATGCAGTCATGCAGGGGAAGGTTCCAGGCTTCAAAGGCAGCCACCAGGAAGCACCTAAGGCAAAGGACAGCAAGCTGGAAAAACCCAAGGGCTTCAGGAAGTTCTCAAAGCCTGTAAAGGCTGAGTTTATTGCAAGGAAAAGGCGAGTACCGCCTCATCCTCGTATGTCAGAAGAAGGGAAGCAAGCCCTCTATGATGCAAATAAGTGCTACATTTGCAAAGAAGAGGGCCATAGGGCATTTGAGTGCCCAAACAAGAAGCGAAAGTTTGCTTCAACAGAGCCGGGGCACAAGTTAGATGAAAGGAAGGCTGATCCAAAGGGGAAGAAGGCCAAAGCCTCAGTTGGAATGATGCCTGATGTGATAGGGGCTATTGGTACTGAAGAGGATGAGGAGTTTTGCAGGGCATGGGGCAAAATCCGTGATGAGTGCGTGCTGATTTTCTTTGATCCGGGAGCCAGCAAAAACTTTATCACTTCAGAGTTGGCCGCAAAGTTGGGAATCAGACCGGAGGAGATGGGCAGCATCTGTGAAGCAGATATGGCTGCCCTTGGTCACAGGGAGTGTAACTCCGATCATTGGAAAGCTGCGCTTACATATTCAAGACTGTGTTGACTCAGAGGAGTTCTATTTCATGCCTATAAATGATGTGGATGCCATTCTTGGTATGCCCTGGCACGCAAAGCACGAAGCACTATTGGATACCAAGCGGAAGACAGTTACAATGCTTCACAGGGGAAAGACTCATGTTTTGGATGCCAAATATAAAGGGGAGTCAATCCCAGTTGTATCTACTTCTGCCATTGGCAATATAATGAAAAAACATATTTCCGCGTACTTAATCTTTGCATTCGGAAAAACAATCTGTTGATGTAAAATCTGGAATTCCTAGGCTGGAAAAACAGCCGACAGATTTTCTTTTTCAGTTTAAGGAGCGTTTTTCAGATTCCCTTCCCTAGGAGCTACCTCCAGAACGGCCAAAGGATCAGGTAATAAATATAATCCCTGGTAGCAGCCCTCCGAATAGGCCTCCTTACAGGGTCACTGCAGCACAACAGGAGGAAATTATGAGCCAGGTCCAGGACCTGTTCGAGAAGGGGCCGATTCAGACCAGCTCATCCCCCTATTGCTCCCCCGTGCTCTTGGTATAGAAGAAGGATGGATCCTGGAGAATGTGCATTGATTACAGAGCCCTAAACAAGATCACAATCAAGAACAAATGGTATGTTCAGCCACATTGATTTGAAGAGTGGCTACCATCAAATCAGAATTCAGCCTGAGGATGTGCACAAAACAACATTCAGGACAACATTTGGCCTGTATGAGTTTTTGGTTATGCCTTTTGGGTTGACAAATGCTCCTGCCACCTTCAATAGAATGATGGACAGAATTTTCAGAGGACACAGAGCCTTTGTGGGGACTTTCTTTGATGATATCATAGTGTTCTCTAAGGATGAGGCTGAACATAAGAAGCATCTGGAAGTTTCTATTTGAGGAGCTTTGTAAGCATAAGTTATTGATAAATGCCAAGAAGAGTGAATTCTTTATGCATGAGATCCATTTTCTTGGGCACATAGTTTCGAAGGATGGAGTTAGGATCGACACAGCCAAACTACAGGCCATCAGGAATTGACCACATCTGAAGAACATCCATGAAGTACGCAGCTTTCTAGGTTTGTGCTCGTACTACAGAAGGTTCATTAGATACTTTGCAGAGATTACATCTCCATTGCATGCCCTACAGAAGAAAGGGGTCGCATTTAGATGGGGAGCAAAAGAAATTGCAGCTTTTGAGTTGTTGAAGAAGAAATTCTGCTCAGACCCTGCTATTATCTTGCCAGATCTTCGCAAACCCTTCGCTGTCCAAGCTGATGCATGTGGGAACAATGTATCAGCATGTGGGAACAATGTAGGAGGGGTACTTATGCAGGATGGTAGAGTGGTGGCTTATGAGAGTAGAGTGCTCCAGGGGGAATTTATGAGAAAAGAGATGTTGGCTGTAGCCTGTTATACGTGCTCTTTGAACTTGGAAGCAATATCTGTTAGGTGCAGATTTTTATGTGCAGAGTGATCACCAATCCTTGCGGTACTTTCTCAAATAGAGAAAACTGTCCGAGAAGCACATGCGATGGGCAAATTTCCTTTCTATGTTCCATTTTCGGATTGTGCATGTACAAGGAAAGAAGAATGTTGTGGCAGCTGTATACTTTGAAAAGGGCTCGTACAGTTTGGGAAGAGACTCTATCCCGAATACTCGTTGATTGGGGGAGTAAAGGGTCTACTTCAACCAAGATACCTCTAGGTACGGTCATACATAACATAGAAGTAATACCCGGGAGAGGTGGATGATTAGTTAGAGCGGCTGGTGCTACGGCAAAAGTGATCCTCACTTGAGAAAGAAGCAGAAGGTGTTTCCTATTCGATACCTAATACTTCATATCCAAATCCCCGGACTGCACTTTCAAGAAAGCCCACTGTAGATGCAGTATCTATTAAGCCAAAGGTTTCACAATGCCCTTGATGATATGAAGGATCAATATGCCAATGATGATGACTTTTCAAGGATTTATGATCAGCTAGTTGTAGGACAGAGGCATGCACACTATTCTCTCAAAGAGGGTTTTCTCATGATGCATGGCAGATTATGTGTCACTAAGCAACTGAGGCCAAAAGTTTTGCACGAGAGTCATGTTCCACCCTATGTAGGACACAGAGGCATTGATGCTACCATCAAAGCTGTGGAGGATTTCTTCTTTCGGCCATCGTTGAGGAAGGATGTAGACACATATGTCAGGACATGCATCACCTGCCAGAAGGTCAAATATGACAGACAGAAGCCGGCTGGACTGCTGCAGCCTTTGCCTATTCCTGACTGACCCTGGGTGAGTATAGCGATGGATTTTATCTTTGATCTTCCACGCACACCATCGGGATATGATGGGATATGGACTATTATTTGCAGATTCAGCAAGCAGGCCCACTTTATCCCAGTAAGGAAGAAAATGACAGCAGATTAGATGGCGAGACTTTTATGTCTCATGTGTTCAGACACCACAGGATGCCTCAATCAATTATTAGTGATAGAGACCCACGGATGACAAGCCTTTTCTGGAGAGGTATATTTGACAACATGGGCACCACGCTGGATTTCTCATCCTCCTTCCACCCCCAGTAAGATGGGCAATCAGAAGAAGCCACTCCAGCATTCTTGATCTTCTCAAGTGCTATGTTTCAGACCAGCAATCAAAATGGGAACAATTTCTGCCACTTGTTGAGTTTGCATACAACAACACAGTTCATTCATCGATAGGGAAGGCACCCTTCGAGATTGTGGCAGGCGAGAGGAAGATACCTCCCATTTTGCATACCAAAGAGAAGATCTTTGAAGCGGATAGATTTGGATGCTGCCTACTAGAAGGTCAAAATAGTCCTCCAGAAGAGCAAGGAGAAGATGAAACGGGTAGCATATAAGCATCGTTGTGAGCTCATCCTCAAGAAAGGTGATTGGGTGCTGCTGCGTTTCCAGAAGGCCAGACTCAAACGTAAGAAAGGCAAAGATAAAGTTTATACAAAACTGAAGATGAGGTACTATGGTCCTTTTCACGTCAGTAGAAGATAATGATGTAGCTTACAAGCTGAAGCTACCTGACCATTGGATCATACATAATGCCTTTCATGTGAGTCTGCTGAAACCTTTCCAGGGAGAGGTGCCTGCTGATTCGCTTAATGAGGATCAGACAGAGGTAGAGGAATTGGATGAAATTTTGGTTCCGGAATAGATATTGGCACACATGGAAAGGAAGATACGAGCTAGAGTTTCCCGTCTCTATCTGGTAAAGTTCAGAAATTATCCTTCACTAGATGCGAAGTGGATGGAGGAGGGTGATTTGGTAGAGTCACCCAAGATTTGCAGCTCTACCTAGAGGCATTCAAACTTGAGCCCACTGTGGTGGCGGCCTACAAGTTCAGCAGGGCGGAGATCTGGAGCATTACCTAGTGCTCGAGAGGAGGGTACCACCTCCACTTCCTTGATTCAGACCGCTCATATATCTCGAGATCGCTTGGTGGTACCGATTGTCTCACCCGAGATACTGCTTGTTGACAATATTTTTGCCGTGAGGTCTCCATGATGGGTGTTCTAGACACTCCACACAGAGGATGCATTGATGTATGGATGGACTGTCGACCTCTTCTAGACCATATATTCATTGCGATGTTGTAACTTATAGATCATGTATATTCTGGTATGGGCTATTTTTTATTTTTCTGTAGGTTTTTAAGCAGTAACCTAGTAGTTTGTTGTTTCAAGAGGAGGGTATGTCACGGGGACGTGAAGATCCAATGTAACTCAACCCAGGGGTAACCCAAGGTTAGCCATGGTTAGTCAAGTTATAGTTTGGCTGCAAGTTCCTAGGGGCAAGTTCTATGTATTGCACTAGGTCCTAGGGGCAACGCATAGGCATTAGAGAGGGGTCTAAAAGTTGGGCCCAAGGAAAACAACGTTGTCCTTGGTCAGGTGGGTTAGAATTTTAATGAAGGGCTGGATGTATGCCAAGTGTCATGCATGCAGGTGCATGTGCTCCCCCAAACCTACCACCTCTCTCCCTTTTCACCTCCAGGCTTAACAAAAGCTTCGTTCTTGAATTTCGTCTTCTGCTCTGGCTCTCTACTTGCAATTGCTGCTGATTTTCTTGCATCTATTGCTGCTTAGACCACTCTTCCAGCTCATGCACCTCGTAGAAACGGTCGGGCTGCTGGCACACACCCCGAGGTAGCTGTATGGATTAGACATGCACCCTGAGGCAATAATTTGGCCCTGGAAAACATTTCGTAGTGCTGTACGGCTCTTGTACAGACTGTGGCACAGGTCTCAAGGTGGCTTTGGGAGCTATTTGTTGCGCAGATTGAAGCAGAGATCCCGTTGCAGGTGATCCGGGGCAGGTCCATTGGATTTTTACCCTCTACAGCCTTTTCTTGCTCTCCTACCGCTCTCTATCTTCATCTTTCTCATACCTGATAGCTGGAAGCCTCTTGCTGCCTGCAGGGACCTTGGACAAAGGATAGGTGCAAGAGCAGAGCTCGTCCCTTTGCCACAGAAGGAAGGCATCAATTTCAGTGTTGCATGTGATTGCTCTTACTTGATTTGAAGCTATTTGCATTGTTTGCCTGTGTTTGGAGTTCCTCTAGGTCTCCTATAGGTTCTAGCAGGCACCCAGAGGCAAGGGTGTTAGCTGAGGGAAGGCCTAGGGGTGGTGTGTTGCATGTGAAAGCCTTGAGGCTACGAGAAGCTGGTTGCATGTTGCTTTGGATATACCTTCATGTTGTCAGTTGAGCCCTGATCAGAAGAGGATGCCTGAGATAGCCTTGCCTATTGTATTCTAGTGGTGCATGTTGGAATTGTTGCCCAGAAGAGGAAAGGGGAAGTTGCCAGAGGAAGAGTGCAAGGGTGCGCCCTTGTTGTAAAGCAATTTTCCATTCAGAAGCATTAAATAATTACCGAAAGGGGTGCCAAAGCATTTGGGGCCAGTGGGTGTCTTGTATTCACATTTCATTTAGTAGGGGCACTCTAGCCTCTCCGTTGTTGTTCCTAAGCTTATTTCTAAGTATTTTCAAGTAAGAGAAGTCATCGAATGATGACGTTGGTTGTAACGAGTGGTTGAGATAGTTAGAAGCGGGTTTACTGCCCTTTGGGTAACGAGAGGCTGGTTTTAGCTCCCTTGGCATGATGGGCAATCAATGACGATTGACTTCGCACTACTCTTTTGGACATGGACGACAGTCCCGAATGCTTAAAACTCACACAGGCTAGAGAACTTGCTTGCTCTGATAACACTGATGGAAATTCGGCTCTCAGAATTACTATGCAAAAGAAAGCTTCTTCTCCACATGCAATATAAAACTCAACACATGCAATAAGACAGTTTCTTATCAACTCTCTGAAGACATTCGATCACAATAGTTGCTATGCAAAGCTGACAACACATATAGCTTTCTTAACTTGAATACAATCGACAGCTTTGCCTCAACCTTACGGGGTTTGTTGGCATTACAAAAACATACGACTCTGTAACTACTACTACTACTCACGACCCCGACCTCTACATAGGCTCGAAGCCACTACTACTACTACTACTACTACTACTACTACTCCTCCTCCTCCTCCTCTCCTCCTACTGCTACTACTGCTACTACTGCTACTCCTCCTCCTCCTCCTCCTCCTCCTCCTCCTCCTCCTCCTCCTCCTCCTGCTCCTGCTCCTGCTCCTCCTCCTCCTCCTCCTCCTCCTCCTCCTCTACACAGGCTCGAAGCCTCGACAAAGCCTCGACAAAAGGACTACTACTACTACTAGCTGCTCGAAGCCTCGACAAAAGGACTACTACTACTACTAGCTGCTCACAACCCCGACCTCTACACAAGCTCGAAGCCTCGACAAAAGGAAGTAAAGAGTTAATTACTCGCATATTTGAAGAGCTACAAGTGATAGCGCCACTTGCAATCATCAGCGCCCTAATGAGAAACTTCGAGAATCACCATGCTCTCATCAGCGCCCTAATGAGAAACTTCGAGAACCACCATGCTCTCACGTGGAGGTCGCCAAGTGGCTCGCATGTATTCATTACCCCTGAGGCTATTGCATGGACCAATCATCCTTTGCTTAGCAGCCATGAGTGTGCCCTACAAGAAGTGTAGGGGCAATGACGGCAAAACTTGGACACCTTCTAGAGACAACAAGACTCTTAGTGGGAAACCAATTGGGCCCACATGGCGCTCCAATTACTCAAGGATGACACAAGACTAGAATGATTAAAGACACATGCAGTGTATTCCTAGTTCTAATTTCAGTTTCGGTGTTAAGATGAGACTCTGAAGGTGCGCTACACACCTTTAGGTAAACCTCTCTTTCTCTTTCTTTGACCTTCTACAAAAGAGAACATCTCTCTTTTTAAAAGGAAACTAATATGCCAGCTATGGACCAGCTCCCATGAACTCCAAGTAGAGACTAGTAGATGGACAAATGCTCCACAAGATAATCGGGTCTGTAGGTTATGCCCATCACGGGACATAGAGGACAAATGCCCATCACGGGACATAGAGGACAAATGCAACACTCCTCACCTGTCAAGTCTGTCAACGCATCAGAGAGAAATATGAAATAAAGATGTCTACACTCACAAACTTGCACATTCTCTTCGAGTAGCCATTGAAGAGGCTAGGAGCTTACATCAAGGAGTTATTAGCACATCCTAGTAAAGTCTTGGGCAGAGCACACACGCATGCTCAAAGGACACAAACACATGAACTATTATTGTTGATAGCTATTTTTGAAGCTGAAACATGTAATTTTTGCAAGGATTCACCTTTTTCCTATAAATCATGTTGGTCTCCATTGGACATTAATAATATCATATACTATTGCCCTGTCCCTGCAGACACCATGAAATGAGATCAAACGTATCATATGGTTGGATCTCCTACAACTCTATACGTTCAGCTTGGGGGGAGGGGGGGCAGGAGTTCCCTACCAAGATCCAGTTCTATCACACAACCACTTCTTGAGAGTACCAGAGGATGGAGTGATTATCAGACTCGAGTACTTGGAGGACAGACGAGTCTCACACGCACTGAGGATTGCCATTGGATAGATGCGGCTCTCATCCCACCAGTTCAGGAAAGAGAAAGGGAGAGCCGTAGGCACACCTAGAGCACACAATGGGTATGAAGATTATGCACATTGGGAGAGGGAGAGGTGGGCATTTCATGTGTTCTTGCAAGTCTACTATGAGATCCGTGGACGGTACCATTGCCTTTTTTAGAGGGGCACGGTGTTGGGCCACTCTCCGTTGATCCACTTCAATGACCACGTTTGTGTTTGCCTCTACTTGATTGAGATGCGACTACACAGAGAGACCCTACTGAGATAGATCAGACAGCATGAGGAGATGAGGCCACAGGAGACAGAGACAGCTAAGGCACAGCAACATGTCATTGATTTCTTCACTTTTGAGTCAGCCCTAGGACACAACTGACACGGCCCCAGAGCTCCGGAGAATCCGGATCTGCAAACAAACACAAGAACAACAAGAAAACGTGAGGAATCGAGCACTCCCAACCATGACATCTATGAGAATGGATCTCGAGTCAAGATATGTCTCCTTCGAGCCACGAGCTGAGCTACTAGCACGAACTTCCAACCAGCTTGGTGTCCCATACCAACAGGTGGCGCCTGAGGGCCTCGGACCTGCTGCGATGCCTTGGGCTACGCTAGGATGCAGGCGCACGTCCGTGACACGATCTAGGATCAGACCTTGCAAAGGGAACTAGACTTGCTCTCACCTGCGCACTTAAAACCCAAAAATGTTCTCTGGAGGGTAGGTAACGTCTCCCATGTAGCATCCTCCTCAACACGATCCTTCCACTTGATCTAGGATTCCGTGATAGTTCTATTCCTAAACTTCATGTCACGAAATGCAAGAATACTTTCAGGTTTGTGCGGAATAAAAGTGAAATCAGTAACTTCTATTCTTTCTCCTGGAGAAATAAGCTGATCATCAGCACCCAGTAACTCTTTTAGTCTATTGACATGAAAAACTAGATGCACTTTAACGTTAGAAGGCACTTCTAGTTTATATGCAACTGGTCCAATTCTTTTAATAATCTTGAATGGCGGACCACAGTATCATTGCAATAAATCTACATTCGGTAAATCATCTGGGATGCCTTCCAAACATACTTTACCCGATTCCAGCCTTCTCAGAACCTAACCAATACTTAGGCTCTTTGATTCCTGGGGAATACATAAGTATACCATCGATGCATCAGAGTACTCTCTCGATGTCTATTAGCATAAAATCTGTCCCGATCCTAGGCACTTCTAAAAGACTCCTTGGCAAACTGCAACATTTCTTACATGTTTTGTAAGAATGTCTTAGTAGAATCATTCTTGATTCCCTTGAATCCAACCATAACTGGTGATCTAGGTTGAAACCCGTATATAAGCATAAAAGGACTATAACTAGTATTTGAATGCTTTGCACTGTTATAAGCAAATTCTATCATGGGGAGATACACCTCCCATAAAGACTTTCTCTTAGAAACATATGCACGAAGCATATCTTCAACCAATTGGTTCACCTTTTTTGTACTGCCATCGAATTGTGCATGATCTGAGGAACTCATAGTTAGAGTAGTTTCCAACTTCTCAAAAACAAGTGTCCAAAAGGCACTTGTAAACTTAGAGTCCCGATCACTAACTATGTCTGAAGGCAAATCATATAGCTTAAACAATTGGTCCACAAACTCATGAGCCAACTAAATAGTTGATACGGTTGATCTAGTAGGCAAGAATCTAGCCATCTTTGTGAGACGGTCAACTATGACCCAGATAGAGTCATGAACCTTGTGCATTCCAGGTAAACCCGTAATAAAGTCCATGGAAATACTTTCCCATTTATTACCAAGGATTTGCAATGGCTGTAATAAACCCGCGCTTCTAAGATATTCAGTCTTAGTAACCTGACAAACACGGCAACCTACTACATAGCTTTCCACAAATGCACACATCTTAGGCCAATAAAAGGTATGTTTCAGGATAGACAGAGTCCTGTGTACTCTTGGATGTCCAACACTAGGAGCATCATGACACTCCCAGAGAATCTTGGATCGAAGATCCGAAACATTGGGCACACATATCTTTTCATTCTGAAATAGTAAACCATTCCAAATCATCCACTGACCTCCCGTCGCCTGTACTGTAGGTGGCATAATCCTTGAGTTCTGGTCAACCATGGAGCTCCTAATCTTGGACCTTCTGCCAATAAGAACTGAAATGACTATCAGTTGTGCAAAGCCCTCTCAAGGATTGAAATAGGTCTGAGGATATTTTCGAAAATGATAGAGCATTTACAAACTTGATTCGACTTAAGGCATCCGCCATGCCATTCAAGGAACCCTTGCGATAACGTATTTCAAAATCGAAATCTTGCATTAACTCCGCCCATCTAGCTTTTCTTCCTCGTAATTCAGACCTGTCACACACATACTTGATTGACTATAATAAACTTAGAACCATACAAGTATTGTCTCCAAGCTTTTTTTTTTGTAAAGAAAGGAACCTTCTATTAATACTTGAAAAAACCTCATACAAATCAGCTGTGCTTAGCATGGGAGAAAATAAGAGAGGCTGAAAGAAAAATCAGCCTATTCCAAAGAACCTAGCTCACTGCCTAGGGAATCTCTAGAACAAGGGCTAACAGCCATGGGGGGGGACTATACAGCCAGCGAATCCCTCGCGGAGTGAAAGTGTAGAAAACACCCATAGGCCAAGCCTTGCAGGAACGTGCCCACCTCACGAAGGTCGTTCTAGATCCTAGAGTCCCCTGGGAGCGTAGAGTACACTGAAACCAGCCTCAAGGCTAACAAGAGGGTGGTAGAACACTAACTAAACAAAAGCCTTTATAATAAAATACTCAGCCAACACTCCACAGACAGAAAGGGGGAGCTAGAGCGCTCCTGCTCAAACACAAAGACACAGACTTGCCCCAAAGCCTTGGCGCCCCTTTTGGTATTTCTTTATTAATTGAAGAGTGCCACAAAGAGGTTACACAGTGACTTCCAACTCACGCGCATTCAATGCTCTTCCCTGACTTAGAGGCATCAGTATCATGACACATTAGCCCTGCAGGGCTCTGCTATGACAACCATGTGACCATTGGCATCCATACTCAGTGCAAACACCTGCATTTAACCTGAGAGCGCCTTCTGGCAGCCCAAATAAGGCCACACACTCTCCAGACAATCAAAAGTGTCCACTGACTTAGTGGAGTACCAAAACAATGGGTGAAAGCATCATTGAACTGCCCACGGAGATAAAAAACATGATCATCCTCTGAAAGCATTCATTGTAACCGTTCTGCCAAGGAAGTCTCTTAAAAAACACAGCCCGACGCTCATGGGCAATCACTAGAAAGGCATAAGTGCCCCCTTTTACCAACCAAGAGCTCAACCAAGCTCATTCACGAGCTATTTGCACACCTTTATGGACTTGGTACCTGCCTGTCAAGCTGAAGGGCACTTTCACCCAGCCACTTTGGCAACAGTCCATATTCAAAGGCAAATGGGAGGCTGTCGTACAGCCCATACAACCCCAAAGCCAACACCTCATAGCCCATGGCCGTCAAGCAGCCCATATTCTACGCACAGCCCGTATGCAATTGCCCGAACAATTTATACTTACCAGCCCCGTACAGTTCGTACGTACCAGCCCGTACAGCCACATTAACTATCCACATACAGACTGCCTGTACAGTCCGTACTGCAGCAACAGTACTCCATAGCCCGTACCTTCTGTTCAGCACGCCACTGCCATCCGTACCAACGACCGTACGGCTCCGTACCAACAGCAATAGCTCTCTGCATTAATTCCGTACTACGGGCATTTAATTCCCTGCACCGTCCATACAGCTGCATTCATTGCCTGCGTAGCCCTTTGGTACAATCTGTAAGCTGTCGGCCACCCGCACGTGTGATCACCTATGCAAGGTAGCCGTCTCTTGCACTCACATTACCGTACACAGCTTTTGATGAGCTGCAGCCCTCCACGTGAGGTCGTGCTTGAGTCCTCCCGTAACACATCCCGTTTTCCTCCTTTTTGGTGTGCCCATGGCTGTTTTTCTTCCCTGTCGAATTTTTTCCCAGGGCCTTCCTTTCCAAAAGGGGGCTGCATGGGCTTGCCACGTGGGAGCCCATGCCTTGGGTTGCCCCCCAAGGGCTTCGTTTGCCCCTAGGCCCCCTCTAGTGGGGCCTATTTGAAAGCCTACCAATGACCAAGGCCTAAGGTTTTTGGGCCCCTTTTGGCCCTAATCCTTTCAGTTGCCCCCAAGGCACAATTGCCTAGGGGGAACTTGCACACCCACATCCTACGACCTCACCATTTGATTACCGGGGTCGAGGCGAAATGTGAGCATCAAAACTCACACCCTCGTGACAGTACACACTATCCTTTGAAGGAGAATGAGGAACCGGGATAGCAAGGGGAGTCGCCTCATGAGGCTCAATCCTCTGTCCCTGTATCGTGTAGGAAGGAGAAACTGCATCGACCTAAAAAGCATGGCCTTATCAACCAGGCCGCCGTCTCCCAAGTAAAATCCCTCTACAGGCTCTGTAGGCCGGTCAATATGCGGAGGGCTTCCATCCAAATCCTCTACGTGCACGGGCATCCCTGGAGACAGTGGGGGATCGTCTCTACAACTCCCTTTGTACACCGGTGGCACTGACCGTCCATCCGCATCTGCTCTAGCAAAGGGCCTATGGACAGCCCCCAATGGGCGGCAGCCCGAAGAAATAGGATATCTTCCGTGGGAGCAAACTGGACTATAGACGTGCCCAAAAGCTTGGTACGGATCTCCTACAGCACCTGCTGAGCTATCCAGTGCCGCTCCCTCGATGGAGTTCAGGTCGATGCATCCATGTGTAACCGTCGTCCAATCCTAGTAGTGTATGAGAAGGCCACCTCGTCCACTCACTCTGTGAGTCCGACCCTAGATGGCCAGAACCACTCTCCCGTGTCCCTCTGAACTTTCCGTAAGGGTGTCCCGTCCCATAACTATAGGCACCATCTAGGAGCATCCTGGTCCAAAATGCTAGGAGGATCTATGTGTCACTCCTTGCCCAAACGGCCCACGACCCTGATCTTTTGCCAATGAATCCCGTTTAGACTCACATCCATCTCTAGGTCCCCCTCTAGCACGGCTGTCTGCTACCACACTGAATCATGATCCACAAGGGTACTCCGGTCTGAGAGAACTGGCCCAACCATCTGTTGTCCTCTGGTTAGCTTGACCACACATGGTTAGTTTGACCAGTTGAGAGACACCTACACCAGAGACAGCCAGTCTGGTTAGCCTGACCAGATAGTCACCCATCTGGTTACTGGAAAAAAAAAAAGCGGTCAAACTTTGTCTGTCAGTTTTTCCCCTGACAGAGGCAGTCTGTATCTGTCAGAAAAACAGCAGAATAGCAGAGAAATCAGAGATTTGAAGATAAAGAGAGATGCATGCCTTTGCATAGAGAAAGAGGAAGACCGATGCATTCTGAGGGCTTTTTACAGCAGCCAGAAAAGGGGGAAAACAGTACGTGATGCTTAAGCAACTTTGGGGGTTTATGCATTGAGTTGACAGCTCATCATTGGCACCAATTGTGAATGCAATACACCTCTTGTTGAGGTATTCTTCTCAAGAAAACAGAGGCAGAGTGCATCAGATGCATACACTTTGTGTGTGAGTTTGCAAATCTCAGGTTTGGGAGTTTAGAGATGGCTTCAAAGCAGCATGCCCAATCATTCCATGAGGGAATGGCAGAGACTGCGCAGGCCAGGCAGGCAGAGGGTATGCAGATAGATAAGGAGAACTCCTGCAGGGAGTTACTGGCCCAGTTGGCAGAGGCAAGGAGGGATCCGTTATTTCGCAGGCTCGTAGATCCTCATGTAGAGAACGAGCAGCAGAGAGCTTCTGTTGGGGCAACCCACAAAGTGACAGCCAAAAAGAGATCCCTAGATCTTCCTATAGATGATGTTTCCAGAAAGAGCAAGAAGCCTCACCATGAGGACCAAAAGAAGAGAAAAGCAGGTAGTTAGTCAGGGAGTGCGCCTTCCAAGAAGAAGAAGGCTAAGCATCATCAAAACTCTTCAAGTGAGAGCGAGCTGAGGAGCTGCTGCTCCCCGTGACGCCGTGCCACCCCTGGCTGCCCCGTTGCCTCCGCCTCGTCTGCACTCCCCCGCCCTCCCTGCCGCCTCTTTTGCTCCTATCGCCCCTCCTGCGCCCCTGCCTGTCCCTTCTCCCGCCTCCATTGCCTCCCCGCCCGCTTGCTGCGCCCCCCTCCACTCGCTTTGCCTCGCGCCACCCCTCTTCCCTTCGCCTCCACCTTCTCTTCCTCCATCTCCTCCACCTTCGCCCCCGCCAACTCCACCTCTCCCGCCTCTTGCGCCCTTCTCCTCTCCCCCGCCGGCTCCCCTCTCCGCCCTCTTGCCTCTCCTCGCCGCCTTCTCTCCTCCCCTCCTCCTCTCCCCCCTCGCCTTCTCGCCCTCCGTCCTCTTCCGCCCTCCGTCCTCCTTGCCTTCATTCTTCCTCTTTTGTCCTTGCCCCCTCCTTCGCCCCGCCTCGTCTTCGACTCCCTCTCTGACGCTTTTTCCCCCTTTTTCTTCTCCCTCCCTACAGCAGGAGCACTTGTGCTTGTGAAGGCAAAAGAAAAACCTTGGTGGTGACCGTTGGTCTGGCCAGAGGGGCTCTATGGCAACACCCTCGAATCCCACAGCCGTTGAGGTTCTTCTTTCCCCAGCTGATAAGCAACAGGTACAGCAGGCAGTTCAATCCCTCCAGGACAAGGTGCTTGTGGGCAGAATTGTGGGCCTAACGCCTACACGGAGACAGGTGCGAGAGTGGATCTAGGTGAGCTTGGCATTAGAGGGAGACCACATCCGAGGAGGTCACCATCTATGGACGAGGCGTTTTCCTCATCCAGTTGAGCTCCCCCGACACCGCCTCGACACTTGTGGAGCAGAGCCTCATACTCCTTGGCTCGCACCTTATCTACCTCTTTCCTTGGTATCATGGGTTCACAGTCGAGGACATGGATACGACACACCATGTTCCACGGTTTCCGGTTATACTTCGCTTCCCAGGACTCCCCAAGGAGTATCGAGCCATCCTCCCTTCCATTGGTCGGGCATTTGGCACAATGCTTGAGTCCCCGCCAGAGACGGCTGCCTCTGTTCTAGCAGATGATGGAGTCCCCAGGATCAGACTGGTGGTGGAGAGCCCGGAGTCCCTCCCAGAGTTGATGCTTCTCAAGACTTTGGAAGGGGGCACACTTCGCCAAAGGGTGGAGATCTCCGTGTTACTAGGGCAGTGTCTTCGGTGCAGACAGATGGGTCACCTCGCCAAAGATTGCCCCCGTGGCCTCCCCCATGCGCCTCCCCCCCCTTCTGTAGAGTAGGCAGAGTTAGCAGGGCCCGAGTCCAGCGCCCTCTCAGGCAGGAGCAACAGGAGTCTCAGACTCCATGGGTTACCCCCTCAGCAAGGGACTGGACACAGGTTAAAAAGAAAAAGAAACAAAGTAAGCAGGCCCGCAAACGCCACAGGCAGAGGGCCAATTACAGAGAGAGGGACAGGGTTGACCGAGAGGCCTCGAAGGAGGATCAACAGTAGCCACCTCCTGCGGCAGCAGGGGTCACCGCTCACTCTGCCGATCCTCCAGCTTCGGAGGTTTAGCCTTCGCACCTACCCTTGTAGCAACAGCGAGCCCCAGGAGCTTTAGATGCGGTGATGGCGGAAATTGCAGTCGCTAGTTCGATGAGGATTGCGGAGGAGCCGATCCATAGCCCTAGCGAGCCAGATCAGCAGGGGGGGCCTGATGTCGTCCTTATCCCTCCTTTCCCTCCCTCTCCCCCCCCCTCCCCCTCCCCCTCCCCCTCCTCCTCATCTTCACTTCCCCCTCCCCCTCCAGGGTTCCCCCCGCCCCCTTCCCCCCCCTCAGCCCCCCCTCCTATAGTCATCCTCACCACCCGCCCCCCTCCCTCTATCCCTCGTGCCCCACCGCTCCCTCTCCTGATGTCCCCCTCTCCACTTCAGCAGCAGGTTCTTTCGCTCCGACACCCCTACCAGCTGGCAAGGGAACGATGATGCCCCCTTTTGCCTCCTCATCGCAGCAGCAGGCTCGTTCAAGGAGGGATCTTGAGGGACGAGGCTTGTCTTCCCAGTCAGCGGCCCCTAACCTCCAACTTGGGTGTCCCTTACTGCGGGACTTCTGGAGGTTAGGACCCTGGAACTATCTGGAGGTTCTGGACTCTTATCCTCTACCATTGGAGGTAACACTTATGGTCCTTCAGCCTCGAAAGGGGGGTTTGATTAGTGCAGTGGGATCTCTGACACACCCCGTTTGGAGATTTTTGTTTGCCTCCACAGGGGTGGAGAAATGATCCCCGGAGGTGTTTGATGCTATTTTGGGGAATCAGATTACACTCATGATCGATGAGTGGATGGGGCCACATGGACTAGACCTTTGGTACGCCCATGGTGCTGAGGTGAACTTTCAGTTGAGCTTCACGCGCGAGGAGCCGGTGTGTGGTTTGGCGACAGGAGTTATCAGATTGCCGCTGGAGGTAAAGGTGGAGCAGGCACATATAGCACGTGAACGCTCCTACGAGCTCCCTCCCCCTTCGCTCCCCGTCTATCCCTCCCTCGCATGCTGCGCGGCCCTCCCTCTCCCTCCATCAGTTGCTGTCGCGCAGCCAGCCGCCCCCCTCTCCGCCACGCTCCCCCTCTCCTCATCCTCCGCTCCTCCGCCCGTCGCTCCTCCCCTTTCCTTGCCATGCTCCATTCACCCCGTCCCGCCTCGCTCCTCTCCATTCCGCTCTGCTCACCTCACCCCATCTCGCCTCGACCCGCTCCACTCCACTCCGTCCGCCCGCTCCGCTCACCTCACCCCCTCTCCACTCACCTCACCCCGCCAAGCTCCACTCCACTCCACTCCTCACCTCACCTCACCCCGCCTCGCTCCGCTCTGCTCACCTCACCTCACTCCGCTTGGTGAAGCAGGCCGCCACGGACTTCTCCCAGACATCAGTTTATGGGAGGGTCATTGGCTACTCCCCTTCACGAGCAGACATCAGGAACTGGTTGCAGTCCACCCTCTACCTCGAGGACAGTTACATTGAGGAGGTTGCACTCATGGGACATGGCATTTTCTGGCTTAAGCTCTCCTCAGCACAGGCTGCGAGCGACATGGTCAGGCGATCCCCTACTTCTGTGGGTGGGAAGATCATCCTCATGGTCCCTTGGTACAGGGGATTCAGTGTAGCGGACTTCGATGCCCGCTTTCGCATTCCTCGCCACCCAGTTACCCTTATCTTTCTAGGTCTCGCAATCGAGCTTTGCCCGATCATCAAGGACCTGGGGGCGCACTTTGGTTGGCCTATGCAGGACACCTACATTGATGCGGCGGCAGCCCAAGGGGTGCTACGTGTCAAAGTGGTGGTCCTTGATCCACAGAGCATCCCCTCGGAGTTCGAGATAGAGACAGACACAGGTGTGGTGACGCAGCGCATTCTGGTCACTGGTCGCCCAAACCAGTGTCTGAGATGCCATGGCTTCGGGCACCAGGCTCGCTCATGTCCTCGCTTCACGGGTACAGAACCCCAGAAGACCCCCGTTCAGACAACTCAGGATACTCCGCACCAGTCAGCTACATCCCTTTCCCTGGACGGAGGTCAAACGAAAACGGAAGGGCAACAAAGCAGGCCCCAAAAAACCTACCCATCTACAGCAAGAGCCCCTTCCGATGGTCCGTACTCATTAGCAGCCTGGTAAGGGGAAGGAGAAGGGAAAGGAGAAGGTCAGCCAGCCTCCCCCTCATCCCTCACCCCGCCCTCCCTCCCCTCCCCCCTCCTCGATTCTCCGGCCCCCACCCCCTCCAGGATCCCCCTCCGCACCAGTGGTTTCCACTCCACTCTCTTCCTCGAGCATGACCCAGAATGAATTCCCCCCTCCACCTGCGCCACTTGCAGCCCCGAAGCCAGCACAGACCTCACCCTCGTCTATCCCTCCGGGCCCGACGGCGGGGATAGGCCCTTCCCCACAGGTGGCCAGCACCCCTCCCTCCGGTTCAGACTCCTCATCTTCGTCCCCAAGCCCAAGGGCTGCTCCTAGAGCTCTTCCATTGGAGTTTTACCGAGCAGGTCCTTGGGACTGAGTCATTTAGGACTCTATTTAAACATTGTTTGAGTCATTTAAGGTCCTCTACCTAGTATTCTTACCTAAATACATATAAATATTAATTTGGTCTAAGAATTTTTTTCTCTCATTGCATCGGATTTCTCTTAGGCCCATGAGGTCCTTGGATTTTCATATATTATGTGCCAAAGTGTTACCGATCTATCCCTCCTGCCTCCAATTGGCCTGACCTAGTAACAATGGTAGTTCCATCCAATAGACAGTCATCCAAATCCATGCCAGAAGCCTCCTTTGATAGGGTCATTCTAACTCTACCGCTAGCTTGGCTAGGCAGTTATAGACAGTTAGGCCTCACGGCAGCGACTATGTTAGACATTTTGAACGTCGTCATGCCTTCTTTACTTCAATAACTAGCATCATTCCATGTCCTAAATTATCGTTGGAAGGGAATGATTTAAATGGATTCAAGCCATATGAAGGTTATAATTTAGTCTATATAAGAAGTTCCTTCTTGCTTGATCAACATCGAGCCCTTTGCCTCAGCCCACAGTGGCTTGTATGAGTATGAGTTACGCGAGGCTTCCTGAAGACGGGGCACAGAGCAAGCAACTCTCCAAGCCATACATACAAATTTGTCTTCGAGGCAAGATGGGCCTCAAGTTCAGAAAAGAAAACAAGATCTCCACATAGACCGGACATGGTCTTATTCGAGCTTTTGACCAGGAATCAAGGCATAGCTAGGTTAGCAAGAGATTTCACTACAAAATGAAAGGATGTTTGGCCCTCCACAACTGTCCAAAATTAGACACCTAGTCTTGTACCTTTGTGAGAAATTCAAATTTCTAGTCCTATGCTAGTAGTAGAGTGTGGCCACGTATGTCATTAATGATCAAGTCCAATAATTCCAAAGGTCTCAATGGCTTGAAGACGAGTGCCAAGGCCACCACCTATCTGTGGATGTTGCCATGAGCATGTCTATATGACTAAATGCTGATTAACTATGCTGATGATGAGCTAGCTAAGGGCCTTGAGTTGGCAACTACCAAGATAAATCCAGTTACACCAATTAAGGTCAAGTTTTAGGATTTCAAGGGAATGGAAGATGAAGATCCATACATCACTTGCAAATTTTTTCTGAGTCCGTCACATGAATGGTGTTGAGACAGAAGAGGAGCTATGAATTATTTCCCTTGTACATTGATCAAGATGGTGCAATGCTAGCTTAACCAATTCCTAGTTGGTTATTTCAAAGATTGGTAGCTTAAAAGGCTCAGACAAGAAATTAATTAGGAAGATGTCCATACCAAGCTTAGTGACCTAAAGCAAAAGGGGCACGAATTTATATAAGATTTTGTGCTCAAACTGCAAGCTTTGATCAATCAAGACTCAACACACCACTAGATGACAAATCATTATGAGCATGGATAATTACGGGTTGTACTCAAATTGACCTTAGGTTTCCAAAAATAGTCAAACCGACAAAGACCTATGAAGAACTATTGGATTGAGCTGTTGAATTGGAAAAGAGCGGAGTTGCTAAGAAGAAAACTAAGAAAAAGACCAAGGTGAGTGATGATGAGGATGCTTTGACAAAGCCTGACAAGTTCAAGCTAACACTAAAGAAGGCTTAGAAAAAAATGGGTTTCAAATAATAGTTGAGTTAGGAAGAAAAATGTTGTAACAATTGCTCTAGAAAAGAACACACATAAAATGATTGTAAAACAAAGTAATGTGGAACTTGCTTCAATAATGGACATGATGAGTCTGACAGTTGGTATGCAAAGAAGAAGATAACAGGTGTGAATCAAGTCGAGCCTGAGTTGAGCCTGAGTCTAAGGCTAAAGAGGTTCCGACCACTGAAACCCGAGCATGGTAAAGATAAAGGTAAAAATTAAAAGGACAAAACTCAAGAGGAACTCAAGGTCCTTCACAAATTAGGTGCTATTTCTGCCATGGTAATCATACAAAGCTGAGTATCCACTATGGCAAGAACATTTGAAGTTATTCCAAAGTGACAGGGCAAGATGGGAAGTGGATCCCGAATTCCAAGTCATATTGGTAGTGCTTCCAAATTCAGTGGATGCCAATGAAGTAACTTGATCATGTGCAATGACCTATGAATAATAGGGATAGCCTAGCACCTCCTGTAGGAGGCATCAATTGGAAAGCCTATAAAATGATTGCCTCTTGAATATCTTGGGAATTGAAAGGAAAAGCTCCAGTTATGGATCTACCACCTCGCCAAGGCTCCTACTACTATGTCTTAAGTAGAACCAAGTTTTGAGGGAGACCTCAATCTTGAAATGGAAAAAAGCATGGGATATTTTCCAAAATATGAAGGTCAGTTTGATAATGGTAGAATTACTAAAAATTGCACCTTATTAGAGAGAATTGCTCTTACATCAGCTCCAAAATAAAGGAAAGCCCACGAAAGAAGTGGACGCATTTGTCACCATTTTAGTCGTTGACACCCCAATGGTGAATGAAGGAGTATTGGTCCATGAATACAAAAATCAAAAAGTAAATTGTGTCAGACTTAGTTGTCGATGGTGGCTCTAGGTTGGGACCTCTTGACCAAGTCTCTCGGCTTTTTGGCATCTCCTGAATTGGATGATGAAGAAGAAACCGAGGAAGAAGAGAGACTACAACCACCCATAAAAGGCAACACATGGAGGAGGGGACAAGTGAAGTGTTCAAGTCTGAGAGCTAATGGCATTCCTTCAATCTATGGCTTCTACAATGGATTTCTCTATGTCGATTCTTACTCATGCATATGGTGTCTTGCATTTTGTCATGCTCTTCTCATCATCCTTTCAAGACTTGTTTCTTCAAGACTTGTTTCCAATGAACTTGCACTCCCTTCATTCCTTCATGGTTCCTCTGCATCGTATTAAAGCTCTCAACCTTATGGTTGTTTGCCTATGTCTACGAGTTGAGTGAGTATGTCGTTTCCAAGGAGGGATTCTTATGTGTTGAGTGTGTACGTATTCTCATTAGCATTCTTTGTTTTTATGTTTATATATATCTATATAATTAATTTAGAGTATATTCATACTCTACTTTCTTTTTCCTTTTTCCTTTTACTAAATTTTATAATATTAGATAGTGCCATCAAGTAAGATTATAGTCTTTTTTTCATTGCTTTATGTAGGACTTGGTGATGTTAACTAATGCATAGGTATAAAGTTTGTTATTATCTTGTCTTATATATATATATATATATAAATATACATATATATATATGTAGATAGACATATATATATATGTATAAATTTGAATACTCTCAAACTAATATATATATTTACACATTAACATATGAAAAAAAGCTCCTAGATCCCCATTAAACCACAAGCGACACCTAGATCTATATGTATATATATCACAAACTTTACATATATATATAACTCTCTCTCTCTCTCTCTCTCTCTCTCTCTCTCTCTCTCTCTCTCTCCATCCATCCATCCATCCATCCATCTATACATACATATATATATATATATGTATATACACACACACACACACATCACACATATATATATGTGTGATGTGTGTGTGTGTGTGTATATACATATATATATATATATGTATGTATAGATGGATGGATGGATGGATGGATGGATGGAGAGAGAGAGAGAGAGAGAGAGAGAGAGAGAGAGTTATGTATATGTAAAGTTTGTGATATATATACATATAGATCTACGTGTCGCTTGTGGTTTAATGGGGATCTAGGAGCTTTTTTTCATATGTTAATGTGTAAATATATATATTAGTTTGAGAGTATTTTTGTATCCCATGAGATGTTTATTATAATAAATAATGATTTGTTTTGATGAAGTATTTTAGAATGCTTCGTGTCTCTAAATTGACATATGGATTTATTGATTTACTTCAATTTAAGCATGAATTATACTTTATATTAAAATAATTACGTAAATAGTCTTTTAAGGAATAGATATTTATTTGGGTGGATTTCTTCATGTTGCGTGTTATTAATGACTTTGTTTAATTTCTAAGTGTAATTACTTTATTTGGAAGCAAAGAATATTGAGTTCGTGGAGCAGGACATCTGCCAAATAGCCCTAACTCAAGTTTACACACACACACGCGCGCGTGCGTGCATGCACTCACGCACGCACGCACAGAGTCAGTAGGTTCATCAATCAAAATATAGTGGCATAATATTGATAGTTACATATTTACATATCGAGAGCATGCCCTAATGTATAATTTGTATCACATTCAAGCATTAAATTAAGGAGCATATGGACATCAAATGATGTATAAGATAAGTAGCTTCTTAAATTGTGCGTGCAAAACCACGTTGGAATAAAACGTTCTAACCAATCCAAGCAAATAAGAAATTGTTACAAGAATGAATAATTTCGCACTACGATGCAAATGATTATGGCTCTAAACATGAGTAGGGTAGCATGTGAATTTATTTGCAACCTTAAAACGTATTATGAAAGGTAATATCTTCTTTGATTGTAACATTATTGGACATTGAATCTACTACAAGACAAAAGACTTGAGTACTCATCATGTGAACACTTTGCAATATAAAGTTTCTCACACCATGCTAGGGGAGAGCAATATAGAAAGTAGCCTTATAAAAGAGGTAACTTACTTTTCTTGGGAATCAATGTTTTTTTCTTTTGGAAAGTTGGGGTGTATGTTGATGAAACTCTTTGAATATTCAAAGATTATCTAGATGTTGATTAGGGAAAGAGCTAATCGAGAGCATAAGCTTGATAGTATGGGTGAAAGCTAGTTTTTTCCCTTTCAAAATGGTGATGCAAGTAGAAGGTCATACCCCTATTAAGTTTCATTAAAGAGTTAGGTAGAATCGACATTAAGATAAGTCAAGATGTAAAAGCTCATATGAATTGATAACGTGTGTTGAATAGTAATAGGACACCCTTTTATGTATTTATGTATGCTACATATATGGTTTCTCACCTATGCTGTAAGTTGTTTAGGGTATTGACAATGGTGCACAAACATGAAGCCTCTTTACAAACTAGGAATCACAATGCATTGAAAGTTGCCTAGAGCTAGCTATCAAGTAGACGGTGACAAACTTGCATTAGATATGACCATGTGCGAGGGAGGACACTATCGATATGCCCACTTCTTGTTCGAAGAAAAGAGACCCCACATGGTGGAGAGTGAAAGGAGATAGAGTGAAGCTATCAATGCTAGGAGAGAAGCTAGGATTGCTGGCAGATTATGTCATGGAGGGTGAATTGATTTGAAATAAGAATTTTGAACGAATTTTCCTTGGCCCCATCATAAGAATTTTTGCATGAATTTTCATCAAACTACATAAGAATAAAGAGCATACCCAAAAGCACGATTCTCTTTAGCGTCCCTCACTCCCGCTCTCTCATTGTCTGCCGCTTACACCTTTCACATTATTTGTGACCTTTCGGAAAACTTTAACATATCTACATTTCATTGGGAAGTCATCGGAAAATGGACGGTTGCTTTTGAAGATGTGGTGACGTAAGAGGTGATGGAGAGGACTCAGGAGCCGCCCTTGTGATTTCAATCCTAAGGGAAAAGCTCCATCGAGAAAACTTGGCATCTCTTTAGGCCCATAACTACATCGAAAGGAAGAAAAAGACACATGGGTATCTCAACCACCTGTGTAAAGTTCTCTCTTTCCTGGCTATGCGTCCTGCACAAACTGCCTTTCATCCTCTCCGCCGCATGCTTATCGCGCTTCCATCCAACAGGACCTCATAATTCTTGCTGCCACCCCGTGTTTTCTGCTCTCTCTCAGCATTTTGGGAATTCCTGCTTCGCATGCCTGAATATTCATGCTTCCTTTCGTATTGCCCAGACCTGGAAGCACGGCTAGGCTAGTTAGTCCTGTTGCTAGTTCTCCTTCCTCCCCAAACTCTCTCCCAGGAAGTCCAGCGCACAAGCCCGCAGATCCCCATTTGAAGGAGTGCGGATATTACGACATCCAGCGAGTTCAGGAGGTATGCCGATCCCTGCTTTACGCCTTGGGAGCTGCGAGTGTGGAGAAGACTACCGGGGTGATACTCAGCGATCCATGTACAGTGGTGGATGAGATGAAAAGGATAATGAACGATCATGTGCAGTCCCAGGTGGACGCCTATGCCACCAGCAGCATGGGGAGCCATTCGCTATCGGACCCAGTCAAAGTGATCCAAGAGATTCTGGAGAACTTCGTTAAATCCAAGAGAAGCATATTCCGCCGTCTTTCGAACAAAATCTTGTTTAGCGAGAAGGAAGAAGATCGGATTGAGGATTTTGTGATAGCACTGGAGAAGGCAGGGAGTTGGGCTCTTGGGCACAGAGAAGTCTTAGCCAAAGCCTACCTGAAGAGGGTGGATCGGAGCAAAACATATCACTGCGACATGAAATTTCAATCCAGCGAGCAGCTAGCCCAGCACAAGAGGAGGTGTCCTTTGAGACCCCTGATGTGCGAGAACAGCAACTGCGGTGAAGTCGTGGCAGCTATGAACGCCCAAGTCCATGATGAGACGTGCCTATTAAAGCTTCTTCCTTGCCAGCAAAAGTGCGAAGCGCTGGTGCTGAGGGGAGAAATGAGCGACCATTGTACAACGGTTTGCCCGATGAAGCAGGTAAAGTGCCCATTTAATGAAGTGGGTTGCAAGGAGACGCTACCGCAGGCGATGACGGAGGAGCACGGCTCTCAGTTTACGCACGTTCATCTATTGTTGGTTCTTCAGGCGCTACAGAAGCAGGAGGTCTCTCTCGGGAAGCAAGCACAGAGCATTGTGTCGTTGGAGAAGGTAAGCTTTAGTTTCCAATTCATGCAGCTCGCAAATATTCGTTGCAACGAATTCTTATCGTATCTCGTTAGCTAAACTGATCTGTACGCAGTCGCTTTGACTCCACTTGATTTTACGTAGCTTTTCGTTGATTGTTGTCCATTCCATGATAGATAGTTGAGCGGCATGTATGATGCTCTATTCATTATCCATGGATTTGAGGGTCGTGCTGATACGTATATGTATTGCAGGCATTATCTTACGCGCAGATCTCAGAGGCGGTAGACATGGGGTCGATGGTGGAGACAGTGAGGGAGCAGGAGCTCAAAATCAAAGCACTCGAAGAGGAAGTGGCAAAGCTTAGGCAACACCTCAAGCTCGTGGATGTGTCTGCAGACGTCTTGCAGCTCCGCAGAGAACTACGTAATCTGCATAAAAGTTTCACACAAATAGTTGACTCCTCGCAATTGTCTTCTCAAAGTATTGGATAATCGTATTGTATTTTCTCAAAGAAATTGCGTTCAAAATAATCACTTTACATCTCTCTTTCAAACTTTTTTTTCTTGGAGAAAAACAAGAGAGCACAACTGCTCCACTTTCCTCCCTTTTAAAAACTATATAATTAACTAACCGAATTTATGTTGAATTATGTCCTTACAATGGTATGCATAGGTCATAGAGAATGCACCATATTACAAATCACGATGTAGATTATCCTAGTTGAGGATATCATTTAAAGGACCTCGTTGAACATAATCCATGGTATTCAAGTGATACTTCATGTTGATTTATGCAACATACATGTAAATGTGAAAGGAAAACATTAAGGGAGGGCCAACCCAATTCCTTGTATCACTCTCTTTTGTTACACTTAGTTGGGCCCATATGGTGCCAAGGCATATACTGATTCTCTCAACCTTCTCTTTATCTTCAAATGGTTCTTGTGTTATCCATATATGGGATCCAAATGGCTTTTGTGTTATCCTTGCCAATTGGGGTGATCCCAGCGACTACTTTAAAATTGAGCCATTTGTGGCTCAAACCCATAGGGTTTGGATGGGCTAGATCCGTTAGCATGCTCAATGGCTGTTAACATGCCCCCCTTCCTTTTGCTAAGCCATTGTCGGATCAGCCACATTGCAGTAGGCGAGCGGAGAGGACCGTTTGGAGTACTGCATCACGATCCAATTGCCATGGGGTGATCCGTGTGAAATAAGGACGGTACTTCCAAAAGTGGGTGGCATGCATGTCCTTGAACATGTGAATGTGATGGCCATGGAGATTTTGGACCCGAAGGTACATGTGTCAGTCTTGGAATTGGGAGGGGCTGATGCCGGGGTTGAAGATAATTTGGTTGTTGAGATTGTGAAGTTTGTCATCAACTGGAGGACTGTGGGTGGGGAGATCTAGGAGCTATAGGAGGATAAAGCGATTGAAGTGCACCATTGCTACCACCACAGGCTTTGTCTGGAGCTACATTATAGCCACCACAAGTGCGCTTTGGGATGGCTCGCCTCTAATCGTTGAAGGACTGAGTGATAAACGTAGTGAGAGGGCGAACTTCCATTATTTTGTATAGGTGAAGGTAGGAGCCTTTGCTGTGCCTTCCCCAGTGATGCATGAGTCTAGTGATGTCGAGTAAAACCTAGAAGGATTGGAGGTCCACTATACATCTTCTGACGGCGGTGAGGAGGGGTGTGCTAGAGGAACATCATCATCCACATTTGGCATGGGGTCCTCCTCTGCATTCCCTATGGGTGAAAAGTCGATTAGCAGCCTGTAGACTAGAATTGCCGGCCGTAACAATGTATTGAGAGCTTCGTCTGGGAGATTGACCGGAGAGTTGGAGGATATGGACTGGGAGGTCCTATGATGTGTAGTGCTAGTGTTGGAGGCACTAGAGGAGAATTTGGGTTGGTTTGTGCAGGGAAGAGGAGGTGGGATGGGATTGGCAGGTTGTTGAGAGGGGTGGACGAGATTTGTAGGGTGTGTGGGATCTGGGTTAGGAATATCTGTGGGGGGGGGGGGGGGGTAGTATTAAAAACCTCTTAAAAACAGAGATGTCTTCCTAACCATCCACCTCGGTGAAAACTTCGGGGTATGCTACATGAATTGTTTCAAAATTGCTCACCAAGGACTCGTGTGAGTCCTCGAGAGCTTGTAGCACCCTATTGAGCAAAATGATGATGCTGAGGGAATGGTAGGTTGTGGATCAATAGGCAACCAAATTCCCTTGAGTTTGAACTATCAAAGCTCGGCCATAGATCTGCATCTAGTCGATGTCGGCTTATATCCTTTTGGGAGTACATACCCATGGGCCCAGTTTGTTGGGCTTGGTTAGCTGCATCACGTCATCATCCTACGGATAATTGGTGGACTCAGTGATTACTAGACACCACGCCTATGGGGGTTAAAGGTCATTGTGCCTTTACCCTGGTTATGTACAATACTCAAACACATATATAAATGAGTGAAAAAGAAGATTAGGGTGTTCTGCACCCACCAAAACTTGTGTGGCTCTCTGTCTCTCTCTCTCCCTCTTCCATTCTTGCTTCCGTTGAGAGCACTCTCAATTGGTATTAGATCCCGGGTGATCTAGCTGAGTGTGTACATGAATCCCTAGAAGCTCAGCCGCTCTGTGGGAAGAAGGAGAAGCTCTGTGTGTGGGTGACTTTACTTGCATTCGAGTGTGCAAAGACCCTGGAGGAACCTTTGGAAAAGTCACTTTGGTTTTGCGAAGTGGTTTTGAGAGCCTGTTAGATGTTTTCAAAGAAAAAGTCGTTTTTTGAGCTTTTCCTTGTTCTATTCGATGACAGAGACTTCGTATTAACTTGTAGAGGCAACTATTGCTTGCTTTTGGTGTCCACTTCACTTTAGGAGCTTGGAAACACCTTTATTCTTGAATTTGGGATCATTTCATTGGAATTCTGACTCACTGTGTCAGTTCCTACGTTTTTCTGCCCGAGTGTTAGAACTCAAGTTTGGAGCAACCATTTGCAGATCTGTCAGTTTCGGTGGACTCAGGAGGTCCTTAAACTTCTATGTTGCTCATCATTCGCACTCTGGTGGAGTTGACAAACAGTTCTGTTTCCAAAAACGTTTTTCAGTCCGTGTGTTGGACCCAGTGATTGAGACCACGGTTCCCAAAACCGTCTGTCCCATTGCGTTCTGGACGCCCAAAAACACCTACCTGTCAGTTCTTGCGCGATTCGGTGGAGTATTTTCAGAGTTATAGATCTTTGTGTATTCGATTTCGTCTCTCTGTTATGCATTTTTCATTCTAAGGTTTTGAAACCTTAGATTTATGCCACATGGCAGTGGATAAGTGTTGACTCCCATTTCTCACTCATCGGTTGGGATTTTGGAGTTCCGGCAGAAGAGAGATATTTGCATATTTTCTTGCTGAGTCCGATTATGTAATGGCACCCATGTTTTGAGGCATCTCACGTTCTGTTTTCAGTAGCGGTCTTTTCCGTGGGACCATGATTTCTTGAGCATACCTTATGCAGATCACTCTGGTTGTAGTTTGAGCCATGTGCGCTCATTCGTGGTGTGCATTGGGTTGCAGTGGATGATTTATAGGCCATTTGGATGCATTGCAATCCTTATTGGATGCACTGATAGGCACAGATTGACCTGTGGGATGCTATTTTTATGGACGCTTTGCACATGGATGCTATATTATGCTGAGGGACAGCTTTGACACATTGCAGGTGATGCACTGATAGTGTTATGCTCTCTTGGATGAGATATTATTGATGCATATGCCCATGGACGGTGTTTATGCTTGAGCGATTTGGCACTTATTGGCATTTTGGATTGCCATTGCAGTTGGCATTTTCTTTTGGGCCAGATTTGCTCATATGGATGCATAGTACATGCACATGAGTCAGCTGCATCTTTTGATGCTTTGAGCTTTGAGTTTTGGTGATATTTCAGTCTATTGTGGCATACACATTTGGGTGCACCTAGTATTTGGTGTGATTCTCTCTTATAGGCACTAGCATTTGGGATTTTGCTTTATTTGCATTATGGCGTCCTCTTCCATGTCTGAAAAGGAGTTTTTCAACATTAAAAAGTTTGATGCAACAAACTTTTCTTTGTGGAAAGAACAGATAAGGGATGTGCTTATTCAAAAGAAGCAGATTAAACCCTTGGCAAGGATTGAAGCTAAGCCTGCAAATATGTCTGAGGATGATTGGAATGAGTTGGATGCATTAGCAAAGTCTACTATTAGACTTCATCTTGTAGAGTCAGTTTATTTCACAGTAGTAAAATGAGCAGACTACGGAAGATTTGTGGAAGAAACTGTGTGCCACTTATGAGAAGGAAACTGCCTCTAATAAAGTTTACCTCATGAAGAGGTTGTTTAAGCTGCAGATGAAGGAAGGGGTCTCCATTGCTTCTCACTTGAATGAATTCAATATTATTTTCAGCTAGCTTCAGGCTCAGAAGATGAATTTGGATGCGGAGACTAAGGCAATATTTCTCTTATGTTCATTGCCATCCTCATGGGATACCTTCCGTACAGCTGTCAGTAACTCTACACCTGGTGGAGTACTGAAATTTCATGATGTGGGTAGCTTGTTGGCCGAGGAGATTAGACGGAAGTCTATGGATAGCAACAAGCAGGATGCAGCCTTAAATGTGCAAAGGGGCAGATCACAGTTTAGGGGGAAGTCCCAAGAAAGAGGGAAATCTCGTAACAAATCCAGGGCACAGAACATTGAGTGTTACCACTGTGGCAAGAAGGACCATATGAAAAAGGATTGCTACAAGCTGAAAAGAGAGCAAAAGGATAAGAAAAAGAATGCAAATTGGGGTGCAAATCAAAAGGAAGAGAGTCCAAGGGAGGACAAAGGAAAAGTGAAGATCGAGGAGATCAATGCAGTCACACATGATAGTGACAATGACGTTCTCTTCATGTCTAGTTTATTTGCAGAGTTGCTTATCACTTTAGAAGATGCATATTCCCAGGATTGGATTTTGGATTCTGGTACTTCATTCCATGTTACTCCCCATAGGGAATGGTTCTCCACTTAAGACAGTGGAAAGACAGGTTGTGTGCATCTTGGAAATGACTATGCATGTGACATAGTGGGAGTAGGTGACATAAAGTTTTCTTTTGCAAATGGGTCTGCATTTATTTTGAAACATGTGAGACATGTGCCTAAGTTGACCAAGAGTCTTATTTCAGTAGGTCAGCTAGATGATGTTGGTTTTCACACCACTTTTGGCTTTCAGAGTTGGAAAATTCAGAAGGGCTCTATGCTTTTGGCCAGGGGTGCCAAGTGTGGGACTTTGTATCCCTTACATGTATCAGGGGTATCTGATCATGTTGTTGCAATAACCGAGCAGCCAAGCACTTCTTTGTAGCATTGCAGGTTGGGGCACATGAGCTAGAATGGAATGAAACTCTTATGCCATTTGGGTTATGTACCGCATTTGAGTTTCTCTGATTTTGAATTTTGTGAGCACTGTCTCTATGGGAAGCAGACTAAATCAGCCCATAAAAGAAGGGGAAAGAAAGAGTTTAAAAAGCTTGATTTGGTGCATTCAGACATATGTGGTCCCATGCCTACACGGTCATTAGGTGGGGTTGAATACTATGTGACATTCATTGATGATGTAACTAGGAAAGTGTGGGCTTATGCTATAGCTCAAAGAGTGATGTGTTCCAGGTATTTCAGAAATGACTGGCCTTGGTTGAGAATCAGTTAGGTAGAACGCTTAAATGCCTACGGGCTGACAATGGTAGAGAGTATCTCTCTCATACTGTGATACACGTGGGATTAAGAGGGAGCTCACATCCCCTCATACTCCAGAGCAAAATTTAGTTGCAGAAAAGATGAATCATACCATTGAATAAAGGTTGCAATGCATGCTTTCCAATGCAATTCTTTCTGGTGGTATCAATGCAAGTGGGAGTATGCTATGCAATCAGAGATGAGTTCACTTATGAAGAATAAGACTTGGGACTTGGTAGTAGCTATCATAGCATACATAAGACTCCCAATTACTGATGCATAAGGAACCTTGGCCATCATGGCCCTCTCCTCATCTGATTTGGGACTATCTGTATGACTTAGTTTCACATATGGAGGCAATGGAGTACTCACTGCCTTCCTCCCCTCCATATTGAAACGTACAATACTTTTGTAACATACTCCTTCTATGAAAGCCAAAGGAGTTTCCTACTCCGATCACGCGTGATGTGCATACCAAGAATATGACCTGCAAGTCCCAAATCCTTCATATCAAAGGCCTCATGGAACTTGGCCTTTAATGCATCTAGCTCATAAGTATTCTTGCTAGCCAATAGCATATCATCCACATATAGTGCTAGGATTATCAGGCTATTATCCTTAGCCCTTTTAGTGTAGAGGCAGTGATCAATTTAACTCCTTCTAAAACCCTGGGACCGAATGAAAGCATCAAACTTTTGATACCATTCTCTAGGCACTTGCTTAAGACCATAGAGACTCTTCTTCAGCTTACAAACTAAATGCTCTTTGCCCTTTTCTTCAAAGCCTTTTGGCTGCACCATGTGAATTTCCTCATGCAAATCCCCATGCAAGAAAGCTGTCTTGACATCCATCTGCATAAGCTCCATATCATTTGATGCCACTAGTCCAAGCATGCATCTAAGTGTGGTCATATTCACAACCGGAGAGAATATCTCATCAAAGTCCACACCCTTCTCTTGCTTGAACCCTTTAGCAACCAAACAGACCTTGTACCTAGGCACATCATCACCTGTGACCTTCATCTTGTACACCCATTTACATGGCAATGCTTTCTTTCCATGTGGCAATACCAGACATTGCATTTGCAGTGGGAGTTGTTAGCCAGTATATGGCTAATCCAGGAAAGAGGCATTGGGAGGCAGTTAAGTGCATCATGAGGTACATGAAGGGTACCAAGGAGATGTGCATCTGCTTTGGTAAAGGAGACATGCATGTACTTGGGTACACAGATTTAGACTATGTAGGACATGTGGATAGTAGGAGATCCACTTCTGGTTATGTGTTCATCTTTGCAGGTGGTGCAGTGTCGTGGATGTCTCATGCACAGAAGTGGGTTGCTTTGTCTACCATAGAGGCTGAGTATGTTGCAGCCACAGAGGGTTGCAAGGAGGCTATATGGCTTGATCGGCTAGTGGGAGATTTGGGGATTCATACAGGTGTACCGACATTGCATAGTGATTCCATGAGTGCTATTCAGCTAGCACGGAATCTAGTCTTTCATGCAAAGACCAAACACATTGAGGTCAGGTACCATTTCATCAGGGAGGTACTTGAGGACAAGCGCATAGAGCTTGTCAAGGTTCATACAGATGATAACCCTATAGATATGTTGACGAAGAGTCTACCTAGTCAGTGGTTTGAGTATTGTCATGTATTGATGGGCATTGGATAGTATGCTCACTGGTTGTTCTCCTTTAAAGGCACATTGTCCTTTAAGTGGGAGGTTATGGGGGTTAAAGGTCACTGTGCCTTTACCTCGGTTACGTACAATACTCAAACACATATATAAATGAGTGAAAAAGAAGATTAGGGTGTTCTGCACCCACCAAAACTTGTGTGGCTCTCTATCTCTCTCTCTCCCTCTTCCGTTCTTGCTTCCGTTGAGAGCACTCTCAATGCCTAGAAGTTTAAGAGAATGGGGTGGATGGCTAAGGCTTGAAGATTGGAGGGATGGACTTAGGCTAGCAGGCTAAAGCTCTAGGGAGAAGTAGGACATAGCTAGAACGGGGCAATAGTGGTTGGGATTTTGGCTGAAAAGAGTGTTTTGGTGAGATTTTGTGTGCGGAGTGCATCGAAAAGCATCTGAAGTGTTTGGGGAATTGTTTGGGGATAGTGTGGTGGCGACTTGTGCGGAGACCTCATAGTACATTGTACATTGTGAATCCTTGCTGCTCTTTGTCTTCCAGTGCGGACTCCTCCGGGCATCTAGAAGTGCAAAGCTGCTCATTTTTGGCTTGCGGTGCGGAGGGCTCAATCCTGTGTGAGGAGGTCTTGAATCATCTGGATTTGTCGGTCAGATCCTCCTTGTGCTTTGTGTACCTTTCCTCAGCCTAGTGTCTGTCACTCTTCCACGGTTTGGAGGCTTGATTCTACCTTGTCCAACTGGTCCATCATGGTATGAACCAGGGATTCACTGGCAAAGAGCTCAGCCTTGAGATTTGTAGTGTTAACCTCTAGGTCCTCAACCTTGGCCATGTACTCATGTGCTCTCTCTAGGGAGGCTTTCCTAGTGGCTTGTGCGACGATGATGAGGGTGTGGCTTTCACATGCCCGGACTTGTGCTTGTAGTAGAGAGGAGGATAGTTGGGAGGCATGCTCTTTCCCATGCTTCAAAATTGTGCACAATACCTAAGGGAGTTGGGCCATGGCATCCAGTAGTTGGAGCTTCATGTTGTCTACCTTTGATAACTGTTTGGCCACCGACATTTCGTTGTATCCTCCAGGCATTCGGTACTCAGGTGCACTGTAAAAATGTAGGGCTTCTGTGAGCCTTGTCCACCATAAAGAAGAGGAAGAGCTGGTGACAAAAAAAGATGGCTCTTGGGGCTATACTGTGGTGATGGCTATAGTCTGGGAGAAGAGGAGGTGGGGGGAATACTTTTTGCCCTGGGGTGGAGGGCAATATTTACTGTGTCTTCCCCTTGAAACATTTCCACATCAATGGGGGACTATTTTGTCGCCTTGTCTTTAGATGGATGGTTTGAGGCCTTAAGGCATCTCTGTCTCTCTAGGATTTCCCACAATTGACATTCTTCATATTGCTCCCTTAGTTCACTATCAAGTGCCTAATGATCAGGGTGGCTTGATAGGGTCGCACTCGGATCAATTTTAAGCCTTTTGGGGTCGACCGCCACTACTATCTCTTCTTCTGTTGGAACGTCTCCTGTGGCTTCTTTGTTGGCTAGCCCATATCTGATTTGTAGCTACTATTCCAACATGTAGTAAAATATGGGCATGTAAAGCATTGGGTTGCCCAAGACATTGCCATGTGTCTTGAGGTCCTCCCTCATCTTTGTGTAGAAATAATCTGCCCATTTGGTGACTTGCGCTCTACCAGCCTCGTGTGTTTGACCTAGGTCAACAGCTGGAGCACTCTTGTTGATTTATCCAATTTGGGCATTGTGAGCTCTTAGAAGTGGATGTGGCCCTTGCTTTTCTTCCTGTTGTAGTTACAAATCTTGCCGGGGGGCTCGTGCAGATTCTTCTTGTGTGTATACTTTTTTGCTAAACCACTAGTAGGCTGAAGGTAGAACCCACTACATCCACATTGAGGTGGTGGAAGTGGGGGGTCCCTATTGCATCGTGGAGTGTGCCGGCCTGCAAATTTGAATTGTAAGTACCAATGAAATCCCCAAGCAGCTTCATGTTAAGGTAACATGGCAGTCAATCTGCAACTGGCTTGATACCTGTCATCACCAAAGATGCTTGCACGTCCACATTCTTGAGCGCTTGGTATGCAACCATGTTGTGGTAATAGAGGGTATAATTGTGACCCTCATACACATATTTGGAGTGGATAGCATAGCCATTAAGTTGCTGGATCTAGGCTTTACTTAGCGGAGGGTGTGCTAGTGACCTTACAACTTTGTACTCCCCCTGTGCTAGAGCTGGCATGCGCTTCCTAGATGATCGGAGAAGGAGGGGTGGCAGCCACTACTAATGACTCTTGAGAGGTCTGTTGAGTTTTGGTCTCCTCCTCGGTTTGCAATTCGGTTGTAGGGATGTTGGATGGCATTCCGATTAATGTTGAGGGCGTGCTTTGAGATTCAAATTGGCTAGTGGGTAATGGATCGGCATGTGCCCGATTTGGGGGGAGGAGACCGAGTTCCCTTTGGAATTCGAAGAATTCATTTTCGGGATCCATTGGAAAGAAAGAGATAGGCGGGTAACAAATGAGTTTGTGGACTCCGGATGAGGCCGAGGACATTCAAATGGTGGCTAGTGTGCAGTATGGAAAGAGGCAGGGAGCTGTGGGAGTTCTAGTAGAAAATTGACAGTCTAGTTGTTTTTGCTAAGGCGATGATCCGTGGTGATAAGGGGTCCTTTTATAGTTTTTAGTATCCCACCAACTGGGGGGATAGCGTGAAGGTGATGATTCAATGGGATGGCTAAGATGATGGTTCGGCAGGATGGCAGTAAGGGGACGATCTGACGGGATGGTAGTAAGGCCACGATCCAGTGGGATGGTAGTAAGGCAACGATCTAGTGGGATGGCTAAGATGGTGATCCAGTGGGATGACGATTGTGGGTAGGATGGCTAAGACGACGATCCAATGGGATGGTAGTAAGGCAACGATCCAATGGGATGGCTATATGGCAACGATCCGATGGGATGGCTAAGATGATGATTTGGTGGGATTGCAGTAGGGCAACGATCTGGTGGGATGGACGTAAGTCAATGATCTGATGGGATGGCAGAGTAAGGCAATGATTCGGCGGCATGGCAGTAAGGCAACAATCTGGAGGGATGGCTAAGACGATAATTCAGCAGGATGGCTAAGATGACGATCCAATAGGATGGTAGTAAGGCAATGATCCGGTGGGATGGACACTTGTCAAAGTTGTTGAGGTGGGGTTGTTGATGCTGAGGGTGCTTCCCAGGAGAGGAAATGGGGTAGGAAGTCTTGGGGATGCATAGACTCATGAGGTCAGCATGCAAGGATGCAAAAAATATAAGAATGCAAAAATGTATCATCTGTATTCACCTAATGCTGATTGTGAATGTGGGTGGGTGCATTGTGAATACCAAGGACTTGTGAGCTGTTGGTGCATATGGGTGATAATGCCTACCATATAGGCTCACCTAGACCTGGACTTGATGATCTCGCACCTTAAGGAAGGGTCGCTTATGTGAAATGTAGTGGAGTTGAATGCCAAACAATAGAATAACTCATCATCTTGACCAGGTAAAGCATGTGCTGAGTTTGTGCATCATCCTAGTTGTTAGGTGTGTATCGCTACTATGGCGTTCACTTTGATGAACCTCTCTTGGGAAAGGCACGTGAGTTCTTGTGTGGTTGTACCCAAAACAGGGGCAGGTTCTTGTGGTATTGCGGCCTTTGATTTGACAGGAGGAGTAGATCTAGGCAACACCATGGGTGCTACCCTGAGTACGATGACTTTTGATGGTGTTCGCATAGGCTTAGAGGAAGGTTCTATGTAACTACCCCACTTTTAGGGGTCAAAACTTGTATTGCTCCCTCGATGACCTTGGTGACTTTCTCATTGAGTTGCACTATATGTGGAATCATGATTCTTTGGGATCGCATAATGGTCCATCATGTTGGGCTTGAGGGTAGGTTCTTGTGGGACTGGTTGACGAAGGTCCTTGTGTTACTACTTTACAAATCCCATCGAGTTGACGTTGTGTATTTTGTGTTGTTGGAAGCTTTGGAACCCAAATGTATCGCTCACCTTAATAGTAGCCTTGGGCTTTGAGGAGATTTTCTGCAACCCAATGCTTGTGAAACTTCCTCCTATGGAGTATTGGAATTTGTCCTTGTTGGCGAGGTGATTTGCATTGTCAAACCCAACTTTTTGATGGAATTTCCGCCTTGGCACGGGGCAAGGAGGGGTTGGAAACCCTTCCATGGCTTTGGTCTTCTAAGCTTGTTGTCCTCTTTTAGAGTAGTGTTGTGCACGAAGGACTGCCTTGTGCACCCATTGTTTGTGTAATCTCTTGGATGTGCTCATAGCATTGGGCGTGGGAAGTAGAGGCGAGAGAGTAGTTTACGGCAAAGGTTTTCCTTTAGTACAATTAGGGCTAGGAGTTCGAGTGGAATTGGGATGGATTTCCTATTGGGTATTAGATGATGGGGCATTGGAGGCCTTTGGAGCTTTGGAATTGCCTTTTTTTAAATTTTCCTTGCCTCTTGTAGGTGATCGTACTGTAGGGGAAATGGAATGATGTTTACATAGAGGAATTACTGAGGTTCTCACACCGTATGCAAGAGTGTTGATTCTCTCTCAAAGAATTTGTTCCCAGATCTATCCCTCCAGTCGGAGGGTTAGCTGTATGCCGACGTATCGGAGGGTTAGCCTTAAGGTGACAGTCAGTGGGAGAGCAGATGGCATGTGTCGGTGGGTTGGGTTAGGGTCGGTATGCCTCTGGGTCGAAGGGTTAACATTAAAGCAACATGTAGTGGGATACTCAAGTCAATGGGATGGAAATATTGCAATGGTCATAGGGTTAACCCCCGATGGGATGGCTTGCCTTGGAGGGATACCACAATGGCGCCGGTCAAAGGGTTAGCTATATGCCGAGGGGTCAAAGGGATAGTGGTTAAGGTGCCGGGTCAACACTTGTCAAGCTAGTGAGATAGCAAACCTTGACACATCATAAATAAGGCAACGGGTTAGGTGACACGTGTTAGGTCGATGGGATAGGGCTAAGGTGATCGGTATAGTGAGCTAAGGCAATGGGTCGTCAGGAAAAGAATTGTCTAGGAACATGCAGTGTTGCCGACTCTCTTTTGATGATTTCTTGTGGTTCTTCAAGTTTTGTTCCAGGTTTGTGTGCATAAGGGGGTTGTTAAAGACCTAAACTACCTACCACAAAGAAAAAACATCACAAAACAGTAACTTTTGGCACACAAATGAGTGGTTTCTACAAGTTGGACTATCATGCACCCAAAACCACTTTGAAGTTCCACTCCAATTTTCATTCTTAAGTATTTTAGTTTAATTTGACAGTACAACCAGCTCAGCAATCATTCTAGCTACATTCTTGCATAAACAAACAATAAAAAACAAGCTCAAATGCATGAAAATGGCTTTATGGATAGAAAGTTGAAAAGTGAGGTTTTCTACTCTAAAATCACTCTTTCTTCACTTGTTTATGCTTCCAACCCACTCCTAATCTCCACTAACAAGGCCTAAGTACATGTGCAATGGTTTGTTTATGGGAGAAAGCTAAACAAATGCAAAAGCATACCTCGTATCTCCCCGACAGTGGTGCCAAAGATGTGTTGCCTGGCGAAGACACACATGTCATGGGGATGCTAGAATTGTGCCAAAGAAGCTCCTCACTCCCATGCTACTCCTCGTGGGAATGTAGTAAATCCTTCACTCGTGTCACTCGAGTGCCTACTAGATCATTGCAATGGGGCTTCCACCTAGAAGAAGGAGGTGAGAAAGAGAGAGGGGAGCGGGAGGGAAGAACGGAAGGGGATGGAGAAGGAGAAGAAGGTGAAGGGGGATCGTGGCAAACACCAAAGGCAAATAAGGAGAGAAAGAAAACCTCAATCTCAACACATGATCAAGAAGCTTGTATTTCTCAAAGGTTGCATACAAAAATGAAAACCAAAGTCAACCACTTGGCCTTTTATACTTTTGAAGGGAGGGCCAACCCCATTCCTTGTATCACCCTCTCTCTTTTGTTACACTTACTTGGGCACAAATGGCACCAGGGCATATGTGGATTCTCTCAACCTTCTCTCTGTCTTCAAATGGCTCTTGTGTTATCCATATAATATGGGACCTAAATGGCTCGTGTTATCCTTGTCGATTGGGGCAATCCCAGCGACTACTTCAAAAGTGAGCCATTTGTGGCTCAAAACCCATAGGGTTTGGATGGGCCAAATCCATTAGCATGCTTAATGGCTATTAACACTATCAAACTCTTCACTACTACCATGATGGATTCTTTCAAATCCCTCTTTTGCTTCTTCCATATTATACCCCACATGATCTAGTAAATCTTGAGGTACAGATTCATCAATAGGATGTTGTGATCCAATGCACCTATGATCCAATAGGCTAACTAATAGGCCACTTTGGATCTAACTAGGAGGTTTCATGATGTTATGACCCAATACACCTATGATCCAATAGGCTAACTAATATACCACTTTGGATCTATCTAGGAGGTTTCATGATGTTATGACCGAATAAGGTAGCTACTAATAGGCTACTCTATACCCAATAGGCTAACTAATAGGCTGCTATGGACCTATCTAGGACATTTTAAGTGTACAATCAACTACCAAGTAGAACATTTTCTTCATTGGCTAGTATAATAGCTATTGAGGCCTTCACTACTTCACTTTCCTCTCCCTCAAAAAGGCCTACCTTTATTTGGGGTATGAGGCTCTAAATACGGACCTCCATTTCCTTTCTTTTCCTTCCACGACAACACTTTTACATGCTTCCTTGCTATTTCCATTCCTCATGACAAGTGGTCCCTCAATGGTTTTGACAATGTGAGGAGCCGTGGGTGGAAGGGGATGGGAGGGGAAGATCAAAGTGGATGGGAGGGGATGGGAGGAGAGGAGCCAAATGGAGGAGATGAGCAGATGTGAGGGGATGGGAGGGGAGGAGAAGCGCACCAAGAAATAGAGTATACATGATAACCACCACAATTTAGCTTGATATGATGGAGCTTTTTTGGCTATGCCTTTGAAGTGTAAGAGCTTCTTTTTTGTGCCAATGCATTGCTCACGGGGTGAAGTAGGGAAGGCACAACTCTTGTAGGCTTTTCTTGACTTCGCTACCTCTTCGCTTCAATTGCATCTATAGACTCATTCTCTTATCCATGTATTCCTATTGGGCCAATTAAATATGGCTTCAATCAAATCTTAGCATGCAAGCTAAGTTTGAAAATAGTACAATGTTAAGACCCATTACAAGGCTCATGGTCAAGCCCAAGCTCAGTGGCCATGCTATCTGACCAATGCACAACTTGCCATGTTGGGTGATGTGTCTAGGATGGCAAAGATGCTGAAGCATGTGCAATGCTATAGAGAAAGAAGGGGCCATTGTTTGAGCAAAGTTGATTAGCCCTATATGCCCACCATTAATCATAGAGAAGGACCATAACAATATCTTGATGATTTCCTTATCCAAAGTAGACATGAAATAAGAATCCTCTAGCTATAGGTCATTTTCTGGACGTCAAACCGTAACTTGGAATTCAAAATGTGATAAACACAAGAGCTACTAAAAAGAGAGCCAATGTTTAGTGTAGCTTTAATGTTAGTAAGAAGGGTCTCACTCGATTTGATGATAGTGCCATATAGATACATACATACTTACTTACTTACTTACATAAATACTTACACACACACATATTACATACATACATACTTACTTACTTACTTACTTACTTACTTACATAAATACTTACACACAAACACATGCACACACATGTGTGCGTGTGTGCGTGTACATAATTATCTTTGTAAGAACATTGAAAGGATGAAGCAAGTGGATGGGCTCTCATGAAGCATAGTGTGATGCATAGGATGTAGTACTTTGCTTGCAAACAATTCTTACTTAGTGCTAGAATAAAATGATATACATAAGAAGGTAAGTGACTATAAACGACAAAATTCTCAAAAGGTGAAATTGGTGACTAGGATAATATAGCCTATAAGATATGACATCTAGGTGATTTTCAAGCATGCATGGAATAAAAATGCATTTAAGTTAATGAGGGAATGTGACATGCCTTGTGACATTATGTGGTATATAAAGGGGAGGGAGGGTAAATGAATAGGTAAAATGTTGGTGTGGGAAATTCTTGCTTTCCCTTCCACTATGCATGAAAAATGACTGTGTCAGCTAATCAACTTCTTCATGAAATAACTAAATGAAATGGTTGCTATGTCATGGATATTCTAAATCATTTGATTTAATTTGTCAATCCTTACTTTTCAAATGATATCTTAGAGCAAGCAGATTTCCTTTCCATAGGCATGAAAGCTTGGCATAGGAATTTATCCCACAAAATTCTTCCAAAGTGAGTTATGTGTTGTTTTGAATTTTGAGAATTCATCTTTTGACCATTCCACCCATAGCAATTATTATGTCTTTTTTACAACACTAAAAAATAGCATAGATAAAGAATTCAACATGAACATATAGATTTTTGGGGTTGTACTACTTGACCTTTGGGCATAACAAAAGGTAGATAATTACTTGTGTTTTTAAGAAAGGATATGAATGAATAATGTGGCATGCATGCAGCTAAAACTTTTAGTCTTACTTAGGAAGACTCATATAGAAGGGCTTTTGTATGGATGAAGTGGTGGATTCATGATGGGGATTTTAAGAAAGAATCAAATTCTTGTAGCCTAAGGGATTGTGGTGGGGTTCAATGTGCCGAGATTGATATGTGTGTTCCTAGGTTTGATTGAAAATTGTATTCTATTTTTCTCTCTTATCTACCCTCCCCCTTCCTTCACTCTCTTTTCTATTCTCATCCGATTACCAAAGTTAAAGAAAAGGATGTGTTGCAATTGGTGCTCACTTTGAGAGCTTTGCATTCGTTGTTCAAATGAGGGCAGTTCTAACCATATATGCATTTTATACATGGGATTTTGCTTGTGGTAGGTGCACTCAATGAGAAGAGTACATGTGCATTGAAATGTTGCCTTAGATTTGTGCATGCACCCACAAATTCTTGCAAGTATGAACACATTGCCAAGCATTGCCACTATGATTTAAGTAAGCAACAAGGGACTTAAAAAATTTTGATGGGATTGGTGTACATGCATTTATTTAGAAAGATAGATGTATGCTACTTATGCTTTGGAGTATCCTGAAAAAGGTATAGTATAAGAAGTTTGTGTATAACGGATGATTAGGGTGCATGTTGGTGCTGATGTATAATTTTAATACATATTCTCTATACTTAGGAGTATCCCTGAAAGGGCTTGCTCAAATGGTACATTGATATGTTGACTTGGATTTGTGCATGCAGCCAATCAAAGGGAAACAAATGCTTGCGATACCATAAACACATTGCCAAACATTGACACTATAATTTAAGGAAGCAACATAGGATTGAGAATTTCACAATGGGATTGAAAGTGTATGCATATTATCTTAAAGTGTATGTATATTAATTTGTTTAAACAAAACATGTATGCTTCTTGTGCTTTGGAGTATCCCTGTAAGGGTTTCCTCAAATGGCAAAAAGTTTGTGTTTAAAGGATTGGTAGGGAATATGTTTGGTTAAACATCTACGTGTGCTTATTCAAAAATCAATTCAAAACCTATACCACTGCAAATACATTGAATTTCATTGCAATCTTGTCTTAACCAACTGAAGTGAGACTAATTTATCTTTGGGTTGGCCACTACTTTGGCGATGACTCTCCACCTTCTTTTGTAAGTCTAGGCACTGATAAAAAACTCCTTGTATCGGCACCAAAACGACCCCATTAGCACTCATCATCGAAGCCACTGCATATCCTGAATCCAAGAATCTTTTCGGATGACCAAGGTCACTATGAACCATCTAAAGATGTTGAACAGCCTTAAAGGCTGAAGACAGATAGGAGAGTAGCTAAGCAGGTAGTGACTAGAAGCGGCCCTAAACGAATGACACAATAATTGACATGCCCCTGTCTAGACGCTAAGATATCCAACCTCAGAATTTAGTAGAAGAAAGTGGGCAACAAGTAATCTAAATCGAGTTGGATGACAACTTGATAACAAAGTTGAGTCGCCTCTGCCGGTGTTGTAGTGTTGTTTGTAGCTCATTAGAGAGGTTGCTTGTGCTATTGCTTCTACTTTATTGTTTGGGGGTTACACTCAGTTGGCTATCTGCGTATAGCATGGGATCAAGTCAATACTATCTTGGTGGCTGTGTCGAGTTGCATGAGCATAGGAGACGTTTGGAGTTACCATTGATGTCTAAGTCCACCTTATGAGGCAAGGCATTATTTGCCTTGCAAGATTTAGTTCGTTCCTCTTTCAAAGTCTCTATAGCATAGACTTAGTTGCTCATCTATGGATGAACTAGAAACTATAACTAAAAGAAGACTACAACAGAAATACAAGGAACCTTTCTCCTTCTCAGAGCCCTTACTAGACACTCAAACTCACTAAATCCCTCTCAAGGAGTAGAAAGAAGGATGAACACTAAAATAAGCATAATTCTCTCTCCATAACTCGAAATGACAAGATTTTTGAAGCAAATTGGAGAGGAGAAGGGGATCTACAATAAGAAATAGAAGAGTGATAAAGGTGCCTTAAAGAAAGGTCTTGTGCCTTGACTGAAGCAAGGGCTTACACACTCTCTCACGGAAAAAAATCTCATGACGGATGAACATCACAAAAATCTCAAAAAGATTGGAGATGGAGGATGCCTTCACACAAGCAAGAGCTTGACACTCATGGAAGGGAGTGAGCACACCATTCGCTCTGATACCATGATTAAATTGATTACTTTGTGTGTGTGTGTGTGTGTTTAGATTTAATAATCCCATGAATAAATGAACCATACAATTAATTCAATTAATTGGATAAAAAAGCACTCGCTAGAAAATATAAAACTACAATGAAGTGCCTTTTGACAATACTGCAATGTAAAAAAGAAAATAGGCAAGCTGGCAAAAGAATTTTTCTTTATATTGAGTTTGCTTACTAGAATTAGTAAAAATGTCGAATCCGTCAAGTAGTCCAGGCTGCAAGGTCAGGGTCTACTTACCGGCCACCATCTAAACCAACCAGTTGTTAGAACAATGAAGTTCAATTTAGGTAGACAGGTAATGCTTGTATCCCCTAGCTTGTTTTACCAAAGAACATGAACAAACCTTTTAGAATTCTAAGATAAAAAAGGAGCTCTAAACAAATTTAAGACAATAGCAGGGGTTTACATTTTAAAGAATTCTGAGAAAGTAAAAAAATCCTAAGGGGGGTAATCCACACCCAAGAGTGAAGACAACCTAATGCATGAATCTATTAGTTACAAAAGGTGGGTTATTCTTATCCCTGAGTGGTAATTGTGGTCCAAACAAATTAATTGGATTAAAAATGGGGGATAATACACTCCCATGAAAGTTAATTAAGGAGAATATTAAAAATTAAAGTAGAGAGATAAAAAATGAAAGCTATAACTACATAGAGAAACCACATGGAGGTTAATCCTGGGGTACTCTACAAAAATAATGGGGGCTAATCCTCACCCTGGCACTTAACCAGCAAAATTAAAACCCAAGTTTAAAGATTCTAAGCAATAACAGTAGCATCATTTTGGATTCTAGAAAAGAATGGAGTGTAAAAGAATAGAATAATAGAACCAATAAGCATGTATAATAGAACATTAGATCTTTTATAAAAAGAGTATGTCATTGAGCTATTAGAATATTACACAGAGTGAGTTTAAGCTAGAATAGCATCAAGCAAAGAACCAATTAAATTATTCATACGTAACTTGCTAAATATCTATAAGAAGTAAAGAGATAAATAAGTATTTTTATTAAAACCACACTTGTGGGCCATATATATGTAAAAAATTAGCAACTTTCTTATTATGTATATATAATTAGAAGTGTTAAACAAAAAATGCTCTTAGATAGTGCAAAACCAGAAGATAAACATTAAATTTAAAAAAGGGAAAGAATCAATCTCCAATATATAATGGAAATAATTAAATGTTAGTGGAATTAAGCAATTAACTCAAGCATAAAATAAAGGATCAACTAACTAAGTCACATACTAAATACTAATGAAAAAGGGACTTATGTATACATATATAAAAGGAATGTATAAGTTCTAAGAAGACTAAGCAAACCACATAAAGAACTTACAACAACATGAATACCGAAAAGAAAGTCATTAGCAAGTGCAAGTTAAGCAGCTTGTGTACAACACGGGTAGCTAATTCAAAGACCCAGAACTATGGAAGATCATCGGAATTGGTAACAACTTGGAGAAAAAGGTGTCGAGTTCAAGCTTTACAATGAGAAAGGGGAGTGAGTGGTCAATGGCAACGATGAAAGTATAGGCGACAGTGATTACATAAACGAAGGCCAATTTTTATGATGCACTCAAGCAAGGCGAGTAGAACCGGATGCCCATCACAATGAGTAGAGACCGAGTCAAACTTGAAGAGGAGAAAATGAATGTGTCAAGTCGTGTCTGGGAGCTACAAACGAACTAGTAAGCACACTTAAGGTTCCTTACGCCAACAGACATAGTTCAAGCTTACGGTGGCAATGTCCGGCTGGGAAAAAACTGAAGCTATGTCTGTCATAAATTGAGCCAAGAGAAATGAACAAAGGTGTAGAGGTTCTCATACATAACTACTACAAGTGAATTCATGCAGTTATACTTAGAGCAACGGAAAAATAACAAACATCCCGCTTAAGTGAGCACCATAAAATCATACGTCAATGGGGTTCGTACAAAGTGCAGGCTTATACTACTCAGAAGGCAACGTGAGCAACTTTACGTGACTAGAGTGGAAAAGACAAGCTGGAAGATCAGGAGCTTCACGTAAGGGAAGGAAGGGAGGAGAGTAAGTGTCGCCAAGAACTGAAGTTAGCAATAGAAAAACTAAGGACCGTGATAACGAGTACACTGTTCACAGTGAGGAGTCGGGTGGAGAAGCCAGGTAAAAGTGAGCCGACCGTGAGCACTTGAACAAAGGAGGAGGAAATGCGAAACAGGAGGGCAATGGCAATGTCACTTGTCAAATGAGTCGCAGCTTTGTAGAAATGACGTGAAGACAAGTCGTAAAATCCATGAAGATCAAAGACGTAAGGGAAATGTAATAGAGAAACGGAAATACGTAAAGCCATGAAGATCAAAGAAGCAGGCAGTGGACCAAGATAAGACCAAGATAAGCGAGTATGGTGCAAGTGTACCTTCCAAAAAGCAACGTAAAGACTTTGAGTGGTAGGGAGAAAAAGCCAAAGTGAGCGAGAGTCGCTAACAAGTGAGACCGAGAGAACTAGCGCTCCATTACGGTGATGAGCCCAAAGTAAGAAAGATGGTCTTGGACTGCATGCATTATAGCACGGTGAAGCAAGCGTTACAAGAAAGTCATCAAGCAAGGTCGTGATAGGGGTTTCAAGTCAAGGTAGTTAAGGGGGTTTAATAGTATAGGTTAGATATATGGGGTTTAGTAGGCTTAGGAGAAAAAGAAAGTGGCAATAAGCAAGAAGCGCAATAACTAAACAAGCAAGACTGGTAGAGCAAGTGGCGAGAGGATGTGGGCATGAAGATAGAAGGGTGTGGGGGAGCAGGTTTAGTTTAGGAGAGTTAATAAAAAACTCTATTATATATCAACAATAGATAATGTTCTAAGACTTATAAAGAAGATATTTAGTGTGTGTGGGGGTAAATTTTAAAATGTTTTTAGTACAACCAAGAAAAAAAAATTAAGTTAAAGGAGGGGGGTCGAGTGGGCATAAGCAAGTAGCAGCTGAGGAAGATTGAAATTGTGTGTGTGAGTTTAATAACCAAAAAATGAAGGATTGAATAGTTTTATATTTTGTATGTGTTGGGGGAAATAAAGGTACATCAGAGGGAAAAAAAATTAAAGAATGGGGGGCTAGGGATGAAATAAGAAAACTTAAGAGGGAAGAATCCCAACTCGTATAGTCATAAGGGATAGTTGTAGTTAAATAATTGTTAAGGGGTGAAAGGTAAGACTATTAATTAGAAAGAATTTAGTAAGTGCCATAAATTTATTTGCTACCAAAACAATTATTTAAAGAGAAGTGTAAGTGTAAGGGACAGAAAAAGGAAAAATTGTGGAAGTTTTTGAACTTGAAAATAATTGATGATAAGGGGAAGTGGGGGGTTGGGGGGAAGGGGGTTTGTGTTAAGTATAGGTGAGGGAGTGTGTGAACACATCATGAGTGTATGTAAGTAGGAGAAATGTGTGTGTATGTGTCTTCTCACTCTCTCTCTCGTGTATCGGTTTCGAGCACACAGTAGCTGGAGTGGATGAAAAAGAGCAGTGAGACGAGTACAAGGAAGACACAGGCTAAGGCCGACAGTAGCTGAACTTTGTAAGGAGAGGAGAGCAGCATCGGAGTACCTCAAGTCATCAAAAAGAGGCGAAACGCCAGCAGTGAATGGAGCAACGACCGTACGAACGACGGAACAAAAGGTGGTTAAAACTGGAAGGTTGCAGAGGACAATGTAGAGGAGGAGTCGACATAGAGGTGGCTGAGAGAAGGGTCCCGAGCCAAGAGGAGAGCCAGCAAGAAAGGCGGAGAAAGAGCTTACGGGAAGAGGAGAGCATGCAGCAGGAAGGGCGGCTCAGATACGTAGTCTCTTATCTAGGATGGCCTGTGCAAGAGGAGCCAACTTTAAACCAAGCACAAACCTGCCGCAGTAGTCGTAAGCTCAAAAGCACTCAAGCTGGTCGTTGGTCATCGCCCAAAAAGTAAGAGCCCTTGCTTATGAAGAGCAAAGCACGGTAAGGGAGAACCACATAAGCTTGGAGCCTGTCGTAAAAACCTGAGAGAGAAGAAGGTCCACGGGAGCACGAAGGGAGAGAAGAGGATCGTCAAAAGTCAGAATGATAGGCACGAAAGTCACTGAGCAAGTTAAGAGGTCAACAGACGCAGTCGAGATAAGAAGAGGTAAGTTAACACGAAGACGAACCAAGAAAACGGATCACTACCACGTGCATGGCGGTGGTCAGGTAGGAGTTAAAAGAAAGAATGTAGGGAGAACGCTTATAAAGCTGGGGAGAGGGGTAGGTAAAGTAGGATTAGGGGTACGCGTAGGTTGGAGTTAAGCAAGAAAGGTTAGGAGTAGTTTAGAATGGTCTTAATAAATTAGAGGGTTTTTCTTAAAAAGTAACAAATAAGGGGGTGTTAAAGGGGCGTCTTGGGACGAAGGGGGAAAAAAAGGTTCGCCCAATTAAGGAGGGTTTTCCTTACTAAATAAAATGACCAAATTAAAGAGGTGGATACAATCGAAGAGGGAATACTTAGGGGTGATTAAATGGGGGATGAAAAACGTTAGAGGGCCAAGTAGAAAAGGGTGGGAGAGAAAGCTATAAATAAATTGAAATAGGTGAGCCAAAAATAAAAATGAAAAAAGGAGAAACACATACATTACAAGTCAAGTGGGTGAGTAGGTACGGTAGCGTGAAGGTTGTGTGTGTGTGTTTGTTAATCATAACTCATAAATAAGCTTTAATAGTGAGCCAAACAAGCTTAATAATCATAAATTATAAAGACATCAAAATTAAAGAAGAGAATAATAAAAATTTTACCTAAGGGGAGAAGAGGGGAGGGCCCATAGAAATATGGGTGTTAACCCATATCAATTAAATTAGAGAAAAAATTCGTAAGGTAGAGATATAAGGGGCAATGTGGATTGTAAAGGTTAGGAGGTGTGTGCACCCATCATGGTGCATGTAAGTAAGAAAAAAGGTGTGTGTGTGTGTGTGAAAAAAGGTACAATAAAAAAAGGGGGGAAATCGTTAAAAATGAGAACCAAAATAAATCAAAGGGTTAGGAGGGGCCTTATAAACTAGGGGTTAAATTACTCTTAAACTAGCAATATTACGGAGAGGTTAAATTTTATTACTAATAAGGAAAGGTTAGGGAAGGGATTAATAAATCCATTAAACTAAATTATATATTCTAAAAGAAAGAGGAGTAGGGTTGAATAAATTAAAAACACGTTAAGAAAATTTTAAAGGTTAATTGTATAAGAAAAGAAGCTTTCAAGTAATTCATAAGTGGGGGGTGAGGGTAGGGGTGTGGGAACCAATGTGTATGTTTATGGAAAAAGTGTGTGTGTGTGTGTGTGTGTGTGTGGAAAGAAATAAGTGTGTGTCTGTGAGAGAGATACATTTACTATTCAAAATTATCTTTTTTTTGTGTGTGTGTGGGGGGGGGGGGGGGCACCCCAAACCCAGAGGTTAAGAGCACATGGAGGGAAGTAAGTCCACCAGGTCGAACTTACTCCCACCCTACTAATAATAAGTGAATAAAAGTGGATCTGTGCGATACTTGTGTCAAAATGAAAAAATGGTATCAACAGTAAATGCGTAAACCACTTCTACAAAATAGATATAAAAGTCAGTAAAAAATAAGGCGGATCACAAAAAGACTAGGAATTTTATCCATGCTAAAGAATTATCCAATGGATGTGAATTAACTCTATGGCACTAGCCTCAAAGGCTAGTTGGGATATCAAAGTGTGTGTTTAGATTAAAAAGTCCCATCAATAATTGAGCCATACAATTAATTCCATCAATTGGATAAAAAGTACAAAAAGGGAAACATATAAGGAAAAAATATTTGAGACATCAAAGTTGAAAAATGCAACAACTAGAGTTTGCAAAACATTCCACCAAAATGAGGAATCTGTATTCATATTGAGTTTGACAAACACAATATTGAAAAAAGATGTCAAATCCTCAGGTAGTCCAGATTCCAAGGTCAGGGTCCACTTACTTGCCACCATCCAAAAAAATTAGATGTAAGAACATCATAGTTATATTTGGGTAGATAGGTAATGCCTATTTTTCTTGGCTTGTTATCGCTTTACCTAGGAACATAGACGGTTAACCATATGGATTCTTAGATAATTAAAAAAAGTCTGTGTCACGAGTGGAGTAAGGAGCGAATGAGTGCATGGATTAGAGGCAATATGGGAGGATTAGTGTGCTTGGTGTGTGGGGTGGTTAAAAAGAGGGTGTAAAGGGGAGATTTTATAGGGGGTAATAAAAGAATAATTCATAGTTGGAAAAGTGTGTGTGTGTGCATGCACGCACGCACGTGTGTGTGTGTATGCGTGTTTAGATTTAAAAATCCCATCAATAAATGAACCATACAATTAATTCAATCAATTGGATAAAAAAACATTGGTTGAAAAATATAAATAAATAAAACTAAATTGAAGTAGCTTTTGACAATATTGCAATCCAACCTTTATAAAAAAGAAAATAGGCGAGCTAGCAAAATAATTTTCCTTTATATTGAGTTTGCTGACTAGAACTAGTACAAAATGTCGAATCCGTCAGGTAGTCCAGTATCCGAGGTCAGAGTCTACTTACTTGCCACCATCCAAACCAACCAATTGTTAGAACAATGAAGGTGAAGTTGGGTAAACAGGTAATGCTTGTATCCCCTAGCTTGTTATCACTTTACCAAAGAACAAGAACAAACCTTTAGGAATTCTAAGATGAAAAGGAGCCCTAAAGAACTTTAAGAATATAGCGAGGGTTTATATTTTTAAAGAAATACAATAATGTGAACCAATCCTAAGGGGGGTAATCCACACCCTTGAAAAGAATCATTACCAAAAAAGTTGACCATCAAGATTTACACGGCATGATGACAAGAAAAATGAAAGAATGGGGGGTATTCCACACCCATTAGAGCAAACATTATCTTCTTTGTAAAATGCCACCGGGGGTAGATTAGTAAAGGACATGAATAGTAAAGGTTAGACCAAATTGGATAAATTTATTTGAAATTTTAAAACCACAAAACTAAAAAAACAAATTATCTAATACTCGATAAATTTTAGGGAAGCAAAGGAATGTTTAAATTGCAAGCCAGTAATCCAATATCTAACATTAATAAACTAGATTTAAAAAGTTGTAGACAAAATAAAGAAACAATTCATGCAAAATGTCAATGATATAAAGAACCCCAAAAATTGGCCACTATAAGGTAGAGAAACTATGAAGCCCAAAAACTAGTTTATATCATTATTAATAAATAATAATTCTACCTTACATAAATTAAAGCAATAAGAATTTCAAGATCAAATAATTAAAGTAATTATTGAAACCAGTTAATTATAGTTTTAAACACCAAAATAAATATTAGGACACCCACAAAAAAAGTACATGTATATAACCATCTACTCCTATGAAAAAATAAGGGGGAAAATATAAACCAATACACACACACACACACACACACACATTATATAAAATAACAAGAATAGAAAGTCCTACTCAAAACTAAATAAAGAAAGGGGGTCGATTGTATTTTACAACAAATGTAAACAAGAAAGACGTGGAGGGCTTCCATGCCCAATTTTCTATACCAACACAAAATACAACCTAAGGGGGGGCATATAATTATTAATAAAGAGTAAAAAACAAAACCTAGGGGGGAAGCTACAAAATAGTACAAGAGCCCAATAAAACCAAGGTAAAAGTAGTTATAGTCAATAGTAAGGTTGACTTAGGCAATCAAACAACCGTATAGTCAACCGTAAGGTTGTTTAAAACTAAGTATATCAAGGACTAATCTGCCCTACGTCAAGTCGTGAAGAAGCGCCTTGAAGTTTTCTCAACAAAACGTTGCGAAGTCGTGTAGCCACCAGAAGAGTTGGAGGGACCAGCTCAATAGATGGAACGAGGGACTACAGAGTTCAAGCAAATAAACTCTGCGTTAGCATAAGTTAATTGCTTGTGAGAACCTTAGCTACAGAGTTACAATGATAGCATAAACAAGAAGCCGCAACCAGCCAACCATGTGAACTAAGAGGTAGAGGGCCAAAGAGTGAGAAGGGAGGGAGAAAGCTTAGTAGGAAGTGATTTCCATGGTAAGTGCATCAAGCTCTTTGCTTATAGTAAGCAAGGCTGTCAAAGAAGCCATCGAGATGACCAAGCGTAAGAAGCTATAGAAGAAGACCATCAGATCCGTGAAGGTAGAGCCAACCAGTAGAGCTGTGATGGTAGAGCCGTGAGCAAGTAAGGCATCTAAGAGAGTGGAAGAATTTGTATGAAAGCGTGAAGGGGTACATAAGAGAAACTGCTCAAAAAAGGTGTGGTGAGCCGAATGCCAGTAGAGGAGAAGGTAATGTGCCCATGATGACAAGGCATACTAACTGGGCTACCTGTGCTATTGACGTGGCTTTGTTGAAGTGTCAAGCTAACTTGCCAGATGACACGTGATTGATGACTGTACTGATGCATCACAAGATAAGTGATGCCATGTAGCAAAATATTGACCAGACCACAACCTCAAGCTAACCTTCCCTATCTACTAGGTAACCCTATCTGCCACATGGAACGTCCATGTGGCCTAGGGCCTCAGACCAAGGTTAGTGAAGAAGGAAATTGCACTGCGACGTCGGCAATGATGGACAAGACTAGAAAGGAGAAATTACTCGCTTCGAGGCCATCCTACAAACGTGGTTGTGGTGTTGTGTTGAAGTTATGCTGCTTCTATCCGCCGTTGTGGAATCATCAATTCGTCTAGGAACATTTTGATATGAATTAATTGAATTACACATAGAATTTGTCTATGATCATGTCCTGAATGCTTTTCTCATCATCATGAAAGCATCCTTCTTTCAGTCCCCCATTGTGTAAGAACGTCTTATTGCATGCTCTAGTTTCCTCCTCATTTAATTCCACATAAAGGTCAGCTCTATTGACTTTGTTAATGGCATCAATAGATTTTTCTTACTTGATTGAGCTCACGTGAGATGATCACGTCCTCAACCGCAGAGAGAGAGAGAGAGAGAGAGAGAGAGAGAGAGAGAGAGAGAGAGAGAGAGAACACAAGAAAGAGTTTGGAAGGCATATGATGGCTTGGATACTCGTAAGCTCTTGGATGGGGTGGGAGGATGGAGGTGGATAGCAAATGTGGGTATTCAAGCACCAACAAAATATACTCTTGATTAGAAGGGTGATTTCATGCCAAAAGGATTTTTTTTTAATAAAAAATAAAACACCGGCTTATATTAAAAAAAGGGCGGTCAGACCCCAAAGAAGAACCTGTACAAAATTTGGTCAACAAAGAAAGGGCATAATGCCCGTGGCCTGCACAAGTATGCAAGGTTTAAATCTTGGGAAGACAACCCCCCACTAGCTCACTAGCTCGTCACTCTTCTTCACCAACCAACCCAAGTCTTGCGAGTTCACACTCACACATACTAGGATAGCCCGCTCCCGATCAGCTGAAGCGAAAACACAACCTGATTATAGACATTCCACACCGTCATCCCGATTGCAGCGAAAATTAAGGCTAACAAGCCACAAAAGGCGAAGGGAGACTCACAATATCCCCCGTTAGAGCCATCTTCCCCCTAGCACTAATATAGAAACAAGCCATTCGGCCAATCTTCCTCACCGCATGTCCAACTTCAGCCATACACCCCAAACTACTGGACAAGCCCATAACAGATGCTTAACCTCCTCAATTGCACCACAACAAAGAGGACATGAGATTCACCCCTACCCATCTTGACAATTTCCTCTTTACTGGAAGCCATAGATGCATCGCCTTCCACAACAAAAAGCTAGCTCTCCCCACTTTACAACCCTTCTAGATGTCCCATACCATTGAGGATCTCTCCTAAGGGTCCACTTCTTATTCAACTCTGCAAACAGTAAAGGCTAGCTCAACAACCTCCTGTACACCACCTTAGAGGAGATCTTTTACAGGGAAAGTGTCCCAAAGACCATTGATTTACCAGCCATCCCTTTGACTTATGATATTAGTCGGCCAAACCTCAAGAACCAACCCCAACACCATACCCCGACAATCATGCCAAAAGATTTTTTGAGGAAGATGAACGAGAGAACAACTAGCAAAGAAGTGGACAAGGTAGGCCCAAGCAAGAAGCACAAGGAAATGGCACAACGAGGTATGGGATGCTGGCAGGATGAAAAGGATTAATGATCAATTGGGAGGGACAAAGAACCATGGGCCCAGAGAATTATGTCAAAGGGAGTGAAGATTTAGATCTTAAAAAAGCAACTGGTAGAGAAACAAGTATTGGTGATGAAGAGAGATCAAATGCCTATCATAGCAAGAGGCGTGTTCACTAGCCAAGGCAATGTCTTGCTTGAGTCCTACGCACATTTGTTTGAGCAAATGTTCACATTGTGCCATAAACAATCACTAGAACTACGCACGTTACCAAGCATCTACTTATGCCTTTTGGTTGTCAAACAATGAAAAACTTCGACAGAAATAAATATGGGCATAGTATTGAGAAATATATGGGTAGACCATGACCTTGAAGCAAATATTTGGTGGTTCTATGCCAAAATAAAAGGATAAATCAAACGCATCCCAAAGAACCTCACAGGCACCATCACACATCTAAAAAGAACCTCATATACACTCTTGCAATAGGCTCTTTCAAAAAGTCCTTATGCTTGCTATGTAAACCACGAGGTTGCCATTACCCAATTTCATCTAGATGGACTAAGAACCTTGGATTTGCATTTGTAGTTACTGGTGGAAATGGGGGAATGATTAGTTAGAGTAGCATTGTGGGTAAAAATGAAGGAATGATTTGGTCGATGGAGGGTCAAACAATGGGCAATTGAAGAATTATGGACTAGTTTGACAAACTTGTCTCAACTATCCCGACACACTACATCGCAATGGACCCACAATACACTACCCTATTCATCAACCACCACCAACATACTTGCATGAGACCACCGCACCTTTTAATATAGGATAAAGAAAAACAAGAGGGCACATGCTGTGCTCGGTAGCACTGCCCTGTTGATAGAGCAGGATGCTCATGAGTTGATTTGGCAGGGCTGCCCACAAGGGGGGGGGGAGAGAGAGAGAGAGAGAGAGAGAGAGAGAGGCATGGGCGACAGAAGACGTGGCAAAAAATGATTAGAGAGACACTTTAAAAAGTGTCAGGAGAGCACTGCCTGCAGGGCAGTGCCAACAAAGGTGAGGAAAAAAGGGACAGGAGAGGGACAAAAATAGGGGAGAGCTTTTTTAAAGCAACGATTAGTCCAAGTTTTTAAAATGAGGGGGGGATGGACTGAGGTCGTGTGAATGAGGGGGTGACGGCAAAACTAGAAAGTTTGGCATTCCTAGACAATGAAGAAAGGGCATTTGAACATTGAGAGATCCCCTGGAGATTGGAGCCCTAAGTCTCCTTGATAGCCACATGAAATCAACACGACCTACCTGAGACTTACGAAAGAAAGTAGACTCTCATCAAACTTCCCACTTTCCTTTCTGCCAATTACAGCATAGTATGAGTGTGAGAAGACAGACTCTAACACACTTTTTTTTTGGGGTCAAAAAGGGACTCACACACACCCACCCCCCTTTTACTTTCAGAAAAATTTACAAGTAGAACACAGGACAATGCGAGCCAAAATAATCAGACTACTAATTGAGAGGAAAAGCACGGCGTAAGTACTGATGAAACAAATAAGCAGCCATTCCATCTTTGGCTGAATCAATGTGATACAATCTATGATGAGCATCTTCAAGGTGTTGCAGTTCATCATGAACAGAACAAAGCTATAAGATGTCAGACACCGAAGACAGTTCGGCATTTACAACTCTATCATGTAATACACTACAACTTATAAGCCAACACCTGGCAAGTTCTCAACTAAAAAAGACACTCATATTTAGAAAACAAACTACAGCACTGCCCAGGTCATAAGACAGCAAGCCCTGCTAATCTCTTAAATATAAAATATGCATAGCTCTCAAAGAAGAGAAGCAAAGCCAACACCAGTGGACAAGAACGGAGCAAACAGAACAATCCATGGCTCCAGAAACAATAGTTCATTGCCCTTGTTCTTCACCAAGACATGAGGTAGCCAAAATGTCCCAACAAAATCATGTCAAGAATCAAGTGCCCTGCTTTTCACTTTGGTATGTTTCAAAAGTTGGCAGACTCCAGAAACTGCACTTAGCGCAGATATGACTCATAAGCGGACGGTGCTGTAGCTAGGGCTGATACATAGTTATAGGCACCACCATAAGAACTGGAGGAATTACCGAGACCAGATGATCCATAGCCAAGGGAACCAAGACTATCGGAAGGATACAAATAAGAACTTGGAAGGCCAACAGGGCTTCTATTTCCAGCACCATAGGCAGAAGTATAACCACCCAAGGGCCGGTTATCAAAACCAGGTTGGGTCAATGATCCATACGCAGATGAACCAACCACACCATAAGGAGCCCTATCATGTTGGCGCATAAATGGTTTCTCTGGCATTAATGATCCACCTGGAGCACCACTTCCACTCTGAAAGTTGTCGTTAATGCGAGGCCTCTTAAGCGGCTGAGTTTTTACAGGAGTTGCTGACTTTATAGGAGTTGCTGACAGTACAGGAGTAGCTGCCCTCTTTCTGTCTGTTTTAGCCTTTTCCAACTGAGCAATTCGTTTCTCAAGTGTAGCAGGTGGATAATCCGCTTCTAGCTTATATTCACTGATTGCATTCATAACAGCTTTAAGGGCTGACAGTTCTCTCTGATTGGCCTCATTCTGTACAAAAGAGAAGCAGGAGTTCAGACTTTGTAAACTCCAATCACTAACAGTAAGCTTCAATACCTGGAGACTTGACGCTGCCAGTTGATACCTGTTCCGCTACAGTCTTGTTACGGGCCTGGCCTGCCTTCCTGACCTCTCGTAAGTGTGACTTGAGCAGTGCCACCGGTTCAAAGCGTTCCAACAGCCCAAATGCACTAGCAAAGGAGAGGGCATCAATCTGTTTGCCATCCTTGCTTAATTTCTCGATCAAATCTGCCAAGCATTCAGACACTCTTGGGTGGTTATACTTCTACCTATGGTGGTTATAGAGCAACACTCTTTTAAAAGCAAGGAGGCCTCAAGAAAATTTAGACCTTCATGAGACAAATGTATTCGATTGAGATATTTCACAAGCACAGCTGAAATAGAAAGTTAAGAAAAAACACACACACAGAGGAACTGAGAGAGCGATGAGTTTTTAGGGGGGGGACCGGGGGGGGGGTGTGAGAGAGAGCCAATTGCTTCCATGTTCAGGCAGTACAAAGCTACCAATATCGTTATGCCTGTAAGTAAGTGCCTTGAGACATATACCCGAGCCAGCTGATGAACAGATGCATGCAAACACCCAATGACATTCCCATGCAAAACCAATAAGCTGCCATTGGTTGACATCTATCCTGAAAATTTAAAAGTAGAAACGAACCTGGCACCTTTTCTGCTAATCCAAGTGTACGACACAGTGCTGGTGTCTGCTTGCGTCGGGCAATTTTCATTACCATCTTGCAAAGCTCATCCTGATCGTAGTCAGACGCCAGCCCAAAGGTAGCAATCAGTTGCAGGAAACTTTGAGCTTCGAGTGCAAAATTGAAGTCGACGTTGCCTTCAAGGTTCAGTTTAGATTTCCAGGAATCGGCAAGCTTTTTAGCAGACTGCTTCAGATCAAACGGGACGACAGGGTGCTCAACTCCAAGGATAGGATCCGCAAGCACTTCAGAGAGGGCTTCCAGCAGTATGACACAAGCGCGTCTATTGGCCGTAAGAACACTCTCCCCCTTTTTGGCGGCTTGGGGCTTTTGCTGTGGAGGATAGTAACCTTCCAAGGCCTTCAGCACTAGTTCTGCCGGGCGACTCGCACACTTAAGAGCTGCAGGGAGCTCGGCACTCAGCTGTTTCAATTCCTTTTTGTGTTTTGCGATGAGGTTCCTCAGTCCTTCAGCGTTCATGTTCTCGCAGAGAGATTTCAGTTGAGGGCGAGGCTTAACCTCCTGTTTGGGAGCTACGGCTTTGTCTTTTTCACTCAAGTCCTTGGCGAGCAGCCCGCTGAGGGCAAAATCGAGCGCAGAATTGCCGCTGGCACCCTTGATATCTGCGCCTTTGCTCTGTGTCACAGAGCCATTTGCTTTCTTGGGAGCGTTTCCTTTCTTGGCATCCTCGGAGACACCGCTTCCAGCTTCCACTCGAGGTCGCTCCTCTGCCAACTTCCGCTTCTGCTCAAGAATCGCGGCTATGGCAGCGTCCTTTCGCTCCTGCACGCGAGCGAGCGAGGCCTGCTCCTTGGCGGAGACCTCCGCTTCTCGCTTCTCGAGATCCGCCTGCACCTCCTTCGTCTTGGCCTCGAAGGCCTTCTCCTTGGCCTGGTACTCCTCGAGGGTCTTGCGCAGGTTCTTCTCAACCTCCTTGAAGTGCTCGTCGACATCTTTCCAGTTAGCTACGATTTTGCCGAAGGAAGCCTTTTTGCTCTCGAACTCAGCGAGGGCTTTTTGGAGGCGCTCCTTGCGCTGGGGGAGGGAGTCGAAGGCCGAGGCGAGGTCGACCGGGGAGGCCATGAAATGTGATTGGTAAGCTTGTGGCTATGGCTATGGCTATGGCGATGCCGATGGAGATGGGGATGCAGGAGCGTCTGTGCAAAAAAACCCTGAAGAAGAAGAAGAAAAGAAAAGTAGAGGAAAGAAAGAATAAGAAAGAAACCGTTGTTTGTTCAAAACCCTAATTTTTCATGCTTAGCACACTATCTTGATATTTCCTTACCCCTCCCAAGTGTAGAGACGTCAGTTAGTAGACTGGTTACCCTTCCACACCAAGCAACATCTCCCCGAACCGACCAATCAGAGAAGATTATCAACCTTGGCACGCAGCGTGTGCTTACCCGCAAGACAAGTTCCATTTCACGGGCAGCATTGCATGTTTCCTCAACTCGGGTCGGCACACGAGCTCCCTTGCCATGTTCCAAGGATTGAGAGCCAATCGCATGCATCTTGCAAGGGTGGTGGTAGCGGCTTGCATGTGTAACAACGTGAGCGAGGTGGGGTGAATCCCTCTTGGACCTCATATAGCGGTCTGGGCGAACCAATCACAGAGAAAAACTTTACAGTTTAGCTGAAACTCTGCCAACAATTTTGGCCCATGGGCCATCACATTCTTGATCAAAGATATGCCATATAACCTAGCCACCAAGTTGTATGAGCAACATAAGCTACAGGCATCATTCTCATTAAGTGTGCCAAGAACCCAACCTCAATGCCTTTAATTATAGACCGGGTTTCCCTGCCCACCAAGCTCTTCTACAAGGGTGGCTTACGACATGTAAAAACATTATTCAATCCACCATTCACGTAGCCTAGACAAACATGGGCAGCCAAGACCCCTTGCCCAAGCGCATGGACATGCACCTTTTTAAGCAAAATTTCGGTATCTAAATGCAGTTGGTGAGGCTTAAGCCCCGCTCCTCATGACATGTAGGTAGAAGCTTTGCTACTTTTGGTGTGTAAAGTTCCCTACCCACCAAAAGGGGAACTTGTGGCTTTGGCAAGCCGAGGTTTCGTGTGTAAAGCCCTCATGTCTCCAATCGGTAATTGAGTTGGCCACGCCATGTGCCACCACCTATAAGAGGTGCCCTATGGAAGCTCACGTAATGCATCTAGGGGAGGTGCAAATAGCAATGGAAAATATTAGGCTCACAAAGGAGTGCAAGCCAGAATGCTTAGAAGAGGCTTAGAAGTGGGGGAAGCATATGACATGGATAAAGACAAGATACTCAAACCAATAGGTATGATTGATACCATGACAGTAGCAACATAAGAGGAGCCAAATTGGTTACCAAAGGATATAATGAAGATGGAGGTCGGAGGAAATTTCAAGAGGAGCCCGCCCATCGCATTAACAAAATTAGTTGAAATTGGCAAGTCACTAAGGGGCAAGCCATCAAAGAACTCCATGTAGGTTGGGAAGGAGAGGCAAAACTAATACAAATGAATGAGCAACTGTCTAAAGAGTTCATTGAGAAAGCCTATGAGGGCAAAGCCGCAAGCTCAAGACCTTGGCCAAGATCTTGTACGAAGTGTCAAGGAGAGTGATCGGTCTCCACTACCTCAATCCCCCTCTTTCGGGATCTGGCATATCCAGCCACGACTTAGGGTCGAAGGGAGAGAACCTGAGTCGAAGATCTCCTAAAAAGCCAAGCGGAGGGGGGTATGAATGCACTCCCAGAAGCACCTAAAGAAAACCGGGGACAACTCATCCTCCCCCGGGGACTTTTGGGATGGAAGAGCCCGAAGGGCCTCCCAAAGCTCCGCATCCAAAAAAGATGCATCTAACTGGTTGCTCACACTCCGGGAGACCACCTCTAGAACATGAGCCCAAACTGAATCTCGGGCTGCCAAAACCTACAGGGAGCCCTCCTCAGCCTGGAACAAATGCCAATAGAAATCCGAGGTCAGCTCCAAGATCTCCTGCAGATCCGAGTGCATCTACCTACTAGAGTCTCTCAATCTCTGCAATTGTGCGCCATGCTGATCTAGGGCCAGTGGCCTGAAAGAACTACCTGGTCATCAAACTCATGGATTGTTGGAGGTGACTTCAACTATCTCGAGTTTGAGGATTGGGGACTCTAGGATTGGGGTTCTCAATGTGTATGCCCCAGCTTGTAGGTAGATAGCAACAACCCGCCTTCTGGAGGCGGTTGACGGGGTCCCTCCCGGATGTGGACTTGTGGATTGTTGGAGGTGACTTCAATAATCTCGAGTTGGAGGAGAACAGATGTTCGACATAGATGGCACCTCCTTCCAAGGAGAGCCCTAAGGCATGGTCCCCTGTGGTTGGTAGGAGTGGGGGGTCTGCATTTCGGTGTCCCAGTCCGTTGGAGCGGATGTGTACGATTAGGGTGAGCTCATCCCAGGCAGAGCATTATGCATGGGTTTGAGGGTTGGGGACTCCAGAATTGGGGTTCTCAATGTGTATGCCCCTGGTTGTAGACAATAGCAGTGACCCGCCTTTTGGAGGCGATTGATGGAGTCCCTCCCGGATGTGGACTCGTGGATTGTTGGAGGTGACTTCAACAAACTCGTGTTTGAGGAGAACAATCCCTACTGTACCCACCGAGATCTAGAGGAGTGGTAGGAGTACTCAGCCCGTCTCACCTCAGTATCCTGAAGCTCCAAGCTGGACGCACTCACACCGGTCTACTAACCACTGCAACTCTAAATCCTACTCCAGAAGACGTTCAATGGAGGCCAAGTCCCACCGCAAAGCCCTCTCTCTCTCCTAAAGAATATGACGGTAGTGCATAGCATGGGTGCAAAGCTCCTCACTGCTCCATTGAATCGCTTTAGCTGCCCACATGGCCCACCCTCCTTGTGGGGGAGACTAAGGCTGCTGCCAAATAGCTATAATACTCTATTGAACCTCCTCCTCCAGGAACAAAGCATCTGGAATGTGGACCCCTCTCTGTGGTAGGCCATGACGGGGCTGTTCTAGGTGAAGAATGATAGGGGAGTGGTGGTCTGAGAGGGTAGTCCCTGCTAGAATACCGGTGGCTCTACCCCTATGCATGGCCCAATCTCCCACATAGAATCTGTCTAGTCTCTCAAGTAGACCATCCTACCGCCGCTGCCCAAAGGAGAAACTGAGAGTGCTAGGAGACCTAGAGAGCTTCAATTCCCTCCAGGGGTCCCGATCGTAGATTGAGAAAATGAACTGCTCCCAAGTGCTTCTTTCCAAAGCCGGCATCCTGGAATAAGAAGCACCCCCACGCCTGTTCTCCTCAAACTCGAGATTGTTGAAGTCACCTCCAACAATCCACGAGTCCACATCTGGGAGGGACTCCATCAACCGCCTCTAGAAGGTGGGTCATTGCTGTCTACAACTAGGGCATACACACTGACAGCCCCAATCCTAGAGTCCCCAACCCTCAAACCTATCCATACTACTCTGCCTGGGATGAGAGCTCGCCCCGATCATACACATCTACTCCAACAGATAGGGACACTGAAATGCAGACCCCCCCTAAAAACATATGCTCCTAGATCAAGAGGAAGTCCACCCAACCACTGCCCTCTACAACTCTTGTCGAAGTAACAAATAATGTGACTGCTGACGTGTGTGATCGTGGAGCCCATGCACATTCCAAATCACCATGGTCCAACTCATGGTGAGGTAAGGGGAGTGGAGAACAAAGCTCGCCTATGAGTGGGAGCCTGTATTGAAACCTGAGACCTCTGGGACTTCGCTGCAGGTTTAGATGGGGAGTAATCTGTGTCAGTACGGTGTCGCACCAAGTGCATAATTGGCTCGATACCTACCTTGATGGCCCACCACCTCAGAAATGTGGAATCAACCCCTAATCTATTTGCACAAAGCTGTAGAGTCTAGTACGTGGCTTGCTTCAACTGAACCTCGAGTCCTAGGCGAAGCACACAGACTGCAACACCAGCTCTCGAAGGTCAGCTAAGAAGCCAAGCTGAAAAGTGGCGGTGTGACCATGGGTGACCCACATCTCCCTCCCCTTGGGGCCAAGCCACTCCTCCATCATGTCAAACATCTGGTGCTGCATCATAAGGTCGAACAATGTCAGAGTCCACTACTCCTCTCCATACATCGCGAAGAAAAACCCCCAGAAAGGGCGTTGTCACAACTTGATTTTGTAGCCTAGAATGTATTAGGCTAGCATGATCAAATGTAATAATTAGAAGGTAGGCTAGGTAGGTTTAAATGGCTAAATGCCATATGGATAATGTATTGGATATAATAATTGATATGGAATAAATGGTGCACTCACACATGTAGGTCCTAGGATAGGAATGGGTAGGAATGCATGGGCATGCATTAATAAATGGTAGGCATAAAGTGTCATAGGCTAAGGGTAGAATAATGGGGTATGCCCAAGGGATGGATCCCAAGACGCATGAGAGGTTGTGACCTCTCGTATGCATGGAGTGTGTGTATGAGGCATTATGCATTCATATGTGGTATGTGGATTGCAGGAGCATTCTAGTGGTTGTCAATAGCAAAAGTACACTCACGTGGGCACTCCTTCCACCCCATTTGGAGGGCCTTTGCTTCTCAATTTATGCATCATTTCTTCACAGATGTGCATCCTCCAATAGGTACGTGACAAGAGGTATTAGAGCCAAGATCCTTTGACTGTGAGAGCTTACCATGTGGAAGTTGCAACAGTCATCGACATCAGCATGACGTCGATGCACAAAGAATTCACCAGGGGGCTTTCCTTTTTCCCTCTCTAAAAGTTGAATTTTTACCCAAAAAAACTCTATCTTTTGTTAATAGGGGGAGACCAGACTTTGATCTTTATTGATTGGGGGACCGGGGGTAAAGGACTAAAGGAGGGAGGGCGCCACCCAACACATGCGGGCGACCAGTCAGTCTGCCCTCCCCTCTTAAATTAGGGGAGGTTTCTAAAAAGTATGCCCTCCCCTTCCCAGTCGCACAGTCCCACTGCCGGCTCTGTCACGTGGTGTCGTGATTCATACCGCATTGCACGTCGTGATTTGCGCCACCATTGTGAAGGCACCGCCTCTACCTGTAGTTCCATGGGTGCCTCTGCCACGTGTGGACCCCGCCAACCCTGCAGTAGCCACCTCTGCCTCTCTGTCACCACATGCAGCCTCTAGTACAGCCGCCAGCTGCCTTGGCCACTGCCGCCCTTGCACGACCGTCGTCAGCATTAAAACCCCCCTTCCCTTTTAATTGCCATTCAAATTTAACCCCCCCTTCCCTTATTTCCCTCTAATTCTCCTTTGTCACTTTCCCCCCCTTCTTTTCTGAAAATAAATAAATAAATAAATATACACACACACACCACACACTCCTTTTCCCCCTCCTTTAATTCCCTTGGAGTTCGAAAAAAAAGGGAAAAGAAAAAAAAAATTTAAAAGAAAAAAAAGAAAAGAGATAAAAGATAAAAATGTTATTTAAAAATAAGAGGAAAAGATAGAATAAAAAGGAGTTAAAACAAAGAGCTTAAAGGAAAATTGAGGATTAAAAGAATATAAAAGAATAGAGATTAGATAATATTTAAAGGGTAAGAAAAGAAAAATAAAAAAGCAAAAGATTGATGAAAAAGAAAGAGTTAGACATATTTGAAGTAGATTGACGAAGCGTGGTTGCTTTGCAAAAGAAAAGGGAGAGAAAATGCAATATAATACTACTATATAATACACAATTGCATGGTGACAAGGGTCAAATGATTGACCTACTTAAACTCAAGATGGGCATTTACGACAAAGAATGAATTAATAATGCATTTGCATGTAGGATAATGAGGTAGTAGATGCATTTGCATGTAGGATCATATGTAAAAATAGGAAAAACTCAAGAATTGAGCACGTGCACAATTATTACCTTGGAAATGTACACAATGGTATCGTACATAGATGTTGGGCAAGCTGGGCTTTGGAAGGCTTCCATGGTGCCAAGAGTTGGAGTACTAGAGATGGTTAAGTCATTCTCTTAGGTTGGGTTGATGAGCCAAGGTAGTACTTGGGCTCTTCTCAAGCAAGAGGGTGCTATACATGGCCATAGGTTTCATAACCTTAAATTAGAATAGATTAGTTGAGTTGAAATCTTAAGAAGTTAGGACATTTAAAAGAGTGATTCATTTGAAATCATCACTCAAAGGGTCCATAGTCCTACCTAGGTGTTGGACTAGGTGGTGGATATGTAAGCGCTTAGTAAGGTCTAGTGACCTTAGTTCTGGTGACCTTAGAGGGATCTCAAGTAATTGGTAAGTCATGGACATATGATTATGGGTGGATCCACAATTAGACCTAGTGGTCTAGAATGAGTACTCAAGCAAGATTTGGTGATCTTGATTTAGTAAGTTTAGGCATATCTTATAAGTTTTGGGTCTGATCAACCTAAAACTAATGGTTCCAAGCTGGTCACTTGGAACTTGGGCCAATGCATGCATATGAGAGAGATATGTTAGAGAGCACTTCATCAAAGGTGTTGCAGACATCTTTACCAAACCACTTGGCAAAGAGCTTTTTGATAAGCACCAACCTAGTGCAATATTTATAGATGTGTGAAATCTTGAAGGAGTTTTCCTAGACACAAATTTGGGGATTTGGTTTGCTATTATCAGAATACTAAAGAATTTCAAGAGCTATGCAATTTAGCCAGGACACTAGAAGAGTGTTTGTAAGTCTATTATGCTCAAATCTCACGGTGTACAAGCTTCACAACTTTTCATTCTATTGAGGAATCCCTCCATGAGGGTGGTGGACATATAGCAAAATAGAGAGGGAGAGAGAGAGAGAGAGAGAGAGAGAGAGAGAGAGAGAAAGAGAGACTTTTTATTGAAGCCAAATTCTAGATGGTATCCCAAACTTTATTGAAGAGGAAATCAAGACTTGATCCAAAAGGCCATAGTTTTGGATTGGTTTTGGTTCACAAGTAATCTTGTAGAGGCCTTGAACTCAAGATCGATATGAATCAAGATAGACATAGAGCTAGAAATGGAAAATATCTAGGAAATAAAGAAAATCTAGCAAAAGAGAAGAGAAGATAATGTGGTGCGTGAAGAAACTCGTGGACTTCAAAATGTTGACATCCTAGAAACTAGTGTTGAGGGGTGAGAAGGTTGAGTAAACTTTGACACATACCATAATGAACTATCTCATGGATTAAATCACGCGGATCAAGGATCCTTTGAAGAGGTAAAAAATAATATGGATTGGCAACATACAGTGGAAATGGAAATAGAATCCACTGAGAATTATTGGACATGCAATCTAAGGGGATCTGGTTTGTAGACCAACCAAGTGAGAAGACATAGATACCAAATGATATCTCATGGATACACAAAATCAAATGCATGTCTAATAGGAATCTTGACAAGTACAAGGCTAGGTTGGTGGCCAAAGTGTATGCATACTCAATTACAAAGATACGCTTTCCCTAAATGGAGATGATTCGAATGGGGGTCACTCTGGCTACACATTCACAACATTCCATCTATAAAATGGATGTAAATTCTCCATTTTTAGATGGATATCTCAAAGGGGAGGCCTACATGGAGTCATCACCCTATATCTAAATCTAGGAGGATAATGTATGCAAACCAAGGAACGTCTTATATGGTCTAAAACAAGTCCCATGAACATGGTACCAAAAGAATCAAAATTTAATTTGTCAAAATTGTTCTAACTTGGAGTCTATCAGATTCCAACCTATAATTCAAAAAAGGGACATAATATTGATCATGATTCCATATGATAATAACAAAGGACCACTAGAGAAGATTAAAGACATGAAGACTCTATTGAAGACAAAATCTGATATGAGGGATTTTGAACTTTTCCATTAATTTATTAGGATCAAGATATGGCATGAGCAAAGGCAGGCATCCATCTCATAGGAGAGATAGTGCCTAGAGATATTAAAGTAGTTCATAATATTGTAGTCCTACAATCAATCCAAGGGAAATAAAATCCAAGCTAGGCAACGAGAATGTTTCTCAACTAAAGGTTCTTAGTTGGATCATACATCCTGATATCACTAAGCAGTTATAACTTTACTCTACTTGACCCCAATAATGGCATGACATTGCCTTGTCCGTCTACTTGTTGTGTTAATTTGGTTCATAACCAAGAGAGAGACACATAAAAGGCATGCTTTTGTGTACTTCAATGTGTGAAGGGTTCTATTGGATATGACATCAACTATCATAATCAAATATTGTGTTGTGATTTAGATTGGACACTCGATGCTCCACTTTTGAATATTGTTCTTACTAGGTGTAGGGACCATTTCATGGTGCAACATGAAATAGCCCACTATTGCACTATCCTCAATAGAAGAAGAATATTGTGTAGCTTGTATGGCATCATGTGAGTGCCATTGGATTAGCTAGATTTTGGAAGTCACAAAGGTCTTCCCAAGATGATGAATCAATGGAGATATATTACAACAATTAGAGTTGCATTTGATTGTGAAGAATCTCATGCTCCACTCTAGGACAAAACATACAAAGGCCCATTACAACTTCATCAAGGATTTTATCATGGACACATTGATAGAGTAGATCAGTTGCCGAATGCAAGAAAATGTCATCAACATTTTCATTAAGTCTCTATCTTGTGATTAAACGGAGTATCTCAGTCAATGCTTAGGTGTTTGAACACATTAAGTAGGTGAGAGGGTGTGTTAGAGATCATTTCCTCACATGTGAGCCCTATATGAGGAGGACAATAGATGAGGCCAAATCTAAGTGAAGCCAAATTCCAAATGACAACCTAGATTACATAGATAAGAAACTTGGACTTTATCGAAAAGGCATGAGTTATAGATCAGGCCAAATCTAAGTGAAGCTAAATTCCAAATGATAACCTAGATTACCTAAATCAGAAACTTGGACTTCATCGAAAAGGCATGAGTTCTTAGATTAGATCCATATGATAGGTAATCCTACAAGGATACCAAACTTAGTATGGCAATGAATTATCCTTTTATTTTAGGAGGATGATTACTAAGTTATAAATTAAGGGCTTATCACCCTAACTACTAGAGGAATATCAGGCTCCAGTCATGGATTGGGACCACCACCTAATCTCAAGATAATAGAGGAGGGAGTCACTTGGTAAGTAGTCCCAATCGTGTTGTAGTTGGTGGGGAAATATGCTAATCACTTTGATTGCTAGAGGGATATTAGGATTCAGTCATGGACTAGAACCAATACCTAATCTTAGGATGGAAGGAGGGGAGATTCACTTTCTAAGTATTCCCAATTGTGTGACAGCCAGCTTTGGAAATGGACAAAGGCTAAAATGATGGGGGTAGTAGTCATGAGGCAAGGCATTGTTCTTAGAGGCTGTAGCAATATGAACTGGAGTTGAGTTCACAAGTCATGAAGAGTAGTGATTGTTAGAGAGAAGGACTCACTAGAATATTGTTAGATTGAGCAAGCACCTAGATACCACTAAAGTCCTCATTCGAGGCACCCACATCGTTCACCTATCCCCTTGAGTAGCCTATAAGCGATGTTGTTTATCTTTGCATTGGTGAGGAGTTTTGTAGTTCTTTAATGAGTTGTGTGTAATCAATGAAGTATTGGAGGCTGACAAAGTGTTATTCATGTGCATTGTTCTATCATGGTATTAATTGATGTAGAACTAGAGAAAGGTTTCTATCTTGCCCCTAGTAAAGCTTCCACTACATGATTCAAGGGGGTGACTGATGGCTTGTATCTTTTCATAAGGATTCATTATTTACATTGATTTGGTTGGTATCCTGTTCAATAATTAGATGTCTCCTACTCATCTAAGTTGGCAAGAGCTTTTCATTGAGCATTTCTCAATCATTTTTTGTTACAATGTTTTATTATCTGCTCCAACATTCCGATTCAACACAAAGCGAAGTGACGAGAAGACCACTTCACCATAAAACAAGAAACGAGGATGACAATTGCATATTGCAAGGGAAGGAAAGCAGCAAAAGAGCAAGACAAATGGTACTACAACAACAACAACTCATTGTAGAGAGTCGCAAACACATTAAAGAGAAACACAACTCAAGAAGCGGGTGATCCGATATTCAACAAGCAAAATAATAGGAAAGAGCAATCCAGCAATGCTCCGACAAGCGACAGCAATCGACACTAATAAAAGATGAGAAAAGATGCCAAGCCACTGAAAGAACCAAGCATGAAGCTAAAGAATCTTGCTACAACATCTCTAAAGCATAATGGACAAGCTAAAACAGCTACAAAGGTGTTAAGGAAGGTACTGAGCAACTATCTCAAGCAACTACAACCAGGCGGAAAAACATCTAACTAGACAATAGACACTGACAACGGAGCACAAGCTCTAAACAAGAAAAAGATGCAAATTCAGGAAGATTGGTGAACATCAGCTCACCAACAATCTCTATAAAAGCAATACACCAACAATCCGATTGCCATATGCAAATAACACGAGCATCAAAACAATAGATGGAAGGCAAAGTCATTCCGACTTCTCCTATATAGTTCATGGAGGTACTCCTAGCGAACGCTGGAAGCAATTGAAGGCCCAAAATCACCAAACCAAATCGAAGGCATCTACTACAGAAGGAATAGAGCTAAAGATGAGGCTGACAATGTGACACCAAAAATTGATATTTTTTATTTGGCATTGGTATTGTTTTCTTTTATGTTTGATAAGAGTTTGAGTATCAAGTGATAGCCTAGCGGCTCTCACTTATTTCTATTTTCTAAGATAATGTATGGGATTGAGAGGATGAGTGGAATGGATCATTGTAAATACCATGTGTATGAATGATAAATACCTTGGTATGGGGTGAGAGTTATTTGTGTATGGGATATTATGGGGTTTTTAGAAAATAGGAAGGGTGAGTCATATAAAGATGTGCGCTCATGTCCACGTGTTCCAATAATATAAGAGAGGTCACATGCCAAGCGTGTGGAAGGCATGTGGAGGAGTGTGGAGTCAAGAGGAATCCTTCTAGAATTCCTATGTGGAATAAGGAGGATGTGGACATATGGAAAAGAGAGGGTCCCTATGGGCTCCATGTGGGGAGACTCTTAACTTTCTCAATATTTTAAGAGTCTTGAGCATCTTTTGATGGGACACATGGCAAGAGTAGCAAAAAAGGACATGGATGGTGACATACGGGCTTATGTGATTGATGGGGAAAGGAATCTACAGGTAGCAATTGTAAATGGGTGAAGGAGGGTGATAAAATCTCTATAAAAGAAGCCCTCCTCTCCCTTGTTTATCATGTCTTCCACTAATAGGCCTCATGTTTTTGTAGCTCTAGTCTCCTGAAGCCTCTTCCATGAGCTTCTCTCCCTCTTGTAGATATTCTCTTATGTAGACTCTTGAGTCCATCTCTCTCTAGTTCATTGAGGTAGTCAATAGAGCGAGCGAGAAAAAGCGAGCGGGCCCAATGAAGCGAGCGAGTTTTTTTACAATTCCTCCGATGAGAACAAATTTGAAACCGAACTTACTATAGCAAGATGTTGTCATAATAAGCATACCAATAATCAGACTTACAATCCACCCTATCTTTCACTTGAAGAACATAAACTAATTACCAAACTCATAACATAGATGACTATTGAAATACCACTTCACTCGCAAAATGCACTAGACCAAAACTTTCCAAATGTGTCCATGGTTCACCACAACAATTATCAGTCTATGAACAAAATGGTGTTTTAAACCATGTTCTAATCCCCCTGACATTCATCATCAAGAAAGTAGTTGCGCGCATGTGGTTTATCTAATTGCCACTCATCATATCTCTTGTCGGCTATCATGAATCTTGCCATTTTTTTTGCATAGCATGGCAACAAACTACAACAAAACATACATTTCAAAGGAAAGTAAGTCAAAGTGGAACAATGAAAATAATTTCCAATAAGAAGAACTTGCCATCCTTATGTGTTATACAAAAGACAATTCGCTACCAACAAAAAGCAAAAAAAATCAATTGCTAGATCAAGGCCTTACAAACACTATCCAAAGCATCAAAATTTGTACTTTCTTGATTCAAAGGAAAGTAAGTCAAAGTGGAACAATGAAAATAATTTCCAATAAGAAGAACTTGCCATCCTTATGTGTTATACAAAAGACAATTCGCTACCAACAAAAAGAAAAAAAAATCAATTGCTAGATCAAGGCCTTACAAACACTATCCAAAGCATCAAAATTTGTACTTTCTTGATTCAAAGGCACCCATAAATGTTCACTATCTACCATATTATAAAGATGCTAAATAACACTTTCAAAGTCCTCAATTTTAGCATTCAAAATATATAACAAAAAAACTCATGGCCAGTAGCATACTACTCATCAAAGGGGTTTGTGACAGGTTCCACTCTCTCTTCTTCCCCCTCTCCATCATGCTCTGACCTGATCCGTTTTCCAGAATGATCTGCTACAAGTGGCTCAACAATGCTAGCCACAATACCGTTGTCTGAATCAAATGAAAAACAAGGTCTACCAATGGCCTGACAAGCACGCATAAGAGGGGCTGTACCACAACCCATCTCTAGAACCATCCCTCCAAGAACACAGAGAAGAGACATAATGCAACCTACAAAAAAACTACTCCTCTCTAGTCCACCTCGTGCTAGCTGAGAAGACATCGGCACGATTGTCCTTGCAGAGGGAGGTATGTAATGAGTCCAGACATCTTCACGTGGATCAATCAAAAGCTAATGGAAAAGTGGAAAGCTCTCCTCCCAAAAAACTGTTGGATTCTTCTTTGCTCTACGTATTAGAGCTAAAACTGAAGATTGCATCTGGAAACCACATGGAGAAAAACATGTATAGTATATTGACTTCAACTAGCAAGCATTATAGCATGAAAGATGGCAAACATAGCATGCATAGGACTTATCCTTCCAAACATAGCATGCATAGGACTAACGAGGAGACATTTGTCAAAGACACTTTTATCATGGAATGCAAACATAGAATGCATGGAATGGTAGCTTACCTTAACACTTTTATCATGTTCTCTACAAAATCCATATGGAAACTTGTCATGAATGATCACACATCTGACAACCTCCAAGCCCTGGACATATGCAAACCGTTCCATCCAACCAATACATTGTCCTACAAGCAATTAATTTTATTTAAAACTAGTAGAATGGAAACACAAAATGTGAAATGTCAATTGTGGTATTGTGCCTTACCTGCCAAAGGACATATGCATGCCAACCAACCACTATCAGACAAAGAAGCTGATGCAACTGCAAGCCCATGCCGCACATGGTCCTTGAGCAAGACATTCCAAGTAGGAGTGGATCCTCTCTCATCAAGTGGATAGCTAGATGGAAAATCGAGCAATATAAAATCTGAAGCCCACTTCACCTTCTTACCCATCCTCTTGTAGTCCTGATCTCGACTAGCCACTGTAATAAAAAACTCATGCAAAATAGCATACTTATCATTTCTTTTAGAGTCAGCAAAGTCTTTGCCCATTGCAATGTAATCTCCAACTGTACAAGCAAACAAAGGTGTGATGCCACGGGCCAAGGAAATGTCACGTGACTGTGATCGATGGAACACATATTGCTTCACAAGTCCCGAGATTGATTCTCCACCTATATGCAAAAGCAAATCAATTACAAGTAAAACTAGTGTTAAAGGAACAACTACATATGCAGAACACAACAACACCCTTACCTGCACTCTCTATGTGATCCATTTCATGCCGCATAGGACTAGATGGTCCCTCATCTAGAAAGAGAACAATCATAAACTTATTAATGCAATGTCAAAACAAATTGAAGACAACATCAACAAACAATCATATTGTATCTTCCTTACCTTTTTCTGTAGGATGTTCTTGTTTCTCTTTCTCTTTCTTATCTCTCCTTGAGCTTCCCTCCACTTTGTCCTTACTTGCTTCATTGGCTTTTTGTGAAGCATAAGTATTGTACAAGTCTCTTTCTCGCACCAATACTTGTCCTTTAGGAAAATCTATCCACCAGGGACAATGTGCTAATTCCCATTGAGAGAGACGGTGCATGCCAGGTGGATACATGCATGCAGCATGACCAATCTCCACCCAACTCTTGCACAAATTTGGAATGTCAGAGATCCTTTTCTCTATTGCCAAGTGGGAGAGATATCTATCAACCAAGAAGCACAAAGCTCTGTTGGCTAAAGCAAAATGACCGGAGCATTCATGACACATTTCTAGGATTCTTGTAGTTTCCATGGGATGGACCACTTGATGAAGCACCTTATCTTTTCCCAATTTATAAAGAATGTCATCGACAACACTATAAGGGAAAGCCTTTCTTACCAATCTCTACTTTTGTTGTGGAGTTAACCCTTGAGGAAAATTTCCTTCTTCCACATTGCTAACATCTTGCTATTTTGGCCATCCAGTGTCTACCAAAGAAACGACCCCCCTTGTCTTGTACCACAATGACTTGAGGATCTAACTCTTATGCCCTTTGATTTTCTTTTTTGTCTATATGAATAGCCTTGCAAAAAACAAACTGACCACATAGTGCCATAGCCTTCTGATTAATCTCCTTCAAGTGAGGACTTCTTGTCTTGTAACTCCCTTGCATTTGTTTTATAATAAGATGAGAATCTCTTCTTACTTCCAATTCTTTAACTTGACTTTGAAGACAACCCTCCAAACCAAGAATCAAAAAATTATACTCAGCTACATTATTAGTTGTGATACCTGGAAGCTCTTGTCCTCTTGCCCATACCTCTTGACCTTTAGAAGTCATCAAGACCATACCCTCGGCTCCTTCTTGGCATGAAGGACTAAAAGCCCCATGTGGAGCGATTTGAGAAAATATCTGAAGCCTTCGGTGCCCCCAGAGATCTAGAAATGGTTAATGCATTTGGCATCAATTGGCAAAATACAATACAAAAGCTATTGGTGGTGTCTCCTCTTCAACCTTAATATCCTCCTTACATTTCTTGTCTTCTCCTATGTCCTTTCGCCCTATGACGAAATCTACCATAGTGGACCTAGTGGTATTTTTAGTGACAAAGGAGAAAGAAAACTCCTGAAGCTCTGACAACCATTTTGCAAATCTCCCCTCAGGATTCGGCTTGAGAGCTACATATGCTAATATAGACTGAGAGGTAAGGAAGAAAAATGGTTGAGGAAATAAATAGGAGCAAATCTTTTTTACTAAAAGCACCAAAGAGACAGCTTGTAGCTCCATTTCTTCATACCTTGTTTCCACCTTTGTAAGCTGTCAACTAGCATAATAGATGGGTTGCATTCTATCTACATCTTCTTTTTGTAGCAATACAACACCAATTAAATGCCAAGACACACTTGGATTTACATAAAAGTCTTGGGACCAATCAAGGGGCTTTAATATTAGGCTCTTGATGTTGAGATATCGAGCTCCACTCGGGATATGCCAGGGTGACTGTTGTGCATTTATGTCACCGACCTGTTAGCTGGAGATGCGGTTGATACACCGCCCACGAATAATAGCTGGATGACAGCTATCCTTATCTACTCTAGTTTGTGGCTCAGTTAGTATGCCACCTTAGTTAGTTGAGTTTGGTTTGAGACCCACATATAGGGTTCTTCTATTTCTTTGTACTTGAGTTCTTTTGGCTTTCACAACTAAGAAGAGGAAAACTGTTTTTAGCCTCCACCTTTGTGTGTATTCCCCCATTGTGATTGTGAGAAAGCCTCAAGTGAGACTCCTTCCCTCTCTCCCACTATCTTCACATGGTATCAGAGCCTTGTTCGTGGTAAGGAGCTCAAGAAAGCAAGCCAAGTTCGTGGTGTCCTGGTAAGAGGACCAGTGTTGCTTTCCTATTTCGAGTTTGGGAGCAAATCTCTGCAGGTAGCACAGCCAGAAGTGTAGGAGTGCACTGTTTCAGATTGAGACGCCCTTCGCGGTGTGGCGAGAGCGCAGTATATGCTGCGGGTGAGGGCAAAGCCCTCAGTGACTTTATTTTTCTAATTTGAGGCCGTTTCGGGGCCCGTTTTGAAGGCGAAAGTTCTTCGCAGGCACTCAGAGAAAGGCCCTGTTTTTTGCTGTGCGACCACTGCGCGGCTAGTCGGTGGAAAGGTGCCGCAGAAATTGCATCGTATGCCTGTGTGCAGAGATATTGGGAGTTGCAGATTCATGCCTATTGCCTGTTGATGCAAAATCGTCACTAGGAAGTGATTGTGTGGTGAAATACCACTTTTGTCAGTTTTGCAGCTCTGCCCGTGTGAGGCAAAAGCTGTGTTTTTTGCAGTGACAGAATATTTTGCAGTGTTCTGTAATGGCATCTGATTCTCTTTCACAGATTGTCACTGAAAAGCTTGACAAGAATAACTTCCAGGCATGGAAGCTTAGAATGACGAATTTCTTGATGGGAAAAGGCTATTGGGAATTCATTACAGGAAATGAAGAAGAACCTGTTCTTCCTAATGTTCCCAGTCAACAGG